>NC_055997.1:12877489-13196699 GCF_018446385.1 Zingiber officinale
TCCCCCTTCATCGATGCTCATCTCTGAGCTTGAGTCTTCTTCCGGTTGATGGTTCGCCAATAGCGCTAACCCTGAGAATTCTTCGATGTCCGACTCAGAGGTTGATGAATCTGACCAAGTAGCCTTCAGATTCTTGTACTTGGAGGGTTCTGGTTTCTTGTATTTTGGCTTTTCCTTTTCTTTCTCCTTTCTCTTTAATTTTGGGCAGTCCTCCTTGATGTGCCCTTCTTAGTTGCAGTTGTAGCAACGAACCGTCCTCTTCTTTCGATGATGCCTCTGCGATTTAAATTTATTAGAACTGAAAAACTTATTGAAGCGTCTTACCAGTAGTGCCGCTTCAGATTCGTCGACTGAGGCTTCGGAGTCAGAATTGTTCATCTTTGCCTTTAAGGTAATGTTCTGACTTGTCTTCTCTGCTCCGTTGGGTTCTGAAACTCGAGATTCATGAAGTTCAAAAGTTGAAAATAATTGTTCTAACGTACTTACCTCGAGGTCCTTAGAGATGTAGTATGCATCTACTAAGGAGGCCTACTCTGGAGTTCTCGGGAAGGCATTGAGCGCATATTGGATAGAATCCCGGTTGGTTACCTCTTCTCCAAGGTTCGTTAGTTGTGTTATCAGCTCCTTGATTCTCGCTTGGAGTTGCGCTACCTTCTCGCCTTGGTTCATCCGGAGGTTCGTTAACTGGTTCCGGAGGATGTCGCGCTTCGCTTCGGAAGTACCTTCGTGAATTTCTCCCAGAGATCTTTCGCTGAGTCGTAGCTTCCGATCCGATTTACCTCCTGCAGCGGCAGCACACTGAGCAGGTGGAACTCTGCCTTTTTGTTGGCGACGAAATCGGCTTGTTCCTTCTTGCTCCATGTGTTTTCTTCTTTGTCTTTCGGCGCTGCAAAACCATATTTCATTGTAATAAGAATATCAAAATCGGTTTTAAAAAATACCTCCATTTTGCGCTTCCAGGTGGCGAAGTCTCCGTCGAACTTCGGGGGATAGATGTTCGCTCCGGCCATCGTTTTGATCGTAGTGCTTCAGTTGGCGGTTAGTCCTTCTGAGGCGATCAGGATCTGATACCACTTGTTGGTGCAGCGGAGGCCGACAAGAGGGGGGTGAATTGCTGAAAACAAAAATTAAACTATACACTCCTCGTACTTTCAACTCAATTAGTGCAATAGTGATAAATTAATAAAGCAATAAAAGCTAAATAAAGAAATACAGAGAAGATCAGGATTTTAACCTGGTTACAACTAAGAAGGTTGTTAATCCAGGGCAGTAGAAAAAGCGCAGTAGAAAAATTCTCCTTCTCTGAAGGCGGAGAAGCCTTTTACACTTTGGAAGCACAGAACTATTGCTAGGAAACACTACACAGTTGATTGCTTGAGTTCTTGTTGAATTCCTAGCTCCAGGGGCCTTTATATAGGCCCTAGAAATCTTATCCCGAGAGTCCAAGGCGCCTCCAACAGGGTTTAAGGCGCCTCCAACTCAATCTGCGGATAAAACTTTATCCGCAGCGCAAACGGTCAAACTGGCCTGCTCAAGGCGCCTTAAACAATCCATTCAAGGCGCCTTCAATGTTCCTGCTACAGTAATTTCTGCTACAGTAACTTCCAGCCTCTTTTGACTCCTTTTCTTCTTCACTTTGTCTTCCGAAGCTTCGTTTGTTTGGGTGATTTCGGCCAACCGAAATAGGGCTCACCCGAACTCAATTTCCGGCCTTCTCCTCGAGCAGCCTTCCGTCCCGGCTTCACGTCCCTCGAACGCCATGCACGCTCTTCACGCCTACCGGAGTACTCTTCCGCAGCTCCTCGTCCTTCGGACGCACCGAGCCCGTCAGCTCCCTTCCCATGCCGTCCTTCTCGCTAGCTGCGTCTTCCGCTCGACTTCCTGTGTTCCTAAGCTCCTGCACACTCAGACGCAGGGATCAAATACAGCAGGACCTAACCAACTTGGTTGATCACATTAAAACTACCACGGGGTCCAACAAGTTGTTAGTTTTTATAACTAAAAGCTAGTTGCTAGTTTTTATAATAATGACTTTATATTATTCTAATTTTACTTGGTGTGCACCTAAATTTTTAAATTTACTAAAAGACATACGTTACTTTACAATTTACCAAAGAGGACACATTTTTAAGTGTCATTCCTGTTTTACCCTCTTAACAATTTGATTTTTTTCTTCCGTTTTTCTTTTCTCCTATATTTTTCGCTCTCTTCACTTTTTAACCAGTATGCAGAATATATGAATAACACTATATAAGATTTAGTCAATTTTTTAATAATATTTTAATACATTTGAAGAAATCAAAATCAACAATGGATAACATATTTGAACTCCTTGTAATATCAGAAATCCACTTGAACTGAAATGAGTGTAATAGGAGCTCTTTAGGTCCATTAGTGGGTTTCAGTCAAAATCCATTGATGGATCTAGAGAGCTCCGATTGCACGCATTTGAGTTCCTATAGATTTCTAAGGTTGCAAGGAGTTTAAATATGATGCCCATTATTTATTTCGACTTTTCATAAATATTAACATGTAAAATAAAAGAATCATAAAAAATGACCACGTTGGGCCTAATATGGAATCATATTAGGCCTGACATGGGCCTGATATGAAATCATATCAGACCCACGTTGAGCTTGATATGATTCCATATCAGGTCCAACATGGACTTTTTTGACGATTCTTTGATTTTACATGTTAACATCTATGAAAAGTCGAAATAAATAATAGACACCATATTTGAACTCTTTGCAATATCAGAAATCCATAGGAACTGAAATCCGAAGCTTACTAATGGACCTAAAGAGCTCTGATTGCATCCATTTCAGTTTCTATGGATTTCTAAGGTTGCAAGGAGTTCAGATATGATACTAATTATTTATTTCGACTTTTCATAGATGTTAACATGTAAAATCAAAGAATCGTCAAAAAGATCCACATTGGGTCTGATATGGAATCATATCAGGCCCAACATGGATTTTTTTGATAATTCTTTGATTTTACATGTTAAAATCTATAAAAAGTTGAAATAAATAATGGACAATATATTTGAACTTCTTGCAACATCAGAAATCCATAGAAACTGAAATGAGTGCAATTGGAGCTCTCTGGGTCTATTAGTGAATTTCGGTCAAAATCCACTGGTGGACCTAGAGAGCTCCGATTACACTCATTTCAGTTCTAGTGGATTTCTGAAAGTACAAGGATTTCAAATATACTATCCATTGTTTATTTTTGCTTCTTCATATGTATTAAAATGTTATTAAAAAATTGACTAAATCTTATGTAATGTTATTAATATATTCTGCATGCTAGTGAAAAAGAGAAGAGGGAGAAAAGAAAAACGATAGAAAAAGTCAGATTGTCAGAAGGGTAAAATAGAATTGCACTTGAAAAGGTGCACTTTTTGATAAATAGTAAAGTATCGTACGCTTTTTAGTAAATTTTAAAATTTAGAAGCGCTGATAAATTGTCGAATTTTACTAAATGAACAATAGAGATTTTATGATATTTAAATGAAGATAATTTAACTATGATTGAGATAAAAATGAGTACGTAACTTCTATAATATTCATTTAATTAATTTATTTTTTAAAAAAATACGCTAATATGATGTTGTCATTTTGATTTTTGTCTAATATTTTTCAAAAATTTTATTAGTGAACAAATTAGTTACATGGTTTATTTTATTGTTCTCAACATCAACAATTCAATTTATTTATGAGTTTCACCGATAAAGATTTATTCTCAAATATCTCACCATTCATAAAACATTTTTTTATTGTATTTCTTCAAATTAATATTCATAATACAAGTCTATTTATAGTAAAATTCATTTTACGCATTAGTTTTTATGCTAATATTATTTGAACCATGTAAGTAAATATTATACTAACATTGTTGATATTCGTAACTAATTTGTATTTGAAAGCATTATTTTTAAAAAAAATATTTTAGACTTTTAGATACAAAATTAATGTACATATTTGGTTTTTTTCTAGAAAAAATGTATTTTTGACATAATTAGATAACCCATCAATTGCAACCTTTTTACTTGGCATGGGCTCGTGTTAGATTCGAACTTGGCATGGCTCAATTCAATCACATGCTCAATTTTATATTTTTTAATTGATATCAGATATTCAACTGATTGGTTAGTCAAATTTTTTTAATGACAGACTAAATTTAGGTGTGCTTACTTATGACAAATGGAGTTTGAGTATAAATACGTTAGGCATTTATGGGTATATACAAATATTTAAATTGGTTTAAATATCCATGATAACTCACAAAAAAATCTAAGAACAATTAAAATTATAATAATATAATAATTAATCTGACACAAATTAATTTGATTTAAGATATAAAATAAAACATCTTGTCACTTACACACAAGTGGGGTGGTGGCGCAGTTGGCTAGCGCGTAGGTCTCATAGCTTATTTGAGAAATCCTGAGGTCGAGAGTTCGAGCCTCTCTCACCCCAATTTTTTATACTAGTCAATTTTTTTGTAGGGAAATTATGTCAGCCAGAATGAATATATATATATTTTTTTTACCAATATAACTTTGTGCCAGAAAGTAGAGAGTTTTAGGTCACAAAATTAATTAGCAAAGATTTACTTTTATTTATTTATTTATTTATTTTTTATGCCAAGCGTTTAGATTTATTTGGTCAAAATACCCAATTTGGTCAAAAGTGGATAAAAAGATGAAGGAAAACAACAGAGACATCCAAACTCTACTGTATCCGATTTATTTTCACGAATACCCCTCTACTTAATCCATTTCATTTATCGTATTGTTTTCACAAATACTCCTCTACTTAATCCATTTCATTTATCGTATTGTTTTCATAAATACTCCTCTACTTATTTTCATGGTTCAAACCTCAGCTATAACGTATTTGTATAAATTTTTCTTCTAAATAAAAAGCGTAATTAACATATTTACAGAAAATTTTCTTCTAAATGGAAAGTGTAATCAAAAGATGCTGGATTTCTGGATTGATCGTCACGTGCGTTTCTCGATTTATCCTGATGATTGAAAAATTTTCATAGGATCAGACCGATCATTTTTAGAAATAGTCAATAAAATTAACTATGATTATCATTTGATTTTTTTTTAATCAAAATTTTTCACTTACACACTAAATTTAGCTGTGCTTACTTATGACAAATGGAGTTTGAGTATAAATACGTCAGGCATTTATGGGTATATACATATATTTAAATTGGTTTAAATATCCATGATAACCTACAAAAAAATATAAGAACTATTAAAATTATAATAATAGAATAATTAATCTGACAATTTATAAATTACAATTTAATAATATTAAGATATAAAATAAACATCTTGTCCATGATAATATTATAATAATAGAATCGGCCAGACTCCGACAATAACCAATGATTATGGTGCGAATTTTCGGTGACGTTGAGTTGTCTCTAAACACTAAGAGTATGTTTGATTTAAATTATCATGTATAATTTTGATTATGTAATTATTAAATAATCACATAATTAAGATTATAGGAAATAAAAAATAATCAAATGTTATTTGGTTCAACTGCAATAAAAAATTATTTATTTGAAAGTTTTTAATTAATAATCTAGTTTAATATTTTATTATATTACCCTTAGTTATAAAATCAATCATATATTATTATTATTATTTTTAAACTCTAGTTTATTTTTATTTTTTCTTTTTCATGTTTTTCTTTATTTTTATGTGTTTTTTATTTTTTTTCATTTTTTTAAATTTTTTTAAATTTTTTTAAATTTTTAAAAATATTTTTATATATATATATTTTATGTTTTTTATAATTATTTTTTACGTTTTTTTTCTATTTTTATGTATTTTTTCCTTTTTTTATTATTTTTTATTTTTTATTATTTTATGGTTTTTTTACAATTTTGTTACATTTTTTAAAAGTTTTTTTATTTTATTTTTTATATTTTATATTTTTTTCTTTACATTTTTATTTTTTATCATATTTTTTTCTTATTTGAGTATATTTTACGTAAAAAAATTTCGTTAACCCCAGAATTAAGAAAAACCTTAGTTTTCGGAGATTTTCTGATTCCGGGTTACATGCCTATTTTATTAGCGTGTCAGGCATTGAGCATTACTCGAGAATCATTGATTACCTAAACCAAACAGGGGTTTCATTGATAACCTTGGATGGATAACCAAGGTTATCAAGGATAACCCCCAACCAAACACACCCTAAGAATATCAAGAAAAGATTAGGGAGAGAGGAGGGGGATCGGGGAGGACCTTGCACTACAAAAAATCATGTAAATAATGATGAGATCCCTGACTGAATTTTAATTTTAGTTGGTAATTATCGGATGAAATAAATTCAGTCGGCAAATCCATAATACAGTGGGCGTGGTTTCGGGGCTTTCCGACAGAATTGAAATTTCGTCAGAAATTACCGACTAAATATCAATTTCAGTCGGAAATTACCGACTGAATATCAATTTTAGTCGGTAATTACCAACTAAATTTGACATTCAGTCGGTAATTGCCAACATAATTGAAATTTTGTTGGAAAACCCAAATAGAAATTAGGGCATGGCTTGCTTTCTCACGCGAACGCGAACTCCTCTCCTATCTCCACAATCGGCGAACCTCTCTCCCCATTCTCGGTGATCAGCAACCCCTCTCCTCTCCCGTTCTTGGCGATCGACAACCTCCTCTCCTCTTCCCAGCAACCGGCAACTCGGAGTATATATGCTCCTCTCCTCCTCCTTCCACTCTTCTTGTGAAGTTCTCACACGCATGCGAACCAATCTCAGGCATGCTCGCGGTCTGTCACCGCAGGCCTGCTCGCTGTCAGTTGTCGCAAGCCTATTCGCGGCCGACTGGCTATTGCAATGGCCTGCTCACGGCCGACCAACCATCACTGTGTCTGCTCGCGGCCGGCTGATCGCCGCAGTGGCCTGCTCGCGGTCAACTGGCCGCAATGTCCTGCTCATGGCTAGCCGCAGGGCCTGTTCACGGCATCGACTAGTTACCGCAGGAGCCATCTCGTGGCCATAATTGACCGCCACAGGGGCCTGCTCAATGCCGGCTATAGGCGCTTGCTTAGCTGTAAAGGTCCTTAATTGTTTCATTGCATATTTATGGATAATATCTATTTGTTTGAACCTCTTTAAACTCATGCAGAGGATCTCAAATATTTGAGATAAACAAAACTTAGGTGTTGTTTGGTTTAGAGGTATGAGAATGAGGGAATGGATTGATTCCCAAACTTTGTATTTGGTTGATGGGAATGGAATCAAGATTTTGGAATGAAATCCAAAAACTTGGATATGGATGAAGTCCACTCTCTCCCTTGAGTTTTGATGAAATGGGAATAAAAATTAAGTTTTGGATAAAAATACCCTTAGTATATTTATTCAATTTTTCTTTCATTTCACTATCCCTCCTTGTTCTCTCTTATCATACTTTCTCTCCTCTCATTCTATTATCATACTTTCTCTCCTCTCATTCTATCATCATACTTTTTCTCTCCTCATTCTCTCATCGCACATTCTCTACATTTTCTCTCTATATTCTCTCTCATCACACACACTCTCTCACATCATTTTCTCTCTCTTCATTCTCCCCTCATTTTTCATCAAACTTTCTCTCTCATCATATTTTCTCTCCTCAATCTCTCTTACCATACCCTCTCTCCACATTTTCTCTCATCACACTTGCTCTCTCTTCATTCTCTTCTATCACACTCTCTCTTATCATTTTCTCTTATCACACTTTCCCTTTCTTCATTTTTTCTTATCACACTTTCTCTCTCATCACATTTTCTCATAATACTTTCTCTCTTCAATCTCTCATTTTCTCTCTTTTCATTTTTTTCCCATCACTTTTCTCTCTCAGCACACTTTCTCTCTCATCATATTTTTTTCTCTTCTCAATCTCTTCTATCACACTCTCTCTCCTTATTTTCTCTCATCACATTTTCCCTCTCTTAATTTTTTCCCATCACGCTTTATCTCTCATTATATTTTCTCTCTCATCACTCTCTCTCATCATATATTTCTCTCACATTCAACTTTCTCTTCCATCTAATTTTTTCTCTTATTTTCCTCTAAGGGTAAAAAAAAAATTTAGGTTCATTCCGATTGAAAATTTTCAACTAACCAAATATTATTTTTAAGAATGATACTCAAGCTCATACTCATTCCCATTCCACAATATTATGATACTCATTCTCATTCCGATTCTTAGGAGAGAACCAACACCACCTTAGCTGTGATGTTCAGATGGATTTGACAGTTTGCAAGTCCATTGTTTTATAGATTATATTTGTTTTACTTGCATTATCTTTTATTTAGTAGAATTAATTTCATTATATGTATTGTTATTTCATATAATGATACCCTAAGCAATAATAGGGATTTATTAGAAATTCTAAGTTTATATTGATTCCCTAAGCAATACCATAAAATTCTAAGTTTATAATGATACCATAAGCAAAACCATTATATTCTAAGTTTATCATTCATTTACTTTAGTGTAGAGGGGATTTTTGGTAGTATTACGAAGATCGTGAGATGAAATTGAACTCATAATATTTTATTTAAGCTTATTTCAAAATTAAACTCATAATATTTTATTTAAGCTTATTTCAAATGATACAAGTTAATTAATAATGTTTCAAATTATATTCTCATTAGGTAACAATATATATGAACAAAGCTTGGATGTACAATCAATTAAAAAATAGATTTATCAGAGATGATTTTATTACTGAAGTTGAATAGTTTGTGAATTTTGCTAAAAGTCATTCAGAATGTATGAATGGTGCCAAGTTACGGTGTCTGTGCAATCATAAAAAATGTTAAAATATAACTTTTCATGATGAGGATATTGTAAAAATACATATATGTAGAAATGATTTTATGTCAAATTACTACAATTGATATTATCACGGAGAACCTTATTTATATGAATCAATTGGGCATTCTGGTGGTTCGTCATCTAGGACAACTGTTCCGCTCCTGAAGCATCAACTAATATTGATATTGCAATGCAATCAATGGTTCACGATGTGATGAATGCAGTTGATTATTCCAATATATATGAAATACCAATACCTGAATATCAGTAACTATATAAAATGTTAAAGGCTAATGAAAGATAAGTGTAGGAAAATATTCCTTCTGGTCATTTTCAACTATCAGCTACTGCAAGGTTATTGAATATGAAAGTAGAACATTATTTTTCTGAAACATGTTACGATGACATCTATCAATTGATGTCAAAGTTGCTCCCTGCTGATAACATAATGACTGATAGCTTCTATGAAATAAAGAAATTAATCAGAGGTTTAGGTTTGCTTGTAGAGAAGATTGATTATTGTATAAACAACTACATGATATTTTGAAACGATGACAGCGATATGAATGAATGCAAAATCTGTACTTACCCTCGTTTTAAGCATCGTACTCGCATACCAAGGAAGAAGAAGAAAAATATTACTTGGAAAGTGATGTATTATTTTCCGTTAATTGCTAGACTTTAATGCTAGTATGCATCTGCCGCTACAGCTTGCCACATGATGTGGCATCATGAGCATGAGCACGAAGGAGGTATAATGTGTCATCCTTGTGATTCCCCTGCATGAAAATATCTATTGGACCACGTAGTTGTTTTGATGTGATCAACCAAGTTTAGGTCAGGTCTTGTTTGTCTGATCCCTACGTCTAAGTGTATAGAAGCTTAGGAGTGCAGGAAGTCGAGAGGAAGACACAGCTAGCGAGAAGGACGGGATCGGTGCGTCCGAAGGACAAGACAGCTGCGGAAGAGTACACCGGTGTGTGTGAAGAACGTGCGTAACGTTCGAGGGATGTAAAGCCGGGACGGAAGACTGCTCGAGGAGAAGGTTGGGAATTGGGTTCGGGTGAGCCCTATTCCGGTTGGCGAAATCACCCAAACAAATCGAACCAGAGCAAGTCAATCGGGAGTTAACTTGACAAGTGTTCGATCGACCGAACCCCATGATCGGTTGACCGAACCCCTATCTTCAGCAGCTAGGCGTTCCAGCCACGTCAGCAACCAGCAGTTGGTTGATCGATCGACCGAACCGAAGATAATCAAAGACTTGGTCGAGCGATTTGATTGGGTCAGATCGAGTGGAGATCGTTGGTTGATCGGTCGATCGAACGCGAGGATCAGTCGACCGAACCTAAGCTTGATCCAGAGAAGACTGCACCTGGACGGAAGACTAGGCAGGTACAGCAGGTTAGGTCGACTGAACCTGGGGATCGGTCGACCGATCCCTCTCGAAGTCAAAACCTGATCCCGAAGATCAGGTGATCAGATAAGTCTTGGAAACCCTATATAAACGGGTCTCGAACAGCTAAACAGTACAACTCTTGTACTCTCATTTTCCAAGCAATAGTTCTGTGCTCTCCAAGTGTAAAAGGCTTCTCCGCCTTCAGAGAAGGAGACTTTGTTAGTGTGCTTTCCAACCGCCTTGGATTAACAACCGTCTCGGTTGTAACCAAGTCAATCACTGAATCTGCTTTTTCTATTCTATTTTAGTTCTGTTTAATTTCTTAATCATTGCTTATATTTGAGTTAAAAGTTCTTGAGGAGGGTATAATTTTTGTTTGCAGGCAATTCACCCCCATATTGTCAGTCCCGCTGCACCAACAATATCTTGATACTGTATTTCCCTACTTTGCAATGGAACAACGTAATGTGAGATTGAGACTTTCTGCATATAGATTTCAACCATTTGGTCAATCGGAACAACATTATTCATCTTAGCCAGTCATATTAACACCGTATAATTTACTGTCATAGATGTGCATGAAAGATGAATTTATGTTTCTTACCATGCTTATTTCTGGTCTAACCAATCCTAAAGATAAGATAGATATTTTCTTGCAACCTCTGATTGCCAAGCTGAATGAATTATAGAATGTAGAATTAGTGACTTATGATGTTACAAGTAAAACTAATTTTACATTGCATGCTGCCTTATTATGAACGATCAATGATTTTCCAGCATCCTCAATGTTGTCGAGATGGAGCACAGCTCGTAAATTAACATGCCCACATTGCATGACAGAGTCTGATGCATTTTTATTACCTTATAGTGGGAATGTATCTTGGTTTAATAATCACTGTAAATTTTACTAGTTGATCACCCTTTTAGGCGAAATAAGAATTTTTTTTTTAAAGAATATTGTAGTCAGAAAACCTCCCCCAACAGTCCATGCTTCAGGTGAAGAAATCATTAAACAAATAAATAGTTATGAATTTCTCCCAATTTCTCAGCCTAATTCTGATGAGATAAATAAATATCTTGTTAGGTTGTTCAAGTATGGTTGGAATAAAAGGAGCATTTTCTGGGAGTTGCCTTATTGAAAGTATCTATTCATTCAACATAATATAGATGTGATACATGTTGAGAAAAAAAATTCTTTGATAATATCTTCAACACTGTGATGAATGTGCCTGGATGAACTAAGGACACTGTAAAATCATGTGAAAAATTAAAAGAACTAGTCAACATACCAAGAAAATAAATGATATTTATTATGATGTTGTGGGTAGAAGGACAAAGAACTTCTCCCTCTACGACCTTGGCTCTCAGACCAAGGTGGTTTTTGATCGGTTGAGGACTCCTAGGAGTCATGCTAATTCCTCTTCTTCTTCTTCTTCTTTTGAGGTGGAGTCATTAAGAAAAGAAAATCAAGAATTGAAGACTCAAATGACTACGATTAATCAAAGGTGGGAGGAGAGGTGGGCTGCTCAGGAGCAGACATTAGCCCAGATGCAAGAAGTCATTGTTAGATAGGACCAGTCACAGCAACCCCAGTCATAGCATGGTATTGAGTCACAGGAGACTCGAGACCTATCAGATCCTACTGATGATTAGATTATTCTGAGGTATGTTTAACTACAACTTGATTGTTTTTATTTATTATACATAAGTTTAGAGAAATATATTTATTCTATTTGGATATTATTAGATATTTATCTTCAATTGTATTACATTTTTTCAGTAGTATGTGTTGATACATTTAACATCATCATCATTGGATATCTAAAATATAATCTAAGTACTTTTTTTTACATGTAAAATTAGTTATATATTACAATCTTTGAATTATATATTACATTTGCATCAATTCATTCTGATCATAATTTCTTGTATTTGACTTTTATAGAATTATATTTGGATATATGTGTAGGAGATGTATCATGGTAAGTATTTTGGATATTTTATTTTTGACATTAGATATTTATCATTCACTTTTGGATAGTTATGATTCTGTGAGTATTTTGTATTTGGATAGTTATAATTGTGTTTTGTACTAAATTTTGAATATTTGGATAGTTATGATTGTGTTTTGTATTGAATTTTGGATAGTTTGATTTTTTGTATGTTGTGAGTGTAAGGGATCGATGGCCGGCTTGAAGGGGGGTTGGATAGCTAGGCCACCTCCAATTTGAATTCTTCTCTACAAGATGTAAGTGCGTAGTAGAAATACGAAAACTAAAACAATGAATATAAACAAGAATTCAAACGCTAACATGATTCCTTTACGTGGTTCGGAGATTGCTTGCTCCTACTCCACGGCATGTCTTTGAGGTGGACGAACCCTTGACCCTTCAGTGGATCAATCCCCGGCAATCTCCGGCTAACTCTTACTCCTTCTCGGTGGAGTACAACCTCTCACAAAGCTCTCTTCCTCTTACAAGATGAAGACTTAGATTAGGAGGAAGAGAATGACTTGGAAGCTTTGGACAATTGCTAAGGACACTACAACAAAAACCCTCATAGACATCGGTTTTCCACCGATGTCTATTAGATTTTCGACCGATGTCTATGAAGGCGATGTAAAAGATCTGTCATTTTAGACATCGGGTTAAAACCGGTGTAGTATCACTTAACGACATCGGGTGTAAAACCAATGTAATATTATATGTTAATAACACCAGTTTTGGCAGCAATATATGACCGATGTAATATTAGTTAATGACACTGGTTTTGCAGCGGTGGAAAACCGATGTAATATCAATATTGTTTAACGACACAAATTTGATTTCCGAAATAGTGAAAAACCAATATTATCACCAAGCAAATCATAAAATTAAGTTAATATTATTAATTCACTAAGAAAATCACAAATAAAAATGCACCGATGTATCTAAACATACCAAGTCAATATCCATATAACCAACACATAAATATTCTTCTTACAACATAAAAAGATAATAAATAGTGTGCACATCAAGTCAGTATCCACAAATTACATATAACTATTCTTCTTACAACATCAAAAGGTAATATATAGTACACAAATATTCTTCTTACTGGTGCCAACGTTATCCTTCTTGCTCTGTGCAAAGATTTAACTAAATCTTCCCTAGTGTTATTTTCCCCTTCAGCCACTCACATTTCCAGCTTTTGAAATAGCCATCGGTAAACGTCTGATTACAGAATCCCTGGAAATTCAAAGACTGGATTGCTCTGTCTCCATCTCGAAGCCACATAAGATCATCTCTCCCACCTAAACATATAGTTGACAGAAGTGAGATGGCAGTAACAAGGAGTTCATACCTGTTTAGTTAAGATTCAGCAAGCAAACATGATAAGTACCATGTAGTGAGGGTAAGTCTGAAGGCCAAGGGCGCTTGAGCCTAAGTGGAAAGGAAGATGGATACATTGGAAACGTTGTTAAAGGCTCAATCTCCCAAAGAGACTCTTGGCTGCCTCTCTCCAGAAGTTGACTCATCCCAGCCAACCTACAAGAAAAGCCAGATTCAGTTTCAAGAGGAAGTGGCAAATTAAGAACTTAGCGGTGACATTCAAGAAACATTAATGGATTGCAACACTTTTACATGTTACTATAAAAGTCAGAAAATGGTTATCACATGGCAGGTTTGCTGAAGAAGAAAGTCAGAAAACTTCAGTATATATACCTTCACAGAGCGCCAATATGAATTTGGCCATCGGACAGGATCTAGATCACTTATTCCTGTGACAGTGCCCATATATCTAATAATAAAAGGACAAGGCAATTAGAAGCTACTGTGCATTAAAAAGCCTGTGACAAACTAATATAAATGCTTTTAATATAAATAGGGGAAAGCAATACTCAATTACACATCAGATAGCTAATGGATGTTCCAACAGCAAAAAGAAAAATGCAACTCAGGAATGAGAACAGAGAAAAGAGAATTAGAAAAATAGGAATAAACATTACAATAGAATTCTTACCAACACAGGAAAATAGAAACAATAATTAAAATTGAATTGTAAGCTTACAAAGAAAGCACCGATGGTTTATTGCAGAATACAAGAACTCAAGATAATCGAGAGGCATACATGATCTTTATCCTCCGAACATGATTTTTTTACTTGAGAGGGATGAACCTGGAGGAGTGAGTAGCACCAATACCAGGCCTTCCATGCTTCACGGGCTTGTATGATATTGAGAATTCAGCCAAGTAATGACCAATCATCTCAGGCTGATGTCAGAAAAATCAAAAATAAGATAACAATCTTGATTATGCACTAGTTAAACCTAGTAAAATAGTTACCTTGATTTCAACCTGATTGAAGGTTTTTCCATTGTATACGCTAATGATGCTGCCGATCATCTCTGGGACTATGATCATGTTCCTAAGATGCGTCCTCACAGGCTCTGGCTTTTCACCAGGAGGTGCATCTCGCTTCTGAATATTGTGTCGACAATAAACAAGGTGATTCAGTTAATAGAATCACATACTGAGAAATCAGATATTGATATGAACAGCAATTTTGTGTTAAATTGGTTATAGAATCAGATACTGAGAATTCAGATATTAATATGAATGACAAATTTGTGCTAAATTCAGATATTAATATATAGAAATCCTTAGACACCACCCAGCTATTTAACTTGTGTTGTTTTGATGCCACATTTAGGCTATAGAACCATTACACGAGTCAGAATGAAATAATGTTTAATACTATCTAAAACCTTAAGAGACAGGATAAATAACAAATACCTTTTGGCAACTTCATGGTTTTGGTAAATTCTAGTAACCAGACAAACTCTGTGTTACAGGAACAGTGACATGGTAAATACTTTGAAGCAGCCTATCCAAAGATGTGTATCACCACAAAACTAGACACACATAACCACACTTCCATAAACAATATATGTATGCATATGAATAATCTCAGAAGCAATTACACTTTTCGCAGTTTTTAAGGAACTACCATTATGCATATTTTAATGTATGTAATAAGGTTTAGAAGACCTAATTTAAACAAGAAAATGTATCACTTAGCAAAACTACCTTGATGATTGCACCATTTAAGTTGATAATAAACTTTCATAAGAAATTTCACTAAACAAAATAAATGCTCATATTCCCACCAAGAAATGCAAGAAAAAACAAATTTACACTTCCAGCTAAAATTAGTATGTTGATGTGTTTTGGATTCTTATATTTTTATATGCAAGAAAAATAGGAATAATAATTAAAATTGAATTGTAAGCTTACAAAGAAAGCACCGATGGTGACAACATGTAAGCTTGAGCTCTGGCTTTGAGCCTGATATTTCCTGGAAATATACCTGATGAAACAGATAGCGATCACTTAATATATCATAATCAAAGAAGAAAGTTTAAGATCAACAGGTAGAAAGGCACGCAGAATAGCTACTTGTGATGAAGTATTTTAATGTTCAAAACAGAAATTGCTTCAAATACAATTGACCTATTAGCTGAATGTCAACACTTGCTCATTAAATCAGGAAATAGGGCAGAGCACAGACCCCATTTGGCAATGGCACCATGATAGTGGGCTTCCCTGGAGCGGAGCAAGAAGAGGACGTCGACCTCGATTTCCACTCGTACCTCGTGACTCCCAATCCCCTCTCCCTTGACCTCTCTCGCCTCAGCTTCTCTTCAGCCGAGAGATTATTCTCATCGAGGCCGCCTCCATCAGGCAGGCAAAACACAAGCTCCTGCCGCCGTGAGGCAACATCAAAGGCAAAGACTTTACGGTAGAGGGTACCATCGGGGCTGAAGAGATAGGAGATCAAGCGCCCATCGGGGCTGAAGCTGATGGAAGAGGGAGCGACGTATCCCGTAAGAGGGTACTGGACGATCTCCTCCACGGGAAAGAGGAAAGAGTCTTCCTCGGAATCAGTAAGGGGCATCTCGACTTCGCAGTGGCGCGACTGCTTCGGAAAAGAGGAAAAAGTCTCCTTCTCGCCGTCCTCCGCGGCCGCCTTGTCCTGCATCAAGAATGGAAGATACGCAGGGGGAGAGGAAGGGTCGGAGAGGCCGCCGGAACAAGAAGGAGCCGCCTGACGTCGAACCCTAGGAGTTCGGATGGCGATCGGATTGGGGAAACGAGGGGATCTAGCTCTCACTTAATGGTGCTTGGCCCTCCTTGGAGCGGAGAAAGAAGGCTTGTACTTGTCCTGCACCTTATCCCGCATGATCAATCTCATCTTAAGGTTCACTGCCCGCTTGCCTTTCATTTCCGTCGAGCCCATCACCCACACGAACCAGTAGACCGCGACAGCGCCGACGACCGCCGCCGTCCACATCGCCGTCGAGAGATCCATTGCTCGTCTTTCAAATGGTAACTCCTAAAAGGAGGATGCAGAAGATTAGGGTTTCGATTTATGGTGGGCGAGAAGAAGCCCAAAAGAAATCGCGCTATGAAAGTCTGCCAAAATTTTGGTTCATAGACACCGGGTTTTAAAAACCGCGGTTAAAATCGATGTCTATTAATGAAAAAAAAGACGCTCATAGACATCGGTTAAAAAACCGATGTCTATGAGCGAAAATTTGCACTCATAGACACCGATTTTTGGAAAAATCGGTGTAAAATACTCAAAGACATCGGTTTTTGCTTAAAATCGTTGTTGTTCCACCGATGTCTATGAGGGTTTTTCTTGTAGTGAGAGTTATTCAACAAGCATGAGTAACCTCCTTTAAGCCCCAAAGTTTCCTATAAATAAGAGGAGAGAGTTGATCATCATATCAACTCATCTCGGCACCAGTTGACTAGCGAAACCATCAGTCGACTGGTGCTACCGTTGGAGGTAGCCAACGGCTACTTCGCAGCACCAACGGTTAGCCAACGATCATTTACCAGTCGACTGCTAGTTTTTGCAGTCGACTGGTCGCTGTCGATTGAGCGAACATAATGCTTCTGATCGTTGCCAGTCGACTGCTAAAACATACAGTCAACTGGTGCAGTCGATTGCTAAAACATGCAGTCGACTGCACCTGACTGGTGCAGTCGACTGCTAAAAGTTGCAACGGATTGGACTGCACCTTGTTACCCACTCACACTCATCCTCTCCGGAGTCGCCCTTGAAGTCCTCTTCCTCGGCCTTCGTCCCTCAGATGCACCCGAGCCCGTGGCTCCTCTCCGTGTCATCCTTCATGTTGCCTTGAAGTCCGCTTCCCTCGGTTCCACTCCGTTGCTCCTCGTCCGACGGCCCCTCGAATTTCTTCCACATCATCCTTCACCGACTCAAGGATCTGAGCCCTAAGATGAGTTTCCCAAGCTTAGCTGCATCAAGCTTCTCATGTGTGTTTCACCAAGTCCTCCAAGACCCAAACACACATATCAAACACATATGAAAGTTTAACTTAAACTCTTTGACACACACATCAAAATCATGATCATATCGATCAAGCATAGGTCGATTGTACCAACAGTGAGTATGTTGTATTCGTGAGTATGTTGTATGGATTATGCTTTATGTGTGAATTGTGTTTGTGTTACCATCGTTTGTGATATTTTTTTATTGATATGAAAATTGTATACAAGATACGTTGCAAATATAAGTGGGGTTTTTAAAATTTTTAGTAAATTTTACTAACGGAATCATTATTTCGTCAGTGAATTTTGACGAAAATCACCATTCCGTCGGAAAATATCAAATTTGCACAGTATATAATACCGACTAAATTACAGATTTAGTCGATAAATATCGACTGAATTACTCATTCAGTCAGTCAATTACTGACTGAATTATTGATTCAGTCGTTATTTACCGACTGAATTGCCTATTCAGTCGGTAAATGCCAACTAAAATACGAATTCAATCGGTATTTACTAACTAAATCAGTAATTCAGTCGGTATTTATTGACTGAATCAGTAATTTTACTGACTGAATTTGAATCAGTCAGTAAATTCTGTTACCCGTCGTTTGTGTATGTTGATGAGATAGTTGTTCTGTCATTAAAATTTACTGATAGGAATTTAAATTTTGTCGGTGAATACCAACTGAATATCATTTCCGTTGATAAATTATATTTTCGACCCAATTATTTCCAATATCACATATTTCACAATTATTTTATTGGTAAGCGCATATGGATAGAATTACAAAGGAAAATTCAGTCGTTATTTGCTATTATTTTTGTAGTGTTGGTGAAACCCATCTAACACTCAAGTAAACCTTTGATGATAAAAAATGAATAGTGGAACAAACAACTAGAAGAAGATGAACAAACAAAGTGTAAAAAATATATTATATTATCGGTCTATCTCCACTAATGAGAGCGAGCATCCTTTTATACAACTTGAACTGAGTAGGAAATGACTTGATTGGGCATCTCGCAGAGATCATGTGCTTGTCCTACACATCCTCATATCGTGTTTACGCCACATCTAGCACGTCTAGCCACGTTCTCTCATATTTTGAGGAGATGCCTATGCCATGTTTGCCTACGTCTACCCTTCGAATTAGGCCTTCCTTTGAGCTCAATTGGCACTAGCTAGTTTGGCACAAGTTCTGCCATGAGCTGGGCGCCCCTGACTTGAGCTCTATCTTGAATTGGGCTAATCGGGATATGAGTTGACTGGGTCCTGATTCAAGTCCTGGGACTAATACGTGCCGCTTGTCATTCCCACCACATCATCATGGATCATAATTTTAAAGTGTGAGGTAGTTGGTACCTACATAAGTAGTTGTTTCAATATATCTTGAAGTCAATTTTCAATGGAAATAAAATATCTTGTTGAATGTCTGATCTCCCTTTTACAAAGGATCACTGTATTAACATAAATATCTCTCATTATTTATTCTCTTCTAAAAGTATGAGCTGTCGTTAAGGTGACGATTTCACTTCAATAATATTAGAGGTTTTAAGTCTGTGTCAAATAGACACTATTGCATGCTTGACGTTCCTGTTGCATCTCAAATTCTAGGGAGTACAAATCTAAAATCTTTGACAATGGTTACTTTCGTTTGGTAAAAAGTTGCTAATGATGCTGTATGCCTCAAAATAATAATATTAGAAACATAAACAAACTCAGAAAGCCTATCACGGTGCGTGCAAGTACTGCAATAATGCTCGTTTAATATACCTGTGTTTTTTTATTCGAAATGACCTAAAATATCCACGTGCAGTTTGTATCCTGATTGGCATGGTAACTTTTTTTAAAATAAATATGATGAGTTGACTTAGTTCCACTTTGGGTAGAACTCTAATTAATTTATTTTAATATACTTCGTCAAAAATTATTAGTAATTAAGATAGCACAATAAAATTGACTTTAGGATCCAGCCCAATTTAATTGAAAAAATGAATATAGGCGACAAGGATGGGTGACCCTCGTAGCTCGGGGCACTTGAATCTGGTCCGGATACTTATATAATTTTTCATCGACCAAAAATCTTTTTTTTTTTTTTGAAAAGTGCAAACATACCCGCATAAATTTAGGGTCATTAAAATTTTAAAACTTGCATTGAAAATGGATGTTTTCTTTATGTACATGATTGTCTATCAAATTTTACCGACTATTTCTATGACCGTAATATTAGTTGAAAGGAGATTTTAAAGTTAAAACTCATTGAAATCTTATTTGAAAATTATAATGAGTCGAGAGAGATTGAATGACTCCGAAATCTTCTCAATAGAAAAAAAAAATATTTTGGATATCTCATAACTAAATAATTGAGATCAAACCCATCTTCAAGTCAGACTGATCATAGAACCTGTTGTCTCCGGGTAGCTTCTGGAGTATGCAAACTGATCGTCGAGGCTAGTGTTCGACACTATCTCCGTAAACGATATTGCTCCGCTACGGTGCTTAACGGATTGTTGCAATTCGTTCCCAAGATACAACGACGACGAACGTCTCGGAATCGTAGCACTCCGACTTCCGAGACCAGCGAACCTTTAGTAGACTTCTTGGACTCTTGAATGCACAAGATGTGATGAATGCTTGAGGAAGAGAAGAGAAGATTGAGTGAGTATTCCATCATCTGGAGGGTTCTATTTATACTGAACGAAGAGGTTGAGTGTCCTTTGGGTGAGTGGATGTGTTCCTTGGGCTGGATCGATCTAGATCATCTATTCTGAAGGGTTGTAACCCTTCACCAAGCCCACTTCAATCTCATCCATCAGATCTGAGGAGTTGTGACCCTCAGATCCCGCCTATTGTCATCAGCCATCGGATCTGGATCCATTGATTCGATGCTTCAGATCAAGCCTCATCCCAGGCCGTCAGATCGTTACTCTTTGCGATCCAACGCTCTAGATCGCATCACAAGCGATCCATCATATCTATTTGATCAACGTTGATCAACGGTAGCCATCCATTCCCTAAGTCAACTGTCCAGTCATCTCCCTTTGCCCACGAGGATGCCGCATAGGCGCTGCCACGTCAGGTAAGAGCCTGACACGTCACCCGAGTGCCACGCAGGCACTGCAATGTCACCTGGAGCATAAATTTAAGCTCCTCAATGCTCCTCGCGACGATGCGTAAGTGCAAAGTGCGCCTACAAAGCGCCCATTGCGCACGTGCGCACGTGCGCCTACAAAGCGCCCATTGCGCACCGCTCACAGGTGCGAGCACCTGCTCGCCCTGGGCTAAGGGGTCACCTGTCCTTTTATTTTTTGTGTTAACTCCATTAACACATCTTCATTAATAAGTAGAGAATACACATCGAAAATTTCCGATGTGGGACTATTCTCCTATGCACTTTATTAATGAATAACAAATGTTATTTTGGGTTGACTTTAAACATTAATTTCTCATTCACCCTTAATCGGTTTTGAGCAAATTAATAGTCTAAATCTATCTACGCGAATCGTAGATTTCAATTTTGAAGTCAATTACGACTTTCAACAATTGATGGCTTCCTTCCTCTAAATCGTTTTGGTTCATTTAAGGCCCCAATATCCAACAATCCCCCACATGAATGGAAATTAATGCAATGCGTGTATGCATGCTGACATTTTACAAGAGTCCAATCGATAAGTCACTGCATCGGGAGAGGTAGCTTGTGGCTTTGAACCTTCCGTAGTGAAATGCTATCGAGTATACTAGGCTGCGCAGTGAACGTGATGTCTTGAACTGCTCAGCTGTTGGTGTATACTTAGACAATAACACCCACACAGAGATCTATCTCACCTACTTTAGGTTCTCATGGTTGGTTCCGTTTCGGCCATGGATATCATCTTGGATTCATGAGTGTTTCATTGAAGCAGCCTGCCTGTCTTCACACTCACATAGGTGACACTTCTATCAAGAGTATCCTACCATACTCCACCTTATCAGGTATAGAAGTCACTAAAAGCATAAGCTTAACCTCACTACATGAGGTAGGACAGCACAAATTCATCCTAGGATTGGGATAGAGATAAACTATCTAATGTGCTGGACCACAACTTCTGTAACTTCGTTGTCCCATTGAACCAAGATCTTGGGATCTCCAGTCAACAAGGTTGGGTTACCGCTACAGTCGTTTTTAGTTGTAGATTTTTAATCCCATTCCTCTAGATGAGCAGTATACTTGATCTCGACTTAACCCCTTCGTTAGAGGATCTGCCAAATTATCTTTGGACTTAACATAGTCGATTGCAATCACTCCATTCGAGATCAACTGCCTAATGGTATTATGTCTACGACGTATATGTCGTGACTTCCCATTATACATATTACTCGCCTTCCAATCGCCGATTGACTATCACGATGGATTAGTACTGCACAGGTTTCACCCAACTAGGAATATCTTCCAAGAAATTCAGCATTCACTTCCTCACTGCTTTGTCTAGTGCTATAAACTCGGATTCCATAGTTGATCGAGCAATGCAAGTCCGCTTAGTGGATTTCCAAGATTGCTCCCCACCGATCATGAATACATATCCACTAGTGGATTTGGAGTCTTTTGTATCTGATATCCAATTAGCATCACAATATCCTTCCAATACAGCGGGATATTTTCCATAATGTAATCCATAGTTCATAGTATATTTCAAATATCTGAGAACTCGCATCAATGCTTTCCAATGGGTGTCGTTTGGATTACTCGTAAAACGACTCAGTTTGTTGACCGTACAGGCAATATCCGGACGTGTGTAGTTTGTGAGATACATCAAATTGCCTATTATCCGAGAATATTCCAACTGCAATATGGTCTCACCATGGTTTTTTGCTAAGTGTTGACTTAGATCCATAGGTGTTTTCACTGTAGAGAGATCGTACGCATTGAATTTTTTCAATACAGATTCTACATAATGGGATTGTGTTAAAACTATCCCTTCTGATGTCCTGAGAATTTTAATTCCCAATATAACATCTGCTGAACCCATTCTTTCATATCAAAATTTCTGGTCAACATTTTCTTTGTAGTCATGATTACATCATGATTATTGCCCATTATTAGCGTCTACGTATAGACAGACAATTACATAGCCTTCAGTGTGTTTTGACATAAATGCATTTGTCACATTCATTTATTCTGAATTCGTTTGACAGCATTACTTTGTCAAATTTTTTGTGCCATTGTTTAGGCGCTTGCTTAAGTCCGTACAACGACTTAACAAGTCGACACACCTTTTTCTCATTTCCAGGAGCCATGAACCCTTCGGGTTGCTCCATATAAATTTCTTCTTCCAACTCACCATTTAAGAACGCAGTCTTAACATCCATTTGATGTATTTCAAGGTCATACAGTGTTGCAATGGCTATTAGCACTCGTATGGACGTAATCCTTGTCACCGGTGAGTATGTATCGAAGTAATTAAGGCCTTCCTCTTGCTTGTACCCCTTGGCTACAAGTCTGGCCTTATACTTGTCAATTGATCCATCAGCTTTATACTTACGTTTTAGTATCCACGTACAACCTAATGGTTTATTACCAGAAGGAAGGTCTACTAATTCCCAAGTATGATTATTCAAGATAGACTCAATTTCACTATTGACAGCTTCTTTCCACATTGGAGCATCGGGTCTAGAGAGAGCTTCACTTAATGTTCTTGGTTCCATTTCTGACATGAAAGCCATGAAATCTGGCCCGAACGATTTCTCAACTCTAGCCCGTTTGCTACGACGTGTCTCTTCACTTTGATCGTCAATAGTCCTTTTATAACAGCTAAGTTCGGTAACGTCATTTTTGTTTGAACTTCCGTTGTTATCACTTTCAACGTTTCCCTTTTTATTTGGGAATACGTTTTCAAAGAATATCGCATTTCGAGATTCTATGGTTGTTCCCACATGTATATCAGGAATATCTGATTTGTGAACTAGGAAACGATATGCACTACTATTATGGGCATATCCGACAAATATCGCATCGAACGTTTTAGGTCCGATCTTTACTTGCTTTGGTTTAGGTACTTCGACCTTTGCCAAGCACCCCCACACTTTCAGGTATTTGTATGATGGCTCGCGGTCTTTCCATAGTTCATATGGAGTTTTATCATTTTTTTTATAAGGGATTCTGTTGAGAATGTGATTTGCTGATAATATTGCTTCCCCCCACAAGTTTTGAGGTAAGCCTGAATTTATCAACAAGGCATTCATCATTTCTTTTAGTGTCCGATTTTTACGTCCGGCAACACCGTTTGATTGAGGTGAGTAAGGTGCCGTTGTTTGATGGATAATGCCAGATTCTGTACAAAATTCATCAAACGGTGCACCATATTCTCTACCTCTATCGCTTCGAATTATTTTAATTCGTTTGTCAAGTTGGTTTTCAACTTCTGTTTTATAGGTTCTGAACGCCTCTAGGGCTTCGTCTTTACTTCTTAAAAGAAAGACATAACAGAACTTTGTGCAGTCATCGATAAAAGTAATAAAATATTTTTTACCTCCTCTAGTTTGCACAAATTTCAAGTCACATAGATCACTATGTATTAACTCTAGAGGAGTTGTCGTCCTTTCCACCGAATGAAAAGGTAGTTTCGTCATTTTCGCTTCCACGCACACTTCACATTTGAGTGTTCCGTCAACATTGGCGTTTGGTAATAAATTTAATTTGACGAGACGTTTGAGAGTATTATTATTCACATGTCCGAGTCGATCATGCCATAAATTAAAACACTCAACAACATAGCTGGAAGCATTTATTTTATTACCATCAAAATTTCGGAGTACAGGCATTACAACCATTTTGAATAGACCCTTTTCTAGGAACCCCTTTCCTACGAAGACACCATTCTTCGTAAGTACAAAGTTGTCTGACTGGAACACTAGCCTAAATCCGGCCTTCACCAATGCCGCTCCAGAAACTAGATTCTTACTGATGTCGGGAACATGGAGTACATCAATGAGTGTTAGCTCCTTTCCGGACGTCATCTTCAGAACAACTTTCCCGAGTCCAACAATTGGCGACGTCGTAGAATTACCCATATAGAGCTTCCTGCCATTTATCGGAGTATACTTGGAGAACATCGCTTTATCGGAACAGATATGACGAGTTGCTCCAGTATCAATGAACCACTGCTTCAGGTTGGTATCCACCAAGTTGGCTTCAAATACAACCGCAGTGAGATCCAAGTCCTCAAGAGAGGTTGCGACATGATTCGCAACATCCTTTGGCCCCTTGGTTGGCTTCTTTGGGCGTCTGCAGTCTTTGGATAGGTGTCCTGCCTTTCCACAGTTGTAGCAGGAGCCTTTGAACTTCTTTGCTTGAGCCTTCCTTTTGAACTGCTTCGGCTTTTTGGCGTTCGGCTCGACCAGGTTGGACATTTCGTCTATAGTCCGCTTGGTTCCTCTGGAGTCGGATAACTTTCGATTATCCTCTTCTATTCGTAACCTCAGTATTAGGTCTTGCAGCCCTATTTCCTTTTGCTTGTGCTTTAGGTAATTCTTGAAATCCTTCCATGACGGAGGGAGCTTCTCAATTACCGCAGCAACTGCGAATGTCTCGTTCAGCTTCATGCCTTCGGCGTCCAGATCATGCAGTATTAATTGCATATCTTGGACTTGAGATGAGACGCTTTTTGAGTCCACCATCTTGAAATCCAGAAACCGACCGACGATGAATTTCTTCAATCCAGCATTTTCGGTCTTGTATTTCTTCTCAAGGGATTCCCACAAAGATTTGTCGTCTCCAGAGAACAATATACGTTATATAACGTGTTGTCCAAGGCGTTGAGTATATAATTGCGGCACAGAAAATCTCCATGAGACCACGCATCGCTAGCAGCCTTACTTCCTTCCGTAGCGGCTGGCGTGTCTTCGTGCAAAAACCGTACAAGGTTTAGCGTTGTTAGATAAAACAACATCTTCTGTTGCCATCTTTTGAAGTCGGTTCCGGTGAATTTCTCCGGCTTTTCTCCGTGCGGAATGGTTGTCGGAATGGCGGTCGGAACGACGGTCGGAATGTCGTTGGTAGCCATATCAGTTTGCAGGAAATATCGTTTACGACTGTTGTCTCCTCGTAGCTTCTGGAGTATGCAAACTGATCGTCGAGGCTAGTGTTCGACACTATCTCCGTAAACGATATTGCTCTGCTACGGTGCTTAACGGATTGTTGCAATTCGTTCCCAAGATACAACGACGACGAACGTCTCGGAATCGTAGCACTCCGACTTCCGAGACCAGCGAACCTTTTGTAGACTTCTTGGACTCTTGAATGCACAAGATGTGATGAATGCTTGAGGAAGAGAAGAGAAGATTGAGTGAGTATTCCATCATCTGGAGGGTTCTATTTATACTGAACGAAGAGGTTGAGTGTCCTTTGGGTGAGTGGATGTGTTCCTTGGGCTGGATCGATCTAGATCATCTATTCTGAAGGGTTGTAACCCTTCACCAAGCCCACTTCAATCTCATCCATTAGATCTGAGGAGTTGTGACCCTCAGATCCCGCCTATTGTCATCAGCCATCGGATCTGGATCCATTGATTCGATGCTTCAGATCAAGCCTCATCCCAGGCCGTCAGATCGTTACTCTTTGCGATGCAACGCTCTAGATCGCATCACAAGCGATCCATCATATCTATTTGATCAACGTTGATCAACGGTAGCCATCCATTCCCTAAGTCAATTGTCCAGTCATCTCCTCAATGCTCCTCGCGACGATGCGTACGTGCGAAGTGCAAAGTGCGCCCATTGCGCACGTGCGCCCATTGCGCACGTGCGCACGTGCGCACGTGGCGGGTGGCGGGCTCACAGGTGCGAGCACCTGCTCGCCCTGGGCTAAGGGGTCACCTGTCCTTTTATTTTTTGTGTTAACTCCATTAACACATCTTCATTAATAAATAGAGAATACACATCGAAAATTTCCGATGTGGGACTATTCTCCTATGCACTTTATTAATGAATAACAAATGTTATTTTGGGTTGACTTTAAACATTAATTTCTCATTCACCCTTAATCGGTTTTGAGCAAATTAATAGTCTAAATCTATCTACACGAATCGTAGATTTCAATTTTGAAGTCAATTACGACTTTCAACAATTGATGGCTTCCTTTCTCTAAATCGTTTTGGTCCATTTAAGGCCCCAATATCCAACAGAACCCTCCTTGATTATAAATAAACATGTGGTTGGATTAAAGATCTGGTGTTCCTAGAGGCCTTCTTGAATATTAGTAGAGGGAGTTGAGTAGAATAATCCTAACTAAATTTTTTCTTCAAACGGTGAGGGTGTTCTGAGATAGAAAAAGCTCTTAGTTTTCAGGGTTGCCTTAGCATGCAGAAATTGCATTAGTTGGTTATGCTTGCATATATAAGTTGCAAAACCAATTTGTCCACTGCCTAATGTAGTGTCATGATTATGATTTTGCATGTACACCAAGTGCACTCTTGTTTGGCAACCATCATCAAGGCATGTTTGTCCCAAGTAATTTGGGTCGTCTATGTAGACCATATCCTTCCATTGGATTTTACCACTATCAGTATTCAAATTAAACAAATCATCCTTGTTCCATTAACTAAAAGTTTTCTCTAGTCTATCTCTACCTTTTATACTTTCAACTCTAATTGATTATACTCTTTTAATTATAGAACCTATTGGAAGCCTCACCAATAAATGTGCCCTCTCTTATTTAACCACACATTGGAGCTAAATCTAATTTCACTTGGACATCAATATTTTTTGTTTCATTTGCACACCCATCTTGAAATTCTTATCTCTATTTGTTTAAAAAAAATATTTTATTTATATATGTGTGTATATGCTTCTTCCTTGGTCAACTTCCTGTTGGATATTGGGGCCTTAAATGGACCAAAACGATTTAGAGGAAGGAAGCCATCAATTGTTGAAAGTCGTAATTGACTTCAAAATTGAAATCTACGATTCGCGTAGATAGATTTAGACTATTAATTTGCTCAAAACCGATTAAGGGTGAATGATAAATTAATGTATAAAGTCAGCCCAAAATAACATTTATTATTCATTAATAAAGTGCATGGGAGAATAGTCCCACATCGGAAATTCTCGATGTGTATTCTCTACTTATTAATGAAGATGTGTTAATGGAGTTAACACAAAAATAAAAGGACAGGTTACCCCTTAGCCCAGGGCGAGCAGGTGCTCGCACCTGTGGGCCCGCCACCCGCCACGTGCGCAATGGGCGCTTTGTAGGCGCACTTTGCACGTATTCGCGAGGAGCATTGAGGAGCTTAAATTTATGCTCCAGGTGACATTACAGTGCCTACGTGGCACTCGGGTGACGTGTCAGGCTCGTACCTGACGTGGCAGCACCTATGCGGCATCCTCGTGGGCAAAGGGAGATGACTGGACAGTTGACTTAGGGAATGGATGGCTACCGTTGATCAAATAGGTATGATGGATTGCTTGTGATGCGATCTAGAGCGTTGGATCGCAAAGAGTAACGATCTGACGGCTTGGGATGAGACTTGATCTGAAGCATCGAATCAATGGATCCAGATCCGATGGCTGATGACAATAGGCGGGATCTGAGGGTCACAACTCCTCAGATCTGATGGATGAGATTGAAGTGGGCTTGGTGAAGGGTTACAACCCTTCAGAATGGATGATCTAGATCGATCCAGCCCAAGGAACACATCCACTCACCCAAAGGACAATCAACCTCTTCACTCAGTATAAATAGAACCCTCCAGATGGAAAATTCACTCAATCACTCAATCACTCAATCCTCTCTTCTCTTCCTCAAGCATTCATCTCATCTTGTGAATTCAAGAGTCCAAGAAGTCTACTAGAAGGTTCGCTGGTCTCGGAAGTCGAAGTGCTACGATTTCGAGACATTCGTCGTCGTTGTATCTTGGGAACGAATTGCAACAATCCGTTAAGCACCGTAGCGGAGCAATATCGTTTACGGAGATAGTGTCGAACACTAGCCTCGATGATCAGTTTGCATACTCCAGAAGCTACCCGGGGATCAACAGTCGTAAACGATATTTCCTGCAAACTGATATGGCTACCAACGACATTCCGACGGCCGTTCTGACCGCCATTCCGACAACCATTCTGCACGGAGAAAAGCCGGAGAAATTCACCGGAACCGACTTCAAAAGATGGCAGCAGAAGATGCTGTTTTATCTAACAACGCTAAACCTTGTACGGTTTTTGCACGAAGACACGCCAGCCGCTACGGAAGGTAGTAAGGCTGCTAGCGATGCGTGGTCTCACGGAGATTTTCTGTGCCGCAATTATATACTCAACGCCTTGGACAACACGTTATATAACGTATATTATTCTCTGGAGACGGCAAAATCTTTGTGGGAATCCCTTGAGAAGAAATACAAGACCGAAAATGCTGGATTGAAGAAATTCATCGTCGGTCGGTTTTTGGATTTCAAGATGGTGGACTCAAAAAGCGTCTCATCTCAAGTCCAAGATATGCAATTAATACTGCATGATCTGGACGCCGAAGGCATGAAGCTGAATGAGACATTCGCAGTTGCTACGGTAATTGAGAAGCTCCCTCCGTCATGGAAGGATTTCAAGAATTACCTAAAGCACAAGCAAAAGGAAATAGGGCTGCAAGACCTGATCCTGAGGCTACGAATAGAGGAGGATAATCGAAAGTTATCCGACTCTAGAGGAACCAAATGGACTATAGACGAAATGTCCAACCTGGTCGAGCCGAACGCCAAAAAGCCGAAGCAGTTCAAAAAGAAGGCTCAAGCAAAGAAGTTCAAAGGCTCCTGCTACAACTGTGGAAAGGCAGGACACCTATCCAAGGACTGCAGACGCCCAAAGAAGCCAACTAAGGGGCCAAAGGATGTTGCGAATCATGTCGCAACCTCTCTTGAGGACTTGGATCTCACTGCGGTTGTATTTGAAGCCAACTTGGTGGATACCAACCTGAAGCAGTGGTTCATTGATACTGGAGCAACTCGTCATATCTGTTCCGATAAAGCGATGTTCTCCAAGTATACTCCAATAAATGGCAGGAAGCTCTATATGGGTAATTCCACGACGTCGCCAATTGTTGGACTCGGAAAGGTTGTTCTGAAGATGACGTCCGGAAAGGAGCTAACACTCATTGATGTACTCCATGTTCCCGACATCAGTAAGAACCTAGTTTCTGGAGCGGCATTGGTCAAGGCCGGATTTAGGCTAGTGTTCCAGTCAGACAACTTTGTACTTACGAAGAATGGTGTCTTCGTAGGAAAGGGGTACCTAGAAAAGGGTCTATTCAAAATGGTTGTAATGCCTGTACTCCGAAATTTTGATGGTAATAAAATAAATGCTTCCAGCTATGTTGTTGAGTGTTTTAATTTATGGCATGATCGACTCGGACATGTGAATAATAATACTCTCAAACGTCTCGTCAAATTAAATTTATTATCAAACGTCAATGTTGACGGAACACACAAATGTGAAGTGCGCGTGGAAGCGAAAATGACGAAACTACCTTTTTATTCGGTGGAAAGGACAACAACTCCTCTAGAGTTAATACATAGTGATCTATGTGACTTGAAATTTGTGCAAACTAGAGGAGGTAAAAAATATTTTATTACTTTTATAGATGACAGCACAAAGTTCTGTTATGTCTTTCTTTTAAGAAGTAAAGACGAAGCCCTAGAGGCGTTCAGAACCTATAAAACAGAAGTTGAAAACTAACTTGACAAACGAATTAAAATAATTCGAAGCGATAGAGGTGGAGAATATGGTGCACCGTTTGATGAATTTTGTACAGAATCTGGCATTATCCATCAAACAATGGCACCTTACTCACCTCAATCAAACGGTGTTGCCGAACGTAAAAATCGGACACTAAAAGAAATGATGAATGCCTTGTTGATAAATTCAGGCTTACCTCAAAACTTGTGGGGGGAAGCAATATTATCGGCAAATCACATTCTCAACAGAATCCCTCATAAGAAAAATGATAAAACTCCATATGAACTATGGAAAGGCCGCGAGCCATCGTACAAATACCTGAAAGTGTGGGGGTGTTTGGCAAAGGTTGAAGTACCTAAACCAAAGCAAGTAAAGATCGGACCTAAAACGTTCGATGCGATATTTGTCGGATATGCCCATAATAGTAGTGCATATCGTTTCCTAGTTCACAAATCAGACATTCCTGATATACATGTAGGAACAACCAGAGAATCTCGAAATGCGATATTCTTTGAAAACGTATTCCCAAATAAAAAGGGAAACGTTGAAAGTGATAACAACGAAAGTTCAAACAAAAATGATGTTACCGAACTTAGCTGTTATAAAAGGACTATTGACGATCAAAGCGAAGGGCCACGTTGTAGCAAACGGGCTAGAGCTGAGAAATCGTTCGGCCCAGATTTCATGACTTTCATGTCGGAAATGGACCCAAGAACATTAAGTGAAGCTCTCTCTAGTCCCGATGCTCCAATGTGGAAAGAAGCTGTCAATAGTGAAATCGAATCCATCATGAATAATCATACTTGGGAATTAGTAGACCTTCCTTCTGGTAATAAAGCATTAGGTTGTAAGTGGATACTAAAACACAAGTATAAAGCTGATGGATCAATTGACAAGTATAAGGCCAGACTTGTAGCCAAGGGGTACAAGCAAGAGGAAGGCCTTGATTATTTCGATACCTACTCATCGGTGACAAGGATTACGTCCATACGAGTGCTAATAGTCATTGCAGCACTGTATGACCTTGAAATACATCAAATGGATGTTAAAACTGCGTTCTTAAATGGTGAGTTGGAAGAATAAATTTATATGGAGCTACCCGAGGGGTTCGTGGCTCCAGGAAATGAGAAAAAGGTGTGTCGACTTGTTAAGTCGTTGTACGGACTTAAGCAAGCGCCTAAACAATGGTACGAAAAATTTGACAAAATAATCCTGTTAAACGAATTCAGAATAAATGAATGTGACAAATGCATTTATGTCAAAGACACACCTAAAGGTTATGTAATCATCTGTCTATACGTAGACGATATGCTGATAATGGGCAGTAATCATGATATAATCATGACTATAAAGAAAATGTTGACCAAAAATTTTGATATGAAATATATGGGTCAAGCAGATGTTATATTGGGAATTAAAATTCTCAGGACATCAGAAGGGATAGTTCTGACACAATCCCATTATGTAGAGTCAGTATTGAAAAGATTTAATGCATACGATCTCTCTACAGTAAAAACACCTATGGATCTAAGTCAACACTTAGCGAAAAACCATGGTGAGACCTTATCGCGGTTGGAATATTCTCGGATAATAGCCAGTTTGATGTATCTCACAAACTGCACACGTTCGGATATTGCCTGTACGGTCAACAAACTGAGTCGTTTTACGAGTAATCCAAACGACACCCATTGGAAAGCATTGATGCGAGTTCTCAGATATTTGAAATATACTATGAACTATGGATTATATTATGGAAAATATCCCGCTGTGTTGGAAGGATATTGTGATGCTAATTGGATATCAGATACAAAAGACTCCAAATCCACTAGTGGATACGTATTCACGATCGGTGGGGGAGCAGTATCTTGGAAATCCACTAAGCAGACTTGCATTGCTCGGTCAACTATGGAATCCGAGTTTATAGCACTAGACAAAGCAGCTGAGGAAGCTGAATGGCTGCGGAATTTCTTGGAAGATATTCCTAGCTAGGTGAAACCTGTGCCTGCCGTACTAATCCACTGTGATAGTCAATCGGCGATTGGAAGGGCACAGAGTAATATGTATAATGGGAAGTCACGACATATACATCGTAGACATAATACCATTAGGCAGTTGATCTCGAATGGAGTGATTCCAATCGACTATGTTAAGTCCAAAGATAATTTGGCAGATCCTCTAACGAAGGGGTTGAGTCGAGATCAAGTATACTGCTCATCAAGAGGGATTAAAAAAATCTACAACTAAAAACGACTGTAGCGGTAACCCAACCTTGTTGACTGGAGATCCCAAGATCTTGGTTCAATGGGACAACGAAGTTACAGAAGTTGTGGTCCAGCACATTAGATAGTTTATCTCTATCCCAATCCTAGGATGAATTTGTGCTGTCCTACCTCATGTAGTGAGGTTAAGCTTATGCTTTTAGTGACTTCTATACCTGATAAGGTGGAGTATGGTAGGATACTCTTGATAGAAGTGTCACCTATGTGAGTGTGAAGACAGGCCGCTTCAATGAAACACTCATGAATCCAAGATGGTATCCATGGCCGAAACGGAACCAACCATGAGAACCTAAAGTAGGTGAGATAGATCTCTGTGTGGGTGTTATTGTCTAAGTATACACCAACAGCTGAGCAGTTCAAGACATCACGTTCACTACGCAGCCTAGTATACTCGATAGCATTTCACTACGGAAGGTTCAAAGCCACAAGCTACCTCTCCCGATGCAGTGACTTATCGATTGGACTCTTGTAAAATGTCAGCATGCATACACGCATTGCATTAATTTCCATTCATGTGGGGGATTGTTGGATATTGGGGCCTTAAATGGACCAAAACGATTTAGAGGAAGGAAGCCATCAATTGTTGAAAGTCGTAATTGACTTCAAAATTGAAATCTACGATTCGCGTAGATAGATTTAGACTATTAATTTGCTCAAAACCGATTAAGGGTGAATGAGAAATTAATGTTTAAAGTCAGCCCAAAATAACATTTATTATTCATTAATAAAGTGCATGGGAGAATAGTCCCACATCGGAAATTCTCGATGTGTATTCTCTATTTATTAATGAAGATGTGTTAATGGAATTAACACAAAAATAAAAGGACAGGTTACCCATTAGCCCAGGGCGAGCAGGTGTTCGCACCTGTGAGCCCGCCAACCGCCACGTGCGCACGTGCGCAATAGGCGCTTTGTAGGCGCACTTTGCACTTCCTCTTCTGTGAGATCTCGGAAAATTTAAATAAATAGGGTTATTTCATAAATAGCCTTATAATATTTTTCTGGAATTTTTAGAAATTTTCTGGGAATTTTTCGGAGCTCGTAAGACGGGGTTTGAGGGGATCAACTCCGGGTCCGGATAAAGCCTGTTTGGGATACCTGTTTAAGTGAGGAAAAGTTTTAAATATAAATACTTTCCTTTTTTTTATTTCTTTTCCCTTAAAACGCCGATCCCGAACCCGAGCTTCCTCCTCACTTCCCCGATCTCCCCTCTTCCTCTCTCTGTTCTCTCGCGGACAAGCAACGCCGACGGAAGCTAGGCTCCAGCTCCGGCGATCTTTCTCCACCGGCATCGACGCCCATTGAGCTCAGGTCCGACCGGTGTCTTCCTCTCTGGGCCGCTTCACAACATCGCGTCTTCTCACGCCTACCTGCCGACGCCACTGGATCGAGCGAGATCCACCCGATCGCCGGTGAGGGTTTTCTTCCGGAGGTTCGAGAGAGGGGCTGGCTTCACCCGAGCCCTTTCTCCTTGTGCAACTGTGCCCTAGGTCTCTTCGGTTGGCTCCGATCAGACGTTGCGGCAACAGGGCCGTGCCCTAGCAACGATCCTTAAGGTAAGGTGTTACCAGATTTCGATCGATTGGGTGATGTTCTTCATTGATTCTTCTTGTTGGATTAGAGGAAGCATCAGACAGCTGTTTTAGGGCTTAGACCTTCTTCTCTATAGACTGATCCTCCTCTGTTCTTGATCCTCCTCTTCTTGAGGTTGATTTAGGTCACGGATTGGGCAATTTCTTTTGGAGACAACCGATTGAGGTAAGGTTAGGTTGTTAATTCGGTTGGTGTTTGGATCTGTGATCTTCTTGCTTGATTCATTGCTTGATCCGACTGATCCGATCCAGTGAGGATTTGTGAAGGCGATCTTGGCTTCCAGCAACTTCATTGGTTTCGGCAGAACCTACAAACCAGCAACCTCTCCTTCCGGCAGCAACACCTTTGATTGTGATCTATTGGTGATCACCTTGGATTTGAGGTAAGGGATAGGATAATTGATCTTGTTGTAGATCATGTTTCGAATTTGAATATTAGTTTGATGATATTGTTCTAGATGGATTAGGTTAAGTGTGATTGATTAGCCATTTATGTGTAGGAATAAATTGGAGATGATATGTTAGTATATCATTAGTTGATACATGTTGTAATTAGTTGTTAAATTATGTAGATTTAATTGTGTAGAATAAATCTAATGGAATGGTTAGGGTTAGGGTAATTAACCCTAGTCAACCGTTGGACTTATAATCTAATTGGTGATTAGGGATTAGGTAACTAACCCTAATCGACCATTAGATTTAAATTGGTAAGTTGAGGTTGTGTTGATTAGGGTTTTGCCCTAATTTAGTTTTAGGAATTTTATTTAGCTATTTCATTTGGATTTAGCTAAATAAAACATATATATATTGTTTGACACAGGACTCTGATTCGAGACGGGCGTCTCGGCTTCGGATTTGGATTGACTGTACCTTCTATTGGAGGCGGGTACCCTTTGACTTATCTTTTGATAATGTCTTATGATATGTTTAGCTTATATATACTTACTAGTGAAAGATAGTAGATTATTCTTTCTCTTGGTCTTAGCTAGTTGATACCTATCACATGCTTCATCTGCTAGTTGCTTTACTTTAGGATTGGATATTTTATCTCTTGCCATGTGTATATATGTTCATAGAGATGCATATCTATAGTGCTCTACTCTACTGGATTAGTTGCTTTACATGTGTGATACATGCTCTTGGATTCATGATACTTACATCATTGTTATATGTGATGTCTTTGGATTTATGCTGTTTATATCATGGTTATATATGTGCGTTTACCTTTTGGGCACACACATATATGGAGGAGGCTATGTTCAGGTATGACATACTGTAGCATCATGCACCATCCTGCATGATTGCATGCTGGGCGATTGACGACTCCATTATTGTTGAGCTCGTCGGCCGGCTACATAGGCCTGCACACAACGTGTTTCACTGCATGGGTAGTGGCACAGCACTCAGGGTGTGTATGGCAGGTTGCTCGGTGGTGCACCGCTGGGGTGCTCATGGGTAGCACGATACAGCAGGATTGCAGCCGGGATCCCTCCCCGTCATCGCGTATCGGGAGTTGAGAGCATTGCGCTCCCTCACTATGTTTGAGGTAGGAGGATAGGTGTACTCCGACAGCATCCCGTCCACTCGGTCACTCATCAGGGGTAGTGACGGCAGAGTGCACGGTGTCACAGCCCTACCCACTCGGTCTCACCATTGTGTGTGAGATGGCTGACTGGTTGACAGGGGTGACCATGTCATATTGCATCATATGCACGGATTGCATTCGTTATGATTGATGCATTTTGGTGATTGCATATGATTGACATGCATACAGGATACATGCTTTTGCTCTGACTACTTTTATCTCTGTATGTTGACAGTCAGTTGCCCAAGCCTCGCAGGTGAGCACAGTTTATTTCAGTTATGCATTTTCTTATCATTCTTGCTATAGACTGTACTTTATGCCTTTTGCTGGTTATTACAGTTTATTTCAGCTATGCATATCTGTTATACTGTTAGGAGACCGTACCGTAGGTTGTACTGTTAGGAGACTGTACTGTAGGCTCTATGGTTTAGTGTACTGTACCATAGGATGTTGCTAGTAGTTATATGTTGTTGTACATATCTATTGGATTACCTGCTGAGTTCTTTGAACTCACCCCGTTGTTACTATTTTTCAGGTTGAGGCCGTCAGGAGAGATTCCAGTCGCTAGCCCCTTTATCGCGAGGATTTGCCTGTTATCGGGATCTGTTTTGTTTTTGCATCTTATATACTCGTGATGTGGATTTTGTATTGTGGACTTTATGACGCACATTGGGTTTACTACTTTTGCTTTCCGCTGCGAATATTTCATTACTTCGTGGATTTCGTTTCTTCGTTGTAGTGGAGTAGGATGTGTACGTATATCTTCGTTGATTTCTATATCATCTTTTCTGTATATAACTGCGTGGGTTGTTCATATTATATCTGTGTAGAAATATTGAATATAACTGCGTGGATTGTTTTACTATTTGTCTGTATTGTTCCGGCCGAGTGTGGCCGAGGTATTGATATATGTATACTGAGATTCATATTGTCACCCGTACAGGGGAGATGCTGCCGAAATTTCTTCGGACAGGGACTACCTGGGGCGTGACAATTTATTTGGTATCAGAGCAAAGTTTTGCGATACCTACTTGTCGGGTTTCAGATTTACGAGGCTTACTTTCGTGAGCATTTCTCGGTATTTTGGATTTGTATGGATTTTCGTCGACTTACTCGTTTCGGAATTCCGAGGTATTTTGACGAGGTTCTATTTGGGGCTAAGCAGCGACAGGATATCTCCAGACGGCAAATAGGTAATTTAGGTAATTTTTCAGTTCTTATACCTGTAGTAATATCTGGGTAACATTTTCTTTACAGATATGCCACCTACACGTGTACCGGCACCGAGACGTGGGCGGCCACGTAAGAGGCCGTTAGATTCTCCTGAGACAGAGTCTTCAGAGAGGTCTGTTAGGGTTGAGCCTGTCCGTCAGGGGCAGACTCCTCAGGTCATTGTGGGTACGGGTGCTTATCAGACCCCGATAGCTCCGACTTCCGAGGTACCTACCTCGACTGTACCACCAGTGGTACCACCGTCGGCATATTCAGCACCTCCCCCAGCAGTAGTACCCGCAGTATACCCGGCAGCCCCTCTAGCCGCGCCTGCTACTACGTACTTGGCACCCCAGATACCTGCGCCGGTTACTGCACACCCGGCACCCGCACCAGCAGTACCGGTTACTCCTTATCCGGTACCGCCCACCGTACCTCCAGTCGCCCCTACTTATGCCTACTCAGCAGTTCCACCAGCAGTACCCATTCCAGGTTATACGACAGCACCAGTGGTACCTCTTCCGGCCTATCCCTCAGTACCACCCATAGGATCAGCTCCAGTGGCTCTACCTAGTTCCGCAGCGATCCCTACTGGTATAGTTGCGGCACGAGCACGGATCCCAGCCTTAGCCGAGTCGATGAAGAGTCGATTCACATTATTCCGCGGGGAGACTGATCCGAGCATAGCTCAGTCCTGGATTGAGACTATGGAGCGGACATTCTTTTACATGGCCTGCTCCGAGTGGGAGAAGGCCGAGCTAGCTGCTTACCACCTGCGAGATGGGGCAGAGATCTGGTGGGACACACAGCGCTCCATCATAGGCGATCAGCATATTACCTGGACGAGATTTAGGGAGGCATTCGAGAGTCAGTATTTTCCCCGAGCATATCAGATGACTCTACGGCAGGATTTTCTTAGTCTGCGGCAGAATAACCGCTCAGTGATGGAATATAATGCTGAATTTAATCGGTTGGCCAAATTCTGTCCTGAGTTAGTTGCCGATGACAGATCTCGTATGCTTCAGTTTGTCCAGGGACTGGACGGGCATCTTCAGCTGAAGATTTCTGGCTTTAGTACTTCATCATACACCGAGACACTGGATAGAGCTCTCATGATTGAGTCTACTCATCGGAGAGTGAATGCAGATAAGAAGAGGAAGCAGACTGATCGGACTTCCGGACAGAGCCAGCAGCCACAGACTACTGGACAGCAGCAGAGCAGTCACACTCAGACGGGTCAGGGTACTTCTGGGGCATCGGGCCGACCCCAGAAGTCAGGATGATCTTCATCTGGACGTTCCCGGTCTACTCAGCGGAACCGGAAACAGTCTACCGGTGATCCTCATTGTACCCGATGTGGATCCCGAGATCACATGGTTTCTGCTTGCTCCTTGGGGCAGTCAGTTTGCTATTATTGCAAACTGCCTGGCCACGTCATCCGAGACTATTCGCTAAAGACTCAGCATGTAGCTTCCGGAGTTTCTGTTGCGGGAGGACGGTTTGGTCAGTCCGGGACCCAGCAAGGCGGGCCGAAAGCCCAATCTTCACACCGTCAGCAGGGGACAGCTCCCCCTGCGACCGCTGCATATGGCATGCACGGTCAGGAGCATTCCAGCGTTCTGATGGAGTCCCAGGGTTCTATTTCTGGACCTCAGTATCTGACTCAGCCATCGGCGCAGTATCAGTTACAGCCCCAGCCACCAGTTCAGTACATACTGCAGCCCATAGCCCCAGCTCTGACTCAGTATCCAGTACCGACTCAGTGGCAGGCTCCGACTCCGACACAGCAGCCTTTGGCAGTGCTACCGCCTCTACCACCGTCAGATACTGGACGAGTTCACGCGGTCACCCGAGAGGATGCACAGCGGGCCGACGGATCCGTTTTCCGCGGTACGGTTTTACTTTATGCATTTTCTGCTGATATGCTAATTGATACAGGTAGTTCACATTCTTTTATATCTTGTGCATTTATGAGAGAGATTGGTAGACTACATTCTCATAGATCTCGACGACTGACCGTCTCCTTACCATCTGGTGATACCTTGGATGTCACCCAGGAGGTCAAAGGTTGTCCGTTAGATTTTGGTAGCATTATACTCACAGTAGATTTATTAGTACTGGAGATGGTCGAGTTCGATATTATCCTGGGTATGGATTGGCTGTCTGCTTGTCATGCCACGGTTGATTGCCAGAAGAGGGTGGTTACTTTCCAACCTCCGAACCAACCCTCTTGGGATTTCACTGGCATCAGAGACGATGGGATATCGACCATTTCTGCGATACAGGCGCAGAAACTGCTATCACATGGATGTCAGGGATTTCTATTATCATTGATTAGTACTGACGACAGCAGTAGTCCTCAGCTCTCAGACATTCCGGTGGTCCGAGAGTACCCAGACGTTTTTCCAGACGAGTTACCAGGTTTGCCGCCCCGAAGGCAAGTGGAGTTTGCTATTGAGCTGATTCCAGGGACTGCACCAACATCGAAAGCTCCTTATCGTATGGCACCGAAAGAGTTGGACGAACTAAAAGTCCAACTCCAGGAGTTATTAGATAGGGGATTTATTCGCCCTAGTGTATCTCCGTGGGGGTCTCCAGTACTATTCGTCAAGAAAAAGGATGGTACTCTGAGGTTGTGCATCGATTACAGGCAGCTGAATGCAGTGACTATCAGAAATAAGTACCCCTTGCCACGGATTGAGGATTTATTTGATCAGCTTAGAGATACATCAGTGTATTCCAAGATTGATCTGCGGTCTGGATATCATCAGCTGAGAGTCAGAGATTCTGATATTCAGAAGACAGCATTCCGCACCAGATACGGACATTACGAGTTTTTGGTAATGCCATTTGGGCTTACCAATGCTCCTGCAGTATTTATGGATTTGATGAACCGTATCTTTTTGGAGTATTTAGATCAGTTTGTGATTGTGTTTATCGATGACATATTGATCTATTCACGTTCCGAGGAGGAACATGCGCAGCACCTTCGCATAGTCTTGGAGACTCTTCGACGACATCATCTGTATGCGAAGTTCAGCAAATGTGCATTTTGGCTATCCTCAGTTGGTTTTCTGGGACATGTGGTGTCTAGCCGAGGTATTTCAGTAGATCCTCAGAAGATCGAGGCTATCACTAGCTGGGAGCAGCCGAAGTCAGTCCAGGAGATCCGTAGTTTCTTGGGCTTGGCTGGATATTACCGACGATTCGTTGAGGGTTTCTCCAGCATTACTATGCCATTGACACGTCTGACTAGGAAAGGCGTGAAGTTCACGTGGTCAGAGGCTTGTGAGACCAGCTTCCAGGAGCTGAAGCGGAGATTAGTATCAGCACCAGTTTTGGTTTTACCTTCTGGTGATGACGGATTCGTACTTTACACAGACGCATCTCTTCAGGGCTTGGACGCTGTTTTGATGCAGCACGGTAGGGTAGTCTCCTATGTTTCTCGTCAGTTGAAGGAGCATGAGAAGAACTACCCAGTACATGATTTAGAGCTAGTCGCTATTATCTTTGCTTTGAAGATTTGGCGACATCATCTTTATGGTATTACTTTTGAGATTCTTACTGATCATAAGAGTCTCAAATATATTTTCACCCAGAAGGAACTCAATCTCCGACAAAGGAGATGGATGGAGCTCCTGAAGGATTATGATTGTACTATTAGCTACCATCCGGGTAAAGCTAATGTGGTTGCTGATGCACTGAGCAGGAAGTCCGGAGGGACTTTAGCTTGTCATCGAGTTACAGTCACGAACTTGATTCAGGGATTCGCCGAGTTGGGCCTTGAGGAGCAGGGACAGACGAGCAGGTATTCTTGTTACCATGGTTGCTCATCGTCGATCGTGATGAGGATTCGAGAGGCCCAGGCCGGAGATCAGCCAGTTCATTAGCAGCCAGATAGCTTCCGGACAGCAGACCGAGTTTACACGAGGTGACGAGGGTATTGTTTATTTCCGAGGCAGATTATGTGTACCTCAGTCTCACCCGGTCATGGAGGAGTTACTTCAGGAGGCTCATCGTTCTAGATTTGCTATCCACCCAGGTGGGACCCGTATGTATCGTGATTTGAGGAGTTCCTATTGGTGGAACGGTATGAAGAAAGACATCGCGGAGTTTGTAGCCAGATGTCTTGTCTGTCAGCAGGTGAAGGCTGAGCACCAGAGACCTGCTGGATTACTTCAGAGGATCGCTATTCCCGAGTGGAAGTGGGAGCACATTACTATGGATTTCGTGGTTGGTTTGCCTAGGACTCGTCGAGGCCATGATGCGATTTGGGTAATCGTTGACCGATTAACCAAATCCGCACACTTTTTAGTGATCCGGAAGACTGATTCTCTGGACCGATTAGCTGAGTTATACTGTTGTGAGATTATTAGATTACATGGAGTTCCGTTGAGCATTATATCTGATAGAGACCCACGGTTCACGTCCCGATTCTGGCAGAGTCTGCAGCAGGCTTTGGGCACACAACTTCGTTTCAGTACGGCATTCCATCCGCAGACAGATGGCCAGTCAGAGCGGACTATTCAAACATTGGGGGACTTGCTGAGGTCTTGCGTCATGGACTTCGGAGGCAGTTGGGAGGACCACCTGCCATTAGTGGAGTTCGCCTACAACAACAGCTATCATTCGACTATCCAGATGGGACCGTTTGAGGCGTTGTATGGTAGGCCTTGTCGGGCACCCATCCTCTGGGAAGAGGTTGGGGAGGCTCAGTTGGTAGGACCTCAGAGAGCTCAGCAGGATGCAGAGTTAGTTCGCACTATCAGACGGAGGATGTCAGAGGCTCAGGACCGTCAGAAGAGTTATGCTGATCAGAGACGGAGACCCCTGGAGTTCTCCATTGGTGATCATGTATTTCTTAGAGTTTCACCCACGAAAGGGGTGAAGAGATTTGGTCTTCGAGGTAAGCTAGCTCCACGATATATTGGGTCATTCCAGATCTTGGAGAGGATTGGAGCAGTAGCTTACCGTCTGGCGCTACCACCATCTCTAGCTGGCATTCACGACGTATTCCATGTATCTATGCTGAGGAGATACGTATCCGATCCGGCACATGTTCTGTCAGATATATCTGTTCCTATTCAGGCGGACGTTACTTATGAGGAGGTTCCGGTACGGATTCTGGACCGTAGAGAGCGTCAGCTGCGGAACAAGACGGTCCGACTGCTTAAAGTCAGATGGCAGCATCATTCTGACGAGGAGGCTACGTGGGAGCTGGAGGATACTATCCGAGCTCAATACCCCCATCTTTTTACTTGAGGTATGTGGGTTATAGTTTCTTCAGCATTTATACTACATGGTTGTATTTCAGTGTTTGCTATTGGTTATAGCGAAATTTGGGGACCAAATTTTTATTAATAGGGGAGGATGTGAGATCTCGGAAAATTTAAATAAATAGGGTTATTTCATAAATAGCCTTATAATATTTTTTCGGAATTTTTAGAAATTTTCTGGGAATTTTTCGGAGCTCGTAAGACGGGGTTTGAGGGGATCAACTACGGGTCCGGATAAAGCCTGTTTGGGATACCTGTTTAAGTGAGGAAAAGTTTTAAATATAAATACTTTCCTTTTTTTTATTTCTTTTCCCTTAAAACGCCGATCCCGAACCCGAGCTTCCTCCTCACTTCCCCGATCTCCCCTCTTCCTCTCTCTGTTCTCTCGCGGACAAGCAACGCCGACGGAAGCCAGGCTCCAGCTCCGGCGATCTTTCTCCACCGGCATCGACGCCCATTGAGCTCAGGTCCGACCGGTGTCTTCCTCTCTGGGCCACTTCACAACATCGCGTCTTCTCACGCCTACCTGCCGACGCCACTGGATCGAGCGAGATCCACCCGATCGCCGGTGAGGGTTTTCTTCCGGAGGTTCGAGAGAGGGGCTGGCTTCACCCGAGCCCTTTCTCCTTGTGCAACTGTGCCCTAGGTCTCTTCGGTTGGCTCCGATCAGACGTTGCGGCAACAGGGCCGTGCCCTAGCAACGATCCTTAAGGTAAGGTGTTACAAGATTTCGATCGATTGGGTGATGTTCTTCATTGATTCTTCTTGTTGGATTAGAGGAAACATCATACAGCTGTTTTAGGGCTTAGACCTTCTTCTCTATAGACTGATCCTCCTCTGTTCTTGATCCTCCTCTTCTTGAGGTTGATTTAGGTCACGGATTGGGCAATTTCTTTTGGAGACAACCGATTGAGGTAAGGTTAGGTTGTTAATTCGGTTGGTGTTTGGATCTGTGATCTTCTTGCTTGATTCATTGCTTGATCCGACTGATCCGATCCAGTGAGGATTTGTGAAGGCGATCTTGGCTTCCAGCAACTTCATTGGTTTCGGCAGAACCTACAAACCAGCAACCTCTCCTTCCGGCAGCAACACCTTTGATTGTGATCTATTGGTGATCACCTTGGATTTGAGGTAAGGAATAGGATAATTGATCTTGTTGTAGATCATGTTTCGAATTTGAATATTAGTTTGATGATCTTGTTCTAGATGGATTAGGTTAAGTGTGATTGATTAGCCATTTATGTGTAGGAATAAATTGGAGATGATATGTTAGTATATCATTAGTTGATACATGTTGTAATTAGTTGTTAAATTATGTAGATTTAATTGTGTAGAATAAATCTAATGGAATGGTTAGGGTTAGGGTAATTAACCCTAGTCAACCGTTGGACTTATAATCTAATTGGTGATTAGGGATTAGGTAACTAACCCTAATCGACCATTAGATTTAAATTGGTAAGTTGAGGTTGTGTTGATTAGGGTTTTGCCCTAATTTAGTTTTAGGAATTTTATTTAGCTATTTCATTTGGATTTAGCTAAATAAAACATATATATATTGTTTGACACAGGACTCTGATTCGAGACGGGTGTCTCGGCTTCGGATTTGGATTGACTGTACCTTCTATTGGAGGCGGGTACCCTTTGACTTATCTTTTGATAATGTCTTATGATATGTTTAGCTTATATATACTTACTAGTGGTAGATAGTAGATTATTCTTTCTCTTGGTCTTAGCTAGTTGATACCTATCACATGCTTCATCTGCTAGTTGCTTTACTTCAGGATTGGATATTTTATCTCTTGCCATGTGTATATATGTTCATAGAGATGCATATCTATAGTGCTCTACTCTACTGGATTAGTTACTTTACATGTGTGATACATGCTCTTGGATTCATGATACGTACATCATTGTTATATGTGATGTCTTTGGATTTATGCTGTTTATATCATGGTTATATGTGTGCGTTTACCTTTTGGGCACACACATATATGGAGGAGGCTATGTTCAGGTATGACATACTGTAGCATCATGCACCATCCTGCATGATTGCATGCTGGGCGATTGACGACTCCATTATTGTTGAGCTCGTCGGCCGGCTACATAGGCCTGCACACAACGTGTTTCACTGCATGGGTAGTGGCACAGCACTCAGGGTGTGTATGGCAGGTTGCTCGGTGGTGCACCGCTGGGGTGCTCATGGGTAGCACGATACAGCGGGGTTGCAGCCGGGATCCCTCCCCGTCATCGTATCGGGAGTTGAGAGCATTGCGCTCCCTCACTATGTTTGAGGTAGGAGGATAGGTGTACTCCGACAGCATCCCGTCCACTCGGTCACTCTTCAGGGGCAGTGATGGCAGAGTGCACGGTGTCACAGCCCTACCCACTCGGTCTCACCATTGTGTGTGAGATGGCTGACTGGTTGACAGGGGTGACCATGTCATATTGCATCATATGCACGGATTGCATTCGTTATGATTGATGCATTTTGGTGATTGCATATGATTGACATGCATACAGGATACATGCTTTTGCTCTGACTACTTTTATCTCTGTATGTTGACAGTCAGTTGCCCAAGCCTCGCAGGTGAGCACAGTTTATTTCAGTTATGCATTTTCTTATCATTCTTGCTATAGACTGTACTTTATGCCTTTTGCTGGTTATTACAGTTTATTTCAGCTATGCATATCTGTTATACTATTAGGAGACCGTACCGTAGGTTGTACTGTTAGGAGACTATACTGTAGGCTCTATGGTTTAGTGTACTGTACCATAGGATGTTGCTAGTAGTTATATGTTGCTGTACATATCTATTGGATTACCTGCTGAGTTCTTTGAACTCACCCCGTTGTTACTATTTTTCAGGTTGAGGCCGTCGGGAGATATTCCAGTCGCTAGCCCCTTTATCGCGAGGATTTGCCTGTTGTCGGGATCTGTTTTGTTTTTGCATCTTATATACTCGTGATATGGATTTTGTATTGTGGACTTTATGACGCACATTGGGTTTACTACTTTTGTTTTCCGCTGCGAATATTTCATTACTTCGTGGATTTCGTTTCTTCGTTGTAGTGGAGTAGGATGTGTACGTATATCTTCGTTGATTTCTATATCATCTTTTCTGTATATAACTGCGTGGGTTGTTCATATTATATCTGTGTAGAAATATTGAATATAACTGCGTGGATTGTTTTACTATTTGTCTGTATTGTTCCGGCCGAGTGTGGCCGAGGTATTGATATATGTATACTGAGATTCATATTGTCACCCGTACAGGGGAGATGCTGCCGAAATTTCTTCGGACAAGGACTACCTGGGACGTGACATCTTCACTCAGTATAAATAGAACCCTCTAGATGATGGAAAATTTACTCAATCACTCAATCCTCTCTTCTCTTCCTCAAGCATTCATCTCATCTTGTGAATTCAAGAGTCCAAGAAGTCTACTAGAAGGTTCGCTGGTCTCAGAAGTCGGAGTGCTACGATTCCGAGACGTTCGTCGTCGTTGTATCTTGGGAACGAATTGCAACAATCCGTTAAGCACCGTAGCGGAGCAATATCGTTTACGGAGATAGTGTCGAGCACTAGCTTCGACGATCAGTTTGCATACTCCAGAAGCTATCCGGGGATCAATACTTCCATTCTATAAAGTAGGACAAGCCATTTCACAATCGCCTAAATTTTCCTTTTAGGCACAAGACTCAACAAGCTCCTTCCATTTCAACCACCTACCTTAATTTTCTTAATGACAGTGGCATAAATATCTTCTTATCAAATAATATTTTCTAGGATATCTCGAACTCTTACTGAGAAGAATTTCATGTTCGTTCATCATAAGTATTCTCAGAATTATTTTTGTATGATTGGAAATACATTTCTGATATATTCAGTTTTAGTTCTACTAACTTGAAATCATTACTTTTTGAAAGCGTCTCTACAATTCAAGCATTGAATTTGATCTATTTATTCTCATCAAATTATACAATATCATGAGCAGATAACATGCACTAATGAGATTTATATCTTGAATATGATTTAGATAGCATCTCGGTTCAAAATCATGCATGACTAAGTTGCTTTAAGCAAACTGCAATTGGATATATCTCTTCTGGTGTTATCTCTGGATTATTAGTCTATCTCTGGAAATTAGTGAGTTCTTAGGTCTTTTCCAATTTGCTGAGCAATGTTCTTATGTTTTTTTGCAGAGTATTTATAAGATAAGCTTCGGGCAGATTTATTTGAGCAGGCCTATGATGACAGAGTCTGATGGAGAAACTGCCACATTATTCTCAAAAGCAGCAAGATCCAGGAACTCGACTTATTATGTTTATGTTACGTCACTAATCCGATATTTACTTAGAGAGTGAAAAGTAAAATTAAGAAAAAGTTTTCTATCAGTATAGTTTATTTTATTAAAATTTTATGATAAATTATAATGACCAGCTAAAAAAATGAATAATCAATGCTTTTCTCTTGATATTATGGACTCATAAAATATGAATAATCAAATACTTTTCCTTTGATATTATGGACTCCTAAAATATGATATTACATAGACATCCTTCATAATGATCCTAAAAATTAGGAATAAAATTCATTTTAGCACGTCAGATTGTAGTCATTTAGTATTGTCCAAAATTTTAAAAGAAAGAAAAACACAATTCATCAATGGGTGATTTTAGAGTCAAAATCTATCATCTCAAAATAGGACGAAAAACAACTAATAGAAAAAAAATGATGCATGTATCCCTTGTCATATATAAAATTACACCATATATATATAAAAAAATAATACATGTGTCCTTTTTAACTCACAAGATTTACCATATATCTAAAAAAATGATGCATATATCCTTTTTTTAGTTATAAAAATTATACTATATGTATTTATCTTTCTCAATCAAAATAAACATGGATGCAGAGGAAAAAATCTTTCTCTTTTTATTTTCTTAACATGTCCTTATATTTTTTTTATTCATCCATCCTCTACTCTTGCACGTAAACCGAGCCTAAAAGAATTATAAAGAAGGGGTATGATTGTGAAGATGTGACAGAGACTCAAGAGTTTGCAAAAGTGTTTATAGGAAAGGTAAAGGATAGTCATTGATCCTTACATTTTGTTTCATATTTTTTTCCATGGGTGTTGATTATTTTATTCATCTTGTCTATTATTTTTCTTGCAGGTGTCTATACTGCTCCGGTCCAGTTATTGCACTTTGTATCAGAACTCTGAGAAGGATCTCACTGAACTTGGGCAGTGCCCTTATGATCAAGGAGGAGATTTCATCATCAATGGAAGTGAAAAGGTGCTTATTGCACAGGAAAAGATGAGCACCAATCATGTACATGTATTTAAGAAAAGGCAGCCAAACAAGTTTGCATCGTGCTGCCATGGACACGAATGCTCATCAGCTGCTATGTCGAGATGGTGAGACATAGTTTGAGCAATTATAATTGCGTACCAACTGTTATGAAGACTGAGTTTAAGACCCCCAAACTTATCGTCGATCATGTGCTTGGTCGTGAGGGTCCTTTAATAGTCTTGTCTGATTGGGCAGATGTAATTTTAGCCGTTTGATAGATTAACAATCAACGGCTAAAAATTAGCTGATGGCTATCAAACCGAGGGCCCCTCCATTGGATTCGCCTTTGATAACTCCTGTTAATTTCAAACAAGAAAGTCTATTTATAGAAATGGATGAATTTCAATAAATTATTCAAATTAGGGTATCAAATGTCTTCTGATATTAATTAAAATACAACCATCACATTAAAAACTTGCTAGAATTTTCCAAATAGCCTACAAGTTTGTTTCGTCTTAACATTGTACGAGTACAATGAATCATCCGGGTTCAATATTATGTACACTTACAACATAACTCTACCAGTTCCATGGTCGAAAACTGTCTTTCTCCAAGCACGTGCACAAACTTGACTCAAGAGAAGAAAACTATTTTCTCGTTGCAGATAAGCAGAAGCTAAAAGTCACAGGGGTCCCTGTCATTCTGCGATAACTAATCGTCCACGCAATCAGACGCATAGAGCTTGGTAACGGCTTGATTATCCAAAGTATGGAGGTTCTTTAACCGAACATCCAGAGCACCCGATGATTTTCATTTCTTCTTTTGATCTTTAGCTAGCAGCTGTTCTTTGGTGAGCATCCTTGGTGCGATAGCCATGGCCATCAGTTCTTGGAACAGAAGCTTGCACGCATATGGTATGTGTACCTGTATGTTGGCAATAGCAGATCAAAATGTATCACTTAAAAAAAGATGACTATATTGTTTCAAGAAATAGCATGTTAATCTTCCACGTTAACAAGAAAGGAAAGTTTTCCATTTCAACGTCACACAGTTTACCATCTTCATATTGAAAAAATGTAAAGCTCAGGGAGCAAAATGAAAATCTCACCGACGGTAGAAGAAACATGGGAAGAAAATGAACCAACATTTGTAGATACACAATAAAAGAGAGGAACAGAGGAACTTACTTGAACAATGTCGGTTTTGTTCTTACACCCTCTGCATTCAAAGGAACTCTTCTTGAGATTGGCAATGGCTACGAGCCCACATTTCTCACACACATGAACCCTGTATGCATCACTTTGGTCAAATAGTCGTTCCTTGAGGAAGTGTGCAGCGCCATGGGCAATCATGCAGTCTCGCTCCATCTCTCCGAACCTGAGGCCACCATCTCGAGAGCGTCCTTCCGCAGGCTGCCTTGTCAGAATTTGCACGGGTCCACGCCCTCGAGAATGGATCTTGTCGTCGACCATGTGTTTCAATCTCTGGTAATAGGTAGGACCAAGGAATATCATGGCAGGCAGCCTTCGTCCTGTATGACCATTATACATGGTTTCAAAACCACGCATTTGATAACCACACTTGTGAAGAGCCTTGCTGATATTGTCAACCTAAAAAGAAACAAACATACAAACAAAAAAGATGTATTAGTCGAAAGGGATGGCAAATCTTATTTATAGGAACATGTCAATAGATTTTCTCTTACAGTGACATCAGTGAATGGCGTAGCATCACCCTCCTTTCCCATATGAGCAGCAACTTTACCCATGATACATTCAATCAGCTGACCAATGGTCATTCGAGAAGGTATAGCATGCGGGTTCACAATAATGTCAGGGGTAATGCCTTCAACTGTCCATGGCATATCTTCCTGCGTGTATGTCATACCAACAGTTCCCTTCTGACCATGTCTGCTACTAAATTTGTCACCAATTTGTGGTATCCGCACAGATCGCACCCTCACTTTCACAAACCTCAACCCATCCGCATTTGTAGTTAACAAAACCTGCAAGATGAGACATGCTTAAATTACCACAACAAGACTGCTTGAAGTACAAAGGCTTGTGAATTGTAAGAGATAATCCATCGCTGGCATATAAGTCTTCAAATTACCTGATCCACCATCCCACTCTCACTGTGCCGTAAACTAGTACTATGGTCTCGCCGGGTGTATCTTGAAGCTTGTCCTTGTGAATCGTCTTGAGCAATAGGGCTTGTCTTCCCAATTATAACATCTTCACCTGAGACCCTTGTACCCTGGCATAAATTCATACAAACAAATTTGAAGGCAGTGGAGGTAATGAAGTGGGTAAGACTTAAACTGTAAACTGTAAATGGGCACCCTTCCAGATTCACTGGAATACCATACTTACAGGAGGTGCAAGACCATCATCATCCAATTTTTCATAGGAACCATGACGCATGCCCTGAAATTAAGAGAGAACACCATCTCAGATGCAAATTCTTGACCATGGCAAGGAAAATGTGAACTACTAACCATAGTGTTATCCCTATTTGGCTGCCCAAAATCCTCCTTAACGAGAGTTCCCATTTTCTTTTCCTCATCTCTATGACAGGAAAAAGGTCAGCAACATACTGTTCTACGTAATAAGCATTCAAAAGTTTGATGTATCAAGTTTAATTATAACAAACCTGTAGGAACGGAAGAATAAGGATCTGAAGAACCCACGATCTATTGAAGATTGGTTCATGATGACAGAATCTTCTTGGTTATACCCAGAATAACACGAAATGGCGACAATAGCATTCTAAACAAGGATGACAAATATGAAACCAATACTCAATACTCAAAGATAAGAGCATGCCTCTTTCAGATGACACGAATAATTCTTACAATGCCAGCTGGGAGTTGTCTAAAGTGTAAATGTTCCATAGCACGAGTTGTAACGAGTGGCTTCTGAGGATAGTACAGAACATAAGCTAGTGTATCCTGCACACAAACCCCAACAAATTACCATATGCACCTACACATAATTCTGTGATTTGGAGAAAAGTATAAGATTTGAAATATGCCAACCATTCTTAATTGATAATTTGTGACGTATATTCCCATGGCTTGTTTACCCATTGCTGATTGATATGTATTACGAGGAGACTGAAACAATTACCAGAAAATTAAAAATAAGATATGTTTAATTGAGCTCCTCTGGTCATGTTCCTATTGAAGGGAGAGCTAGTTCCCATCAATTGGCAGACCAATAGAAATATGTCATCAAATTACCACGACGTCAATCAATACAGACAACTTACTTGATTGTGGTCGGGAAAGGGAATGATAGATGCACAAACACCCAATATCAACGAAGGATGGATCTCACAATGAGTGTAAGTATCACAATAAGCCTCCTCGGGATTCTGCCTTGCATTCACAAGATCCTGAAGCAACAGCAATACCAGTAAATAGAAACTTCACACAAGCATTTACAACTCCAGAAGAAACCCTAGTAAATGTCAACTTTTAGTTGAGATATTTATATAACTATCATGACAATGTTTAAACAGAACAATTAACAATCCTCTAAGCACTCCAACAAACGAAAAGGCGAACAAGTTTTTTTAAATATTACTGTCTCACATAGAAAAGGTCGTGCACTATTATCAATTGGCATTAGCTAACATGGTATAATCAATATTTGTGGCCAATAGGCCTAATGTCTTAGCTCTTCAACAAAAAAAAATGAACTTGTGTCATAAAAAGACACTTTACAAACTATCTGGGTACTTACATTGATTGTCATTGAAATCATGGTAGTTTCTTCTTCCTCAGTATCTATGTATTCAATGAATCCTTTAGCAACAAGGTCATGCCAACCTTCCTCAGGAGTTTCCTGTAAAGTGAGATGCATATAATAGTTAACAAAATGAATAGAAACCAAAAATGTTTGATATTTTTTCATCGGAATAATATTACCCTCTGTTGCAGTGCTCGAATGTCCTTTTTCTTGATCAAAAGCCTTTGCTTTTCAACAATAAAAAGTGGACGACTGCAGCGACCATAGTCAGTATAAAGGCGCAATTCTTTCAGCGGAATGTCCCGTATGACTCCCACCTCAGTGTTGACATCAATCTGTGAGAATGCACATATTAAAGGCATCAAGCTTCATAAGAGAAAGCATCAATAGCATCGAGTAAAACATAATGTTGAAAGAAAAAATTGCATGTGATCATTATAAAATACTCAGAAGAAACCAAGAAGAAAAGGCAAAGGGGAGAAAGGGAGCAATTTGGAGCTCCTTTATTCATCCGTTAAAAAATGACGAACATACTGATTTAACTATGCATATCTTGGGAATGGAAAAATCAAAAAGGTAGTTTGGCAGTTTTTTCTCATTTAGTATTCTTTTCTAAAAGTAGACATAACAAAGAAAAGCCCTCTCCTTCCTTACCCCTCCTCCCTTTTCTTTACTCTTACACTCATGTAGATGCACTTAGACCTAATTATATATTTAGAAAATTCTAGTGTTTTTAACACCTTGGGGAACACAAACAGAACTTACTTATGGTCCTACCTTCTTTTTTTTAAACCCACATATAAAGGCCTCAAAAAAAAAAAGACAAGTGAAAAAGAATTATTTTCTACCTCAAAGTAAAAAATTTCAAAACCATGATATATGTTAAAAGAACCATAGTTGAAAGCACCAACAGCTACAGATGAAATTTATATGCATGGCCAAATGATCTATGACATTGTTGGGAAAGGACAAAAAAGCTATAATACCTGTCTCCTCAATTGTCTTAAGGTTTTAACCAACATCTCTGGGTTTCTGTGAATCCCAACCCAACAGCCATTGACAAAAATTTTTGTTGACTGTGGAATAACAGCCGGAGAGATTTCCTGGAGGAAGTCAAATAAAAAAGTCAAAGCAAATTAGTGTATTATAGCAGCCCCTAGAATGTTAGACCTGAAATTGACAATATCTTCATATTTTCTGTAACAAGTAGAACTTACCTCAAAGTTCTCAGTACTCCACTCATCTAAAAACTCCAATATTGGATTTGCAGCAGATCCTACTGTTATGTACACCATTAATGCTAGATTCTTGACAAGGCCACAAGCCTGTGATGACCAGAATGACCAGAATAAATAAGTTAATGCTGAAAATAAGTGTCAAAAAAGGAACATGGACAATCAATCACAAGACAATATAGCATGTCATATAATAAATTATAAGGCAACTCTTAATTAGCTGTTTGCACATTTAAAGAAACAACCTGTCCTTCAGGTGTTTCAGCAGGACACATCATGCCCCAGTGAGAATTATGCAACTGACGAGGCTTTGCTAGTTTCCCTGATAACAAAAAAATATCAGTATTAATATAGCAAAAAGAATAGGCAAGTAAAATAACTTTGAAGGATCCTAAAGTTATAATATGGTAATAGGAATCACCTTCACGTCCTATGGGAGAATTTAACCTCCGTAGGTGAGATAATGTGGATGCATATGTCAATCGATTCAGCACCTGATAGTTGAAACATTGATACAATACTGTTATACCAACAAATAGAGCAAAGCTAATACCTAAAGGCAGCGAATTTATATGGGAATGAATGAAGAGATGGGACCTGTGAAACCCCTGCCCTAGTACCAGCTTGATTAGCCTGTCCCCAATTTCCAGTTGCAAGGGAGTACTTTAGACCACTAGTAATAGTCTTAGCTTTGATTGCAAATTGCAAGTTCACATCCTTTCCATTGTCAACACACTAACACATCAAAAACACAACCAAGTCAGAAATCAGACAATTATAGAAGGATCAAGGACGAGATATGGAGGATTATAACCTTTTGAACATAGGATCTCACATCCCTTGTCAATTTTCTAAAGAGCTACACATGGAAACAAAAGAAACAATTCAACATCTCAAGTCAATAAAAAATCAACTGATATAGAATATACTGAGACAAACCATTCGGAACAAGCCACCAAGCAGAGGACCAGCAAGATCTAGCCTTTTGTTGCCATAGTGATCCCTATCATCTTCTGGTCTTCGTCCAAGGGCGCACAACAATAGACGATGAATGATATATCTATAAGAAAGAGAAAGTATCAATATCCCTATTTTATCACAATTGCTAACAAGAACAAAGGTAAGAAACCCCACCCAAAGTAATAGGCCTTTTTTGTTTCACAGTATTCACCAACACCAACATGAGGCAACATTTCTTTTTGAAGAATTTCTTTGGCATACCTACAACACGTGAATCACATATTTAGAGAAGCACAACCAAAAAGAACCAAGAAACTAACATATATTACTTGATCCGCTTGTCCCTGGTGACACCAACTGTTGCTCCTCTTTTACCAATATAGTCCAGTGCCACCTAGACAAAGGAAGTGAAACTCTTAAATTGCACCCTACAGAATTACATTACACGAGCAGACAAACGCAGAAATACTGATCCTAAACTCGCAAAATACAAGGTGCTTTGATGGTTTGTCCACCAGTCTGATAATGTTACATACATGTGAACCTGTTCAGTTCAGCTAAGAAAGAGCCAACTTTCACATCAGCCCCTCATTTCTTGGTGAGACAATAATAAGCAATTTAAAGCATCATGTGCCAAGAAAATCCAGAAAATTTTTGTTGGTAAAAGAACTTTCTTTCCACTGTAAAAGTATAATTGCATCTACTACGCAAGAGTATGATGCCAGCAAAAGAAATAAATATATCCTTCAGAATTAGCTGAGCCCTTCATTTGTAACCAAATACCAAACGTTAGCATATACATGGATAAAAAAAACTAGCATTAATCTAATAAAGCAGGGACAAAAAATCAATTACCAAAACAAACAAAAAGAGACTGGAACTTGACAAATTACCTGTTGGTTCTGAATAACAAATGCTTCCTCGAGAGAGGGTCTCAGCAATTCCATCATTTGAGAATCAGAAAATTCATAGCATATGTGTTCAAGTATATCCTTATCAGCAACAAAACCTAATGCCCGGAAGATAATTATTATAGGGATATCAGCTCGGATATAGGGGAGAGTAGCTCGAATGTATTGTCCAGATGAACCCTGTTGGACAAAACATAAGAATCAACATGCAGAAAATAAGTAAAATGAAAAAAAAAAAATACAAATGCAGGAAAAAAAAAGAAATAAATGTAAAAGAGTTACCCCTTTTGCACTTGCACGAGAAAGCATGCGGACAAACATGCTGCTTGCTGGCCTGTTTTGGTTCTCAGCCATAGACCTAACTTCAGCTACATAAGCAAACTTGTTTGGCTGCCTTTTCTTAAATACATATACATGATTGGTGCTCATCTTTTCCTGTGCAATAAGCACCTTTTCACTTCCATTGATGATGAAATATCCTCCTTGATCATAAGGGCACTCCCCAAGTTCAGTGAGATCCTTCTCAGAGTTCTGATACAAAGTGCAATAACTGGACCGGAGCATTATAGGCACCTGCAAGAAAAATAATAGACAAGAGGAATAAAATAATCAATGCCCATGGAAAAAAATATGAAACAAAATGTTTTGATCAATGAATATCTTTTACCTTTCCGATAAACACTTTTGCAAACTCTTGAGTCTCTGTCACTTCTTCACAATCATGACCCTTCTTTATAATTCTTTTAGTGACGTCAACATACAATGGAGCAGAATAAGTCAAGTTCCTCAATCTTGCTGCTTTCGGGAATAATGTAGCAGTTTCACCATCAGACTCTGTCATCATAGGCCTGCTCAAATATATCTGCCCGAAGCTTATCTTATAAATAGTCTGCAAAAAAAAACATAACATAGTTCAGCAAATTGAAAAAGGCCTAAGAACTCACTAATTTCCAGAGATAGACTAATAATCCAGAAGATAACAACCAGAAGAGATATATCCAATTGCAGTTTGCTTAAAGCAACTTAGTCATGTATGATTTTGAACCGAGATGCTATCTAAATCATATTCAAGATAAATCTCATTAGTGCATGTTATCTGCTCATGATATTGTATAATTTGATGAGAATAAATAGATCAAATTCAATGCTTGAATTGTAGAGAAGCTTTCAAATAGTAAAGATTTCAATTTAGTAGAACTAAAACTGAATATATCAGAAATGTATTTCCAATCATACAAAAATAATTCTGAGAATACTTATGATGAATGAACATGAAATTCTTCTCAGTAAGAGTTCGAGATATCCTAGAAAATATTATTTGATAAGAAGATATTGATGACACTGTCATTAGGAAAATTAAGGTAGGTGGTTGAAATGGAAGGAGCTTGTTGTGTCTTGTGCCTAAAAGGAAAATTTAGGTGATTGTGATGTGGCATGTCAGACTTTATAGAATGGAAGTTGTCCTAGATAGAAACATATACACACATATATAAATAAAACAATTTTTTTAAACAAATAAAGATGAGAATTTCAAGATGAGCGTGCAAGGATGAAACAAAAAATATTGATGTCCAAGAGAAATTAGATTTAGCACCAATGTGTGGTTAAATAAGAGAGGGCTCATTTAAGTGGTATGAATACGTTTAGAGGCTGCCAATAGGTTCTATAATTAAAAGAGTATAATCGATTAGAGTTGAAAGTATAAAAGGTAGAGATAGACTAGAGAAAACTTTTAGTTAATGTCACAAGGATGATTTGTTTAATTTGAATACTAATAGTGGTAAAATCCAATGGACGGATATGGTCTACATACACAACCCTAATTACTTGGGACAAACATGCCTTGATGATGATTGCCAAACAAGAGTGCACTTGGTGTGCATGCAAAATCATAATCATGGCACTACATTAGGCAGTGGACTAATTGGTTTTGTAGCTTATATATGCAAGCATAACCAACTAATGCAATTTCTGTATGCTAAGGCAACCCTGAAAACTAAGAGCTTTTTCTATCTCAAAGCACCCTCTCACTGTTTGAAAAAAAAAAAATGCAATGATATTCTAATAGAACGTTAGTTAGGATTCTTCTACTCAACTCCCTCTGCTAATATTCAATCCAATTCTGAAGGCCTCTAAGAACACCAGATCTTTAATCCAACCACATGTTTACTTCTTGAACCCTGATATCGATCAGCTACTACACCCACTTATCCTGTTAATTGAGCTACTTAGACGAGCCAAGAAGCAATCGAACGGCGAAACGAGGGTAGACCTCGACGAAGTCAGACTGGCGGCCCGGGTTATGCTGGGACTCGGGGCGGATCTCAATGTCCGAGGACTCATCCACGATCTCCTGCATAGTGTTCTGGATGAACTCGTCGAAGGAGTCCAGCTGCTGCCGCACAAGACCCTTCTCCTCGAAGTAGGCGCTGATCACCGCCCAGGCGTCCTCCTGGGTGATGTCGTCGTCATCGTCGTTGTCCATCATTGCATAGTCGTCCTCCATATCGCCGTCCGACCTCGACTTGAAGGTGGGTTCCGCGATCGCTCGCTGACCGGAGGGGGAGAGAAAATTTGAAACCCTCGAGAAGGGGAGAGGGACCTCCGCTGCGGGATCGAACAAACGCTAAAGAGGCGACCCCCGTGCTGTATATATAGCAATAACCCGTAACGGTTTCGCCGATACGATATTACCATATTGGCTGATATAAGCACAGCTAGAGTCGGGTTTATTAAACGAGCATTATTGCATTTGTACGCACCATGATCATCTTTCTGAGTTTGTTTATATTTTAAATTTTATTATTTTGAGGCCTACAACATCATTAATAATTTTTTACCAAAAGAAAGTGACCCTCGTCAAAGATTTTAGATTTGTACAAACTAGAATTTGAGATGCAATCGGAATGTCAAGCATGATTATTAGACATAAACTTAAAATCTCTAAAATTAGGATCCATTGTAGCAAAACTTGTGCCAAATACTAAAATTGTGATACATGACGATAGGTGGGAACGACAAACGCCACGTAGCAATCCTAGGACTTGAATAAGGACTCAAGCAACTCATATTCTGAGTTCAAGTCAGCGAATTCAACTCGTGGTAGAACTTGTGCCAAACTAGTTGGCGCCGATTGAGCTCAAAGGAAGGCAGACGTGAGCAAATGTGGCAGATATCTCTTAAAAAAAAAATTGATCTATTATCTTAACGATCTTTTTTAATGTCGACTTTACGGATATGAAGGAGATAAATACATGTACACATACGTTAGGCTCATGATGTGGTAAACCTTAGGTGCTGTCGGTTCCTAAGAATCGACTCATGAATATTACGTCAGAGATATCATGCGTCTACCGTCTACTCAATACCCATAAGTATCTCTTCAAGATATAAGAGAATGTGGTTAGATGAATTAGATGTGACATAAACACGATCCGAAGACATGTAGGATGAGCACGGGATATGTGTGAGATGCCCAATCAAGTCATTTCCCACTCAACTCAAATTGTATAAAGAGATGCTCGCTCTCACCGGCGGAGATAGACAAACAATATATTTTATATACTTTGTCTATTCGTCTTCTTGACTATTCCTTTATGATCATTGAGGCCTAACCTCCTTGACCCTCTTTCTAATGGATACTCTCAGACCACTCATTATCACCAAAAACTAGCACCATCATCATTGGTCTCTGTCAAAGTCAAGCTAATTCTCGCCGAGAGCCTGGAAGTTCTTTGATCGTCCACATGCTTGAAATCACTCATCTTGTAGTTGACTTAGTACACATGACCTAAACCTGTGTCCAACTCACCTGAATCATTTCTAATCTTAGCCGAATCAAAATAGTAAGTATTCAATTAAAATTGAACTGAATTAAATAGACTTAACCTGAATAAATCATTTTTTTTCAAAAAAATTAAATCAATAGAATTTTTTGATAAAAATTGAATAAATCAACTAATAAAATACCGATTAATTTAATTTCCGATTGAATTAATCGTATTAGCCGAGTAATTTTGATCCACTATGAAATTGATTTTGTCTATTGATTGCTTACATGGGATTGATGGGAATCATCATTGAGAAAGAAAAACATAGAGAAAGCCGAAAAGAGATCTTAGGACAAGGACTCTACCATTCATCTTACATTGTCTCTTTTTTGTTACTTATGCTAATGGATAGATCACATAGAGTCTGTGTCAATCCGACACCTCGGCTTTGCCAAATAGAAAAATTATCAAGATAAATGAAATTTGATTGCCAAAACCAACAGTATTAAAGCAGTGAGCATGAAGTACAAAAATTGATTGGATGAGAGATACTCGCACTCTCGACCTCAGGATTATTCAAATTAAGCAATAAGACCTCCGCGGGAACCAACTGCGCCACCACCCCAATTGTGTCAAGTTAATAAAATTAAAATATTTAATTATATATCTTAAAATATTGCATATCTTTATTATTAGAAATGAGTTAATTTGGCATTTATAAATTATTATACTATTATTATAAACTATCACCCTTATTATTCTATTATTATAATTTTAATATTTATTATGTTTTTGGGCGACCATGAATATTTAAACCCATTTAAATATTCATATATACTCATAAATAACTAATCTATTTGATAGTATGAATTACATGCGTAATATAATATATGAATATACATAAATTAATATACCATGCCTATAAATTGGACTTGGTAAGAGTGCGTTATGTTAGTCCCGGTGCGGCAAGTAAGAGAGGATGAATTACATTGAAGTTACGATTATATCATTCTTATTCTTTCGACTTAAGTTAGACAAACACTTAATAAATAAAAAGAAACTACTAATAAATGAATACAAGATTACATAGAGTTATTTGATTTACAACCAAAAAGATTATTAATCTAAAGTAATGTGAGCACTAGCAAAATCTTCTTCTTCGAGAAAATTCAGAGGCGGAGAAGCCTCGTTCAACGTTTGAAAGTACAACTAGTAAATAAGAAAAACAAAATGAAATTGAAGTACAGAAAGTATTGTATTCAAACAAGAGAACAAGCTCGCCTTCTATAGCCCTCTAGTCTAATTTTATTGTTAGCTGACGTGGTAGCTTTGGGTTGCCTAAGGTGGGTTCAGACGCCTCAACGATGCACTCTATCTTCTACGCAATGACTCTTGAACGACTTTAGGATAAAATTTTATTCTCACCCGACCACCTGGAGTGTTGCTAACATGGACTCCTAGAGTTATCCTCATCGCAACGGACAAACAGATGCCTGTTCGGTACCAGATAGTCCGGGCGCCCCGACTGATCCCTCGGAAGCGTTGTACTCGTCCTTCTTGCGTGCTCTTTTATTCATCTGCTAAAAAATGGTAAACATACTGATTTAACTCCGGCATTCTCCTCGAACAATCTTCCACTTTGACTTCTTGTCCCTCGTAAGTGTCGCACGCATCCTTCTCGCTCCATCAATGTACTTTTCCACGGCTCATTGTCCTTTAGATGCATTGAGCTCGTTAACTTACTTCCCATACCATCTTTCTTATCTGCTGTGTTTTCTGCTCAATTTCTTGTGTTTCAAGTCCCTACATGCTTAAACACAAAGCATCAAAAATGCAAAACCTAACTTAACCTGATTGATTACATCAAAACTCACGCGGAGTACTTACACATCAGACTCATGCAGTAGTGTAACACAAGAGTTGCATGTATAATATAATGCATGAATACACATAAATTGGTGCCATAGACCCATAAATTGGACTTGGTAAAAGTGTGTTAGGCCCATGACCCATGCAACAAGCTACTATAACAAACGTTTTCTCATAAGAAATTAATTTAATTTTTTATATCAAATTTTAAACTGATAAGAACAGATACTATACTTGATCTTAATCAAAAGGCCGAGAAATGTATGTTTTCTAATGTTGTCGACCCAAGGTATTTATAGAAGGTTCTTGACTCCCGATGTTGTCAATCCTAAGACGTGGGTCTAAAGAGAACCATGACAATGTATAATTTTTATATAACTAAAAAAAATTACTAATAAGCTTTAAAATTATTTTTAGTATGAAAAGAAAAAAGAACATTAATATAATTTTATTTTAAACTTACCAAAATTAGTTAATAAAAGTTCAAATTCTTAATAAAATAGTAAGATAAATAAGTACCAAACACAACTAAACCTATGAATGCCAAAAAATGAATCCATCCGGTAATCCAAATCAATCCGAAAAACATCGAATTAGGATTGGAAGGTTTCGGTTCAGATTAAAATTTGTTATGTTGGTTTAAGTTTGGGTAAGATTTGGATTGACTCGAATTGATTCGAATTTAAGATTTAAGAATTTTTTAATTAAATTAAATTTTGTTTAAAAATCAAGGTGAATGTTTATATAATAATGATAAATTATTGAGATAAAAATAAAAATTTATATGAAAAAAAAATCAAATCAGACAAATTGTTCAGATTGGTGGGATTATTCAAGTTCAGTTTCAGATTTAAAATTTTCGGATTGAATTCGAATTCAGATCGAATTTAAGTTAATTTTTTATAATATTCCTCCTTTGATCCGAATTCAACCAATGTCAAGTTGAGCATGTCATTGAATTGAGTCATGACAAGTTCTAATCTAACACGAGTTCATGCCAAGTACAAAGGTTGCAAGTGATGGGTTATGCTAATTAAGTCAAGAAGACATTTTTTCTTAAAAAAATAAAATTAATGCGTACAATAATTTTGTGTCTAAAAGTCAAAAATATTATTTTAAAAAATAATATCTTCAAATACAACCTGTGCACGCCAAATCAATTTGGCGGATTAGGATTTTGGAGTCAGGACGGCTCCCCTAGGGGCAACTGTTCTCCTTAAATTATTTTAATATAAAATAATAGAATACTATACTAATAGTATTCTTAGGTTTTAAATAAATTTTATCAATCTATTATTTATAACTATTACTTAAACATCCCATTAGTTATCTTAAATAAGTCATATTATTCTTTCTGAATATAGAAAGCACTTGGATTTATACATAAATTTTAAATTTATCTAAAATATTCAAATAGTTTTCAAAAATAGTATTCACTTGTAAACATTAAACACTGTTCACCAAATTCTACCGTTTATATTTCCTAAAAAAAAATCCAAATAATATATAACTTAGTTAGAAGGTTTTCGAATTATACTGTTTAGAAGGTTTTCTAATTATACTGTTTAGAAGGTTTTCGAATTATATTGTTTCGGTCCCGAGCCTGGTCATCGGTCTAAATCTCCTGTCTCATATGTTTCGTCATCTACAACCATTAGCGTTATGAATCTAAAGGCTTAGCATGTTTAAATTATAATATATATTAATTAATTTTTATAACCATGTGTTCTAACAAAAAAAAAAATTATACTAATTCACTTTAACTCTTAGCTACATACCTTGCATAAACATAATTAGAATGCGTAGGCAAACATACTTTTTGTCCAGCATTATTGTGAACATACTTTTTACCCAACATAATTAATTACATAATTAAAGTATAAACATGAAGATGTTAGAGTATAATTATACGCATAATTAAAGCATAATTCTTAAACCTAACTAAAGCATATAGATAAGCATAACTAAAATACAAACATGTACATAACTAAAGCATAATTTGTTGGTGTAGGAAATACCATACGATCGAACTTGTGTTTTGGTAATGACAAAGAGTTCAAAGTTAAGTTGTCTTATTATCTAACAAGTGTGATTGAGCTTACAGGAAAGTCCTAAGTGTTCTTAGGCAAAAGTCCTAGTAGATATTAGACAGATGAAAACTCTATTGGTTGGTCCTAGGAAGATCATACCGGTTCCACTGTAAAAAAATTTTTGTACAAGTGTCGAACCTTTCCTAAACAACATATTGTGTTCTTTAGAAATTAAATTAGAAATCGCAAACGGAACTTAACATTATTGATTCCAAATTTAACTTATATGTTCTTAATGGTTTAGATTTAGATCACAAACGATGCTTAACATGATTGATCCAAATCCACCTATGTTATAAATTTAATTAAATATTAATTTCTAAAATTAGCTTCCTGGACTGCATGGCGAGGCACTAATCCTTCTTGGGTATGAGAATATCCACCACCGCCTAGACAAAGCATTTTAAAGAAATCTAATATTTAATTTCCTTATATAACTCTAGGTTTAACCAAAAGGAACAATCGAATCACAAATTCGAAAAACAAAAAAAAAAACACAAACTCGAATCACAAATTCGAAACTCTAGAATTATATGCCTCTTGTGTTTGGAATTCATACAAAGAAAAACTAGCATGATACGGAAAATAATTACTAGTTATACCTTTCTTTGTATGCAACAAGCTCTTGATCTTCTGCCGTATTCCTTGCCTCCTCTTGGACGTCGTGTGGGTGACGAACCTCCAAGATAAACACCACCCAAAAGCTCCTCCTCCTTCTCTAAGTTTCGGCCACAATCACCACCAAGGAACAAAAGAGAGCAAGGGGAAAGGAAAGGGGAGAGGGCCGACCACAAGAGAGAGCACAAGTAAGAGAATAAGAATTGATTATCATGAGGTCTCTCCTCCCCTTCTTTTATAATACTTGTCCAAGGCAAATAAGGAAAGATTTTTAAAAAATTAAAATCTTTCTCTTGTTTCCTTTCCTCCTTTTTAATTTCTTTTTCTCCTCTTAATTGATTGAATGGTCGGCCCCTTGCTTGTGCACCAAGCAAGGGTGACCAACCCTTAAAAGAAGAAAAATATATCTTGTAAAAATTTTATAAGCAAAGAAGGAAAGCTCTTATAAAATTTTACAAGCTCTCTTTTAATTTCCTAATGTGGATATTTTAAAAAAGAAAAATTTTAAAACAAGTTTTAAGATTTAAAACTTCTCATTTAAAATTTCTTTTTTTAACATGGTTATAAAAAGGAAAGTTTTAAATTTAAAATTCTCTTTTTAAAAACCAGGTGGATAGTCAAAAAGGAAAGTTTTAAAACTTTTAAAACTTTCTTTTAAACCATGTGACCTAATTCAAATAAGGAAAATTTTATAATTTTAAAATCTCTCTTTTAAAACTTGTAGATATCTACAAAGAGAAAATTTTAAAAATTCAAAACACCCCTCATACTTTAAATTATGTGGTCGGCCCCCTTCTTGCTTGGGCACCAAGCAAGAGGCCGGCCCCTTTGAGGAGGAAGTGGTCGGCCCCATGGCTTGGTCACCAAGCCATGGGTCAGGCCCCTCTTGGACACCAAGATGGACTTTTCATGAGTGGATATGAGACATTAATGAGGCTCCGACAGGGACCTAGAGGAGAAATTGGTTTTGGCCTCCCGACGAGCTCGAGTATCCCATGTTCGCCCCGAACACACAACTCAAGTTCATCAATAATAACTCATTTCACTAGAGAGTTATTATTGCATTACTGCACCAATCCCAAATTACATTATGAGCTCCTTCTTATCATGAGTGTGTTAATCTCTCTGTGTTTAAGATGTCGGATGCCCACTAATTAATTGAGTTACTGACAACTCACTTTAATTAATATCTTAGTCCAAGAGTAGTACCACTCAGCCTTATTGTCGTGTCGGACTAAGTCCACCTGCAGAGTTAAACATGACAATCCTTATGAGCTCCTCTTGGGGACATCATCAACCTAGATTACTAGAACACAGTTTCCTTCTATAATCAACAACACACACTATAAGTAATATCATTTCCCAACTTATCGGGCCTATTGATTTATCGAGTTAAATCTCACCCTTTGATAAATCAAAGAAATAAATACTAAATATATGTGCTTGTTATTATATTAGGATTAAGAACACACACTTCCATAATAACTAAGGTCTTATTCTTTTATTAAGTCAGCATAAAAAGAACTTACCTTAAATGGTCCTGCTCAATACACTCAGAGTGTACTAGTATAATTTTATAGTTAAGATAAACTAATACCAAATTACACTACGACTATTCTAATATTTTGTTCCTTTCCATTTTAGTCGTGAGCTATTGTTTATAATTTATAAGGAATTGATAACATGATCTTCTGCATGTGACACCACACACCATGTTATCTACAATATAAATTAATTGAACAACTACACTTAGCATATAAATGTAGTAATTTGATCAATGTGATTCTTATTTCTAAATAAATGTTTATACAAAAAGCTAGGCTTTTAGTATACACTCTAACAAATTTAGGGGAAGGTAACCCTAGGTCATAGGGGGTGGCAACTCTAGGTGGAAAGTCTTGGCTGGTCGAGCACTTTGGGCGAAATATAAAATCGAGGATTCTAGGTGAAAATCTTGGTGGTCGCAGATCAAGTTAAAGTCTGAATGAGTCGTGGAGCAGATGTTCAGCATGAAAACCTGAAGTCTCAAACACTGAACAAAAGTTCAGTCGGTCTGGAGGATCGGTCTGGCAAGAGGCAACTTTTCTTGAGAGGAGTAGGTGAGGATGTGTTCCCGTTGAGAGAACAGTAGGTGTCGGTTCAACCTAGGATTTTCGGAGGAAATTTGAAAGTTAGAACCGGATAGTCTGGAGGCTGTTAAAAATTATTCTTTCATATTGCTTCATTATTTTCTATTTATCTAATTCTATTTTGTAGGAGATTAATATTTTTTCTGGGTTAGATTCGATCTTAATCGATCGATTAAATGTCTGGATCGATCGACCGAACACTCAAACAGAAATGATACGTTTATTATATTGATTAATAATGAGAATATTCAAATAAAAACGGCAATAAGATATTTAGGTTGATATTGAATTGTAGCAAATGAAAAACATGCATCCAAAAATCAAATAAGTTGCATAAATTTGCACTCAAAACAGTTACGTGAATTGAAAGAAATAAAGAGATCGTAGTTACGTTGACATCATGAAATAAAAGTGCTAGTGGATTATTCTTCTAGGTTATTTGTTTATATGCTGGTAGTTTTCCATCAATAACTATAGTAGGTAGATCTTCAACTGCGGGGGATTTGTGCTTAAAAGATAGATCCATTTTGTCACATTATTGATATGAAAATGATTCAATGTTGACATCATGGAATACAAGTTCTAATGAATTACTCTTCTAAGTTAATTTGTTTATCTGTCTGTAGTTTTCCAACAATAACATAGTAGGCAAATCTTCAATTGCTGAGGATTTGAGATTAACAGATAGATTCACTTTTATCACCTCATTGATATTGATACGGTGATAAAGATTCCCCTCCCAAAAAATGGATAAAAGCAGGAAGGATCGGCTGACATAGAGGTCAAAGTCAAACGATTAAAGTTACAGAGTCGGGTAAATCTGGAAACTACTGACTAGGGAAGGTTGGTCGTTCAAGCCTTACAGCGGACCTCGTTGGTCGGACATGAAAGACCAACCAAATTGTTCAAATGACCATCCTCCGCAACTTGCAGATGAACTTTAGAGCTAAGTACTAATTTACCCAGGTCACAGTCCTAGCCGATCGAACCTAAGGGTCGATCGGACACAGTGCGCCTCTCTCAGAACATGAATGGCCAAGTGAAGAACAAGTCGGTTGCTACATTCTATACGGTCGAACTGGCGATATCCCAGCCGAGTGGCGACAGGTCAGTCTACAGCGGGACCTACATATACTTCATATTGTGTTCTTTTGGAAGTTTTTGTCAGAGACAGAGAATATCCCGTCGGTAAATTGTCAAACTTCCAGCCTGTCAAATCATAGAAATTTGTGTGTCTGTTTAAGGAAAGGTGTCAGGAGCACTTTATGACCCATCATTTCTTAGGAAAACTTGGGAAAATATACTAATGTTTTGAGATACGTGCATAACATAATAGGGATGCTATAAAAGGCATCTCTATCTACATGAGAAGGTATGCGATGTTTCTTATTTGCACATGCTCTTTGCTACAGTTCACTACTTTCTACTCCTAAACCGATTACTAACTTGAGCGTCGGAGGACCAATATCGGGGACCTTTTCCTTGGTCTGATACTAATGCTCCCTGTGTTGTAGGACAGTGTAGAGTCTTCATCAAGTCAACAGTAGAGCCACGTCCCAATTCACTGCTTTCATCGATTTCAGACAAGATCATATTTGGAATCGTCTCTGGGAATCTCACCTGCATCCAAGGTGTGAAGATGGAGGGCGCTAGATGGCTCACCATAGTAATATACCCCCAAAGGGCCCCAAGCGAGCCTTCAACAACAACAACAGAAGTCTCTGAAGGGATATGCTCGATGCAATGTGTGCTAAAACATGTTTCGTAAATATGCACAACGGAAGATTAAACATAAATAAATCTAATTTATTACAGCACACACACCACACACATGCATGATACAATCACATAGACAAGATCATAAAACAAAACGAAAAGAAATAACAATTATTCTAAGTATACCTTACGGATGACCCGTAACTAGAAGGGCATCAACCGTAGCAACGTTGTCGAACCTCGCATCTATTTGTATCCACGCCGAGCTCTTCAAGATAACTCCTTGAGTACAATTCTCTCCTTCGGAAGTTACTAGCCATGAGTGAAGAAGAGGGATCAAGAGGAAGAAGTGGAAGCAAAACAAGGAAGTGTTTCCTTGTTTTGGTGGCTCACAACAACAAGGAGAAGCCTCTCCTTGTTGGCGGCGGGAGAGAGAGAGAGAGAGGGGAGAGAGGAGAGAAGAAAATTGGGTTAAGGGTTTCCAAAAATCTTTACAAACCAATAATGATCTCATGTGTTATTTTCTCTTCTAACCATATCTTTATATAGCTCTCATTAATGAGTTGGATTAAAAAGCCCAAATCCAATCTATTATCCCTTAATCAAAAATTAGCCCATTGACCCCTTGATTTCGTTCACAACTAAACCAAGTTGGTTCATGACTAATCTAATTGGTCTAACTCTTCTATTAGTGATGTGGCCCATCCACATTTTCACTCCGACAAATATTTCCATATTTGTCTTATGTATGGTTCAACCAAACATTTATCTCTTGATCTAAGAATCTTATTCTTTAACTTGTTTTACGTCTTTTAGAGGCTCGTTGTGCGTGTGACCCAATATGTTCCCGGTTTATCTTGGCTGCCCATAATTAACTACTTAATTATGGAACGATCATGAGTGACACCTAGTAGTACATCATGATCCTCAAATAGCCAGAAAATCATAGTTGATTTTAGAATTACTTCTAAACCCTTCAGCAGCTACAGGGAGTCGTGTCTCGTTCCTTTCACTCGTCTTATATCCACTTAGTTCAGGACATGATCTATGTGTCTGTCCCCACTAGATTGACTACGTCACACCTAGCCCAAGTAATACTTTCTCGTTCTGTAGATTCAAATTACTCGTACATGTGTTCAAGAGTCTCACACTCTTTACATGTGATGCTTTGGCCAAAGACTTTGAGTAATAATATAACGAGTGGCCATAGGCTATACGTCTCCTCGCAAGGAGCGATGAATCCTCTATAGGCTATCCAAATACCTTCGGACACTTCGACTTATACCCAATCATCTTTGATTCACACCTCGATGAGATGCTTGCTTAAGATGTCAAAGTATAAGTCTCTATAACCAAGATGACTTGTATACCTCAAGTCGAAGGAAACTTGCACTTGAGCTGCAGTAAGAACTTCACAAACATATATGTAAATAATCATATGAAGTCTTATAGCGAGTCACTCCAATTGACTAGTTATTATAACTAGTATCCATTTTTAACTCTCGACATTCTAATGTCTCTAGCTAGTGAGAAAACAGCTGCTTGGGTGAACCAAGAAGTATAACCTGTACTAGTCTTACAGAATTAATGATGCATGAATACATCAATTCGACGACTAGGGAAATTTCAATACGTTTATAATTACACATGTAGAGATAATCACTAGTTGTGATTCAATCACAACTTTTCTCATGCTATAAATTGTATTGTGGGCATTCAGTAAATAAGCTTAAGACCTTCAAACATATACTATGTACTCAAATAGTGAATCTATATTTATCCAATAAATGGTAAAACCATAAGACGATTTTCCTTAGGACATCTCTCAAATTCTAATAGTCTCGACTGCATGTGGTCCAACATGTGGAAACTAAGCGAACGAGATTCCCTGACCCTAACAGCGGACCCTGATGTTCTTCTCTTACCACCGTTCGACAACTCATAATACAAAGGATGGCTACCACTTTAGTCCGAGGTCGCGCTAACCGACCCCTCAAGGATACCGCCGACGATCTCCCTCTCTAACTTATTAACCTCATCGCCGAGCACAAGGTCAAGACAACACACTAGCCGAGCATATCCCATAACAACCCCAGCAAAGGGGCAATCAAAGGCTCGCCTGGGCATCGTCAGAGCGACTAGCATGTCGGTCGGATCGGGAGGAAGAAAATCACAGTAATGCCACCCGAGGCGACATCAGCATGATAGAAGTGGTCTGACTAATGGTGACTCTAACTGTGCTAGGAAATCACACGCACGGAGGTTGGAGATCCATGTGGTTGGGTGTAGCGCGGAGAAGATATAAGGACCAGAAATCAGTTTTGGTCCTGGAGATTTTGAGGGAGTTGAAATCCCTCATGATGATTTCTTAATTATTAAGACAGTAATTGCTAACTATAATATTCATCAAACTTTATTGACATAGGAAGCTTAGTCAACATAATATTCAAGAAGGCGTTCGATCAACTCTAAATAGAAAAAAGTGAGCTCTAGCTCATAACGCCTTCATTATATGGTTTCACTGGCAACGAGGTGTTGCCGATTGGCCTAGTTCGGTTGGCCATATCTCTCGAGGAGGAGCCGCTCATGACGACTCGTAGTACAAATTTGATAGAGGTGGACGCGCCTTCGGCCTACAATGTGATACTCGATCAACTGATGCTGAATGAATTCTGAGCGATGATCTCAATGTTCTGCTAGAAGATCAAGTTTCCTATGGACGACGCGGTCGGTGAGGTTAAGGGTGATCAGCTTGTGACATGAAGATGCTACGTGCAGATTGTAAGGTCCGAGTCTCAAGCCATCCAAAAGGCTCAACGACTAGAGGTCAATGGAATTCAGAAGGTGCCTCCCACTTTGGCTTATGAAGAAAAGGAGGAAGTCCAAGTCCATTCTAGCCACTCGGAGGCCACCACATTCATCGCAGCCGATCTGAGCTCCGAGAGGAAAGTTAAGATGGACGAAAATGGAAGAAATCTGGACCAACCATGGAGCGCAAATCATCTTTATCCCTATCGGGCTGAATAGTTAGTTTACGTTAGATTTATGTAAACTGTAAAAATTATTGTTCCATGAATGTAGGAATGTTTAAGTGAAAAATAATTAGGTATTAAAACTCTCACGCTATTCGATTAAGTTATAAGCGAGCTTAACTCTCACGCTAAGTATCCCAGACTATCGCATTATTCGGCCAAGTTATAATCGAGCATGATCTCGCGCTAAGCATCCCAGACTCTCATGTTGTTCGACCGAATTATAAACGAGCATACTCTTGCAAACATAACAAGCTGAGCGAAATACACAACTAATGATAAGGATGACATGGGAAGTAAGTCGATGATCTTGGTGCATCTGAGGAACGAGGTACTGTGAAATAATATACCGGAGAATGAGAAGGAAGCGCGCAACACATCCGAGGGATAAGAAGCCGAGGAGGAAGCCTCTTCAAGGAGAAGACTAGAGTTCAGATGAGCTCAATTCTAAACAGTCGGAACATCACCCAAGCGAGAGCACGGAGAAAAGAAGGGTCAATATGGCAATTGACCATTCAGATGCATAGTGCTCGAGGCACCTCCAAAGCCATTGGAGGCGCCTCGAGCTTCGACAGTGAACCTATTGCATTCGGGACCCGAGGCACCTCCATTATGCTTGAGGGTGTTGGAACCTCAAGGTTGTTTTGGTGTAATCAACAAGTTAAGTTAGGTCCTGCGTTGTTTCTAACCTTGTGTCTAAGTGTGCAGGAGCTTAGGAGCACAGGTACTCGAGCGGAAGACGCAGCTAGCGAGAAGGACGGCACGCTGTGCGTCCGAGGGACGAGGTGCTGCGGAAGAGTACACCGGCGGACGAGAAGGAAGTGCGCGCGGTGGTTCCGAGGTACGAAAGCCAGAGCGGAAGATTGCTCGGGGAGCAAGAGACGCATCTAGCGCGAAGGTCGGCACGGGGTGCGACCGAGGGACGAAGTCTGCGGATGAGTACGCTGGTGGACAAGAAGGGACACGCGGCAATTCCGAGGGACTAGAAGCCGGAAGGAAGCACGCTCGAGAAGACTGGAAGATGGGTTCGGGTGAGCCCTATTCCGGATGTCAGAGATCACCCAAGCAAGCGGAGCCGGAGCAGAAAGACCCGGACCAGAGGCGAGCTGAACCGGAGAAGAGAGCACGGACCAAAAGTCAACTGGGTTGACTTTTGGCTCCGGGGCGCCCGGAGCTGTCCGGGGCGCCCGGAAGTGACTTTTTCACAGGATCGAGCTTTGACTCGATACAACCGTTGGGGGATAAATTTTATCCCCCCCAGGGCGCCCGGAACCCTTCCAAGCGCCCCGACCAAGGCTATAAATATAGCCTTGGTCCAGAAGCTTTTCAATCAATCACGATCATTCTATTTCCAAACACTTGTATGCTTTAGTTGTAGTTAAGCTTCTGTTTTTTGTGCCTAAACGCTGTAAGAGGCTTCTCCGTCTGAAGGAGTTTTTGAGCTTAATCTTCCTTGGATTAACAACCACATCGGTTGTAACCAAGTAAACATCTGGTGCCTCGTCTTTTCTTTTATGCTTTTATTTATCTGCTTAATTCATTTTACAAGTGTTAGCTTAATCGTTTGAGGAAGGGTTGTTTGTTTTTAATTGACAGGTTATTTACCAACCCTTCTAGCCGGCCTAACGGTCTTATAAGTGGTATCAGAGCCGAGACGCCTCAGAAGGACTAACCGCCGTCTGAAGCAACAATGGCCGGAGCTAGCGACTACCCACCAGCATTCGAGGGGGAGCTTTCTTCATGGAAGCAACAAATGAAGGTATTCCTTAACTCTGATATTGGTATTTCTCTAATAATGAAAACAGGTTATGAAGCATCGAAAGACACGAACGGAGAGAAAATCGGCATACGCCTCTGGAACGAGAAGCAACGTGAAGAGTCCATGGCAAATGCTCGGGCAGAGTTTCACATTCTAAGCGCAATACCAACTAAAGATTTCGACAGAGTCGGAGAGTACAAAAGCGCGAAAGAACTTTGGGAAAAGTTCTTAATGCTCTATGAAGAACCGGTTGAAGTCGTCTTCTCAATAGACATCGAGCCGTCATCAAAAGAATCCGAGATGGAAGAAATTACCAAGACAGCCCCAACAGCCGAAGTACATCCTGAGATCGATGAAGGGGGAGAATCTTCGGAAGAAATTAATTCAACAGGGGGAGAACCAACGACCGACGAGGTAAGAAAGGTATGGCCTCTACCCTCTGAACAACTGGTTCAATTAATCAAATTACCTGAAGATTTTTGCGAACCAAAATTTGAATTATCGAAAGAACTTTTCGGATTAGAAAATCTTCAGTCGAATAATTGTTGCAAATTACAAAATATTTTTACGAAAGAATTATGCAACTCAGAAATATTATCGAAAACTTTTTCCGGATCTAAAAATTTGTTCGAATTACAAAGTGTTTTGACGAAAGATTCTTGCAAATCACAAAGTAATTTTTCGAAAACTTTTTCCGGATCTAAAAATTTTTCCGAAGTACAAATTATCTCGTTGAAAGAGTTTTTCGAATCGCAAAATGATTTGACAAAAGAATCTTGCAAATTACGAAACATTTTTTTAAACAAAGTTTGCAAATTAGAGATATTATCGAAAGAGTTTTTCGGAGTAGTAAATCTATTATCCACAGATTGTTGCAAATTTATGTTGTCAAAATACTTTTGCAAATTATAAAATATTTTCTCGAACGAAGTTTGCAAATCAGAAGTATTGTCGAAAAATTTTATCAAGTTTATATTATCGAAATATCTTTGCAAATTAGAAATTCAAAATGACATGTTACAATTTGCACAAATTTCTACATGCTCAAAATTTCTTGTTTCAAAGTTAAGAAATTATGATAAATTAAAATGGAAATTTAAAATTTTCTGATAAAAGCATTAGAATATATAAATAAATAAATGCATAGAAAATTTCTTTTAATGTTATCAATTCTCTTAAAATTTTCTTGCATAAATTTTTCGGCTTAGAAAGTTTTTAATTATTGATGACGAATACTTGAAATTTTTTTTTTAAAAAAAAAACAGTTATTTCTTGACTTAGAAATTTGTCTTAACTTAGAAATATTTCCCTGAAAATTATTGAAATATATTTTCAAATTTTTTTTGTCAACCCTTAGATTTTGGTTGTTCCCCATTTTTATTGTGATCAAAGGGGGAGAAGGAAAGTATAAGTCTAGGGGGAGGTAGAAAATTGAAAATTAAAATTTGGAATGTTTGAAATTTAATTTTTTCTATCATGTTGCATGTTATTGCAATAAACTGTTTAATTTCATATCTATTGTTGACCCTAGCTTAACTTGGGTTGATCACACCAAAAAGGGGGAGATTGTTGGAACCCCAAGGTTGTTTTGGTGTAATCAACAAGTTAAGTTAGGTCCTGCGTTGTTTCTAACCTTGTGTCTAAGTGTGCAGGAGCTTAGGAGCACAGGTACTCGAGCGGAAGACGTAGCTAGCTAGAAGGATGGCACGCTGTGCGTCCGAGGGACGAGGTGCTGCGGAAGAGTACACCGGCGGACGAGAAGGAAGTGCGCGCGATGGTTCCGAGGTACGAAAGCCAGAGCGGAAGATTGCTCGGGGAGCAAGAGACGCAGCTAGCGCGAAGGTCGGCACGGGGTGCGACCGAGGGACGAAGTCTGCGGATGAGTACGTTGGTGGACGAGAAGGGACACGCGGCAATTCCGAGGGACGAGAAGCCGAAGGGAAGCACGCTCGAGAAGACCGGAAGATGGGTTCGGGTGAGCCCTATTCCGGATGTCAGAGATCACCCAAGCAAGCGGAGCCGGAGCAGAAAGACCCGGACCAGAGGCAAGCTAAACCGGAGAAGAGAGCATGGACCAAAAGTCAACTGGGTTGACTTTTGGCTCCGGGGCGCCCGTAACTGTCCGGGGCTCCCGGAGCTGTCCGGGGCGCCCGGAAGTGACTTTTTCACAGGATCGAGCTTTGACTCGATCCAACCGTTGGGGGATAAATTTTATCCCCCCCAGGGCGCCCGGAACCCTTCCAGACGCCCCGACCAAGGCTATAAATATAGCCTTGGTCCAGAAGCTTTTCAATCAATCACGATCATTCTATTTCCAAACACTTGTATGCTTTAGTTGTAGTTAAGCTTCTGTTTCTCTGTGCCTAAACGCTGTAAGAGGCTTCTCCGCCTGAAGGAGTTTTTGAGCTTAATCTTCCTTGGATTAACAACCACATCGGTTGTAACCAAGTAAACATCTGGTGCCTCGTCTTTTCTTTTATGCTTTTATTTATCTGCTTAATTCATTTTACAAGTGTTAGCTTAATCGTTCGAGGAAGGGTTGTTTGTTTTTAATTGACAGGTTATTTATCAACCCTTCTAGCCGGCCCAACGGTCCTACAGAGGGCACCTCAGATGAATAGTGTCGAGGCACGTCCAAGCACATTGAAGGTGTCTCCAACGCGACAAAACCGTTAAGTGACCATTATTGAGTGGATAAAGGTTTATCCATTGAGGGTGCCTCAGATGTCTTTGGAGAGGCCTCTAGTACCACGTCAACAAATGGTAACTTTCTCCAAAAGACTATAAATAACACCATAGAGCTAGGAGTTCAAACAATACATTGAAAATCATTTTCTGTACTTAATTGTTAAGCTTTTAACTACTGTAGGGGGCTTCTTCGCCTCCGACTATTGTTGAAGAAGGAGCATTCTTTTAGTGAGCTTTCAACTGTTTTGGATTAACAACCTCCTACATTGTAATCACGTAAATCCTATCCTCTTATCATTTTATGCATTTCTTTATGTTATTATTTCTTATCTAATCTGTGTGTTAACTACTGTAAGGGGTTTCTTCGCCTCCGACTATTGTTGAAGAAGGAACATTCTTTTAGTGAGCTTTCAACTGTCTTGGATTAACAACCTCTTACATTGTAATCACGTAAATCCTATCCCCTTATCATTTTATGCATTTCTTTATGTTATTATTTCTTATTTAATCTGTGTGTCCTTACTAAGTTCAAAAGCAAGAGAAGATACTAATTTAATTAACAAGGCTATTCATTATCCTCTAATTGACTTAGCATAAATCTACAAATACTACTTCCTGGTTAGATACCCTAATTAGAAGGAATAACTTTTCCACTATTGGTTCTCACCGACTGAAAGAAATAATTGATTTAGAGAAAGACTTGAATATTTTCTTTAACGAACAATTAAATACTTTAAATTCTAAAAAAAAAATGTAGATATGTTACATTAACGACTCCCTTAGTGCCGACTCCACTAATATGGATGAAGGTAAATGCAAGTATATAGGCGTTAGGTGTATGGTAGGGTAAACCCCAGGTCATCAATTCTTGAAAATCGACATCTGGCTATTACGCCAGAGATATCATGTACCTATTATCTACGTTACACCTTGGGGGCTACTTCAAATCCTAAAAGACTTTATAGTCAAGAAATTTTAAACTTTTCTACATCGTTTATCATCATTATAGACAAAAGCATTTCACCTTCCTGATGGAGGCAAAGTATGACTTAGTCTTATGACAGAGGAAACAGTGAAAATACTGTATCTCCAAAAATACAATTATATCCATTTAAGATTAATTGTATTTGGACTTCAAGTACTTACGAAAGCTAGGTTAGGAGGTAAAGTACTCTTAGTTTTATATGATACCAAAGTTTCTGATAATGAAAAGAGTCATTATTAGATTTATTGAAGTAGACATGAATATCAATTTAGGTTCACTTATTTTTGTCTCAATTTCAAAATGACTATATCAGACTTTGAAAACACATTAAATTTCACATTTAGGCATAAGATTATGGACAATTTCAGGGAGACAATATCCAACTTGATATTATTTTTTTTTTAGAAAAAACTATGAATTATATACATAACCATTTCAAGATCTCAGTAAATGATACGATTGAAGCCTTTTAAGAATCCACTTTCTCAAGTCAAGAGAATATAATTCTGAAACATTGGCAGACTTAAAATAGAATATCAATTTAAATAATCCAAACATTACTTTAAAATCAATAACATCACTTGTGTACAAAATAGAAATAATCAATTATTGATTAGATTTTCTAGATATCGATCATCAACATTCTCAATAGAAGTATCTGAACCCAACAATATAAACTTCATATTACATCATACTTCAGATTACATCATACTTCAGATTGCTGCAATATTACATCATACTTCAGATCCGGTACAGATGAGACAACTTAGAAAAAAAAGATAAATCTAGTTAACTTCATTGACTAGTTCTGAGGTGATCGACTTGATCTTATAAAATTTTTCTATCAACCACTAAGATAAATCAGGAAGTACTCATGGTGGGCAGTCCTAAAGCCCAGCATCCTTTAATTGCATGTCTATTTAGAAAAAAAAAATCTTATAAATACATTATAGATAGGAATCAAACTTGGACAACTAGATATCTGGATGATAAATTAAATACCCTATCACTGTACCATAGCACTAAGCACGAGACAACTTGGACAAAGGTATATATATTTTGATAATAATGGAACTTGGAAAGCGTTATGAAAATGGTAAACTAGGACTGAAATGAAATTGCAGGAAGACGGTTTGTATAATATCAAAAATTGAAGGATTCATTTGTTACCATTATGGTTATTTAGAAAATTAAAAATCAAAATTGAGATAATTAATTTTATAGTTATTTAGAAACTTTTAATATAATTTTTCAATATTAAATAATATATTTTGATAAATCATAACTTAATCAGTATTAGTCAAACAAATATTAAAGACACACATAGAAGAAAAATGATATGTTCAAAAAAAATGAATCTCAATAAATTGCTAAGTATAGATACATAAAATGATGAGGTTCAAAAAAGTGAAATAATAGACCATAAATTTATATGATGAGGCTCACAAAAAGTGAAATAATAGACCATAAATTTATATGTCTATCCTTGAACGTTTCATTGAGATTTTTCCTTTAACGTATCTAGCTCCACAGATAAATACTCCAAGTGTACAAGATCTGTTTCCATGATTTTGATGGATATCAGACCTATTGAATATAAAAACACGCAGAAATAAATACACCAATAACTATACTCCTACAACAACAATATCAACAAATACAACAACAATAAAAGAAAACATAAAAAAAAATCTATTTTGATGTTTTATTTAGTTGCCAAGAAACATACCCTACACAAACCAAGCAGCACTGAACTCATCCTTGTACAGTGATGTCATTTGAACTACAATGTAAAACTTGCTTCTACAAATTTATTCCAGACATGTTTCAGTAGCTGAATCTGAATTAGACTATTTGTACATGTGTGGACAATCTCTGGAGAGAAAATGTCTATCCTAGTTAGTAAGACATGCATCACACAAAGCATCTTGAAATATTTTGTCCTGGTAAATTTACAGCCAGTTGGAAGTAGAAATGACAACAGACAATGAACTAAGTGGCAACAGAGCCAAAATCACCTCGACGATTTTACTAAGCGATAAAAAGGAGTAAAGGCATGGCCGTTGGGTAGTTCAGGTTCATTCTTTTCGGAGGTCAATTCCTGCCTTCTTAGCAACAGCATCCAGACCATTCTTCTCAATGGTCTTCAGTGCCTTTGTTGACAAGCGTAGCTTTACGTATCGTTTCCCTGCTTCCCACCAGATCCTCTTATACTGCAAATTGACAAACTGCAGCTTCTTGGTCTTGTGGTTCGAGAAGGAAACTTTATTTGCTCTATTAGCCTTCTTCCCGGTAAAAGGGCAAACCCGGCCTGAAAGCACGAGGAAGATTCATTAGTCATATGAAATGTAGGGCTAAATTATCTGCGAGGGATGCCAGGTTAAGGTACCACAATAACACTTGGCTTTTGTAATTCACTTTTGGCTCGAGGAAATGACTTCAATTGCAGTGTTAAATACAGGAAATTAATAACTCGCACTGGTATTAGTTTGTAATTGTCTTAAATAAATCACATGGGATAGATTAAAAGATGAATTTGAAAGAAATGTGCTTATATAACCAATATGTAAATGATAGCAGAATATAATTATCCAGACAACATTTTTTGTTCGAATAAACCAACAAACTAACAACTTCAAAGTAAATCGCCTTCCCAGATAGGGATCTGATCAGAGCTCTTGGAATGGCTTGAGACTGACTGTATTGATCTGAATCTAGCGAAACACATCGGATAAGACAATGGTATTCCCACAAACTTTGTCAGTGAGTCTCTTCCCGACAACATAATTAGTAGATTAGTTAGTAGCAGATGTGGTCGAAACATGATGAAAGTCTATTCAATTATTTAAGATACTGACTGACCGTGGAAGTCACTTGTGAAAAAAGACCTAAAAAGGATCCAAGAGTGGCCTATAGTTATGGATCATTGAATGCGATGATCGATCAAACTCATGCACGTAGCATGTGACAAGAATGGACACATCTATTAATCACTCAAGCCAAATTTCCATCCAAAGTAAACACCACCTCCCATTTCAGAACAATGTAAGCTAATCTAATCCTTTCTCATACAATTGTTTCCTCCCATCTAACTTGATTGTTGGAGTGTGACCCTGCTGGGCAATTCTGGACATCCCTTTTTTTTGTCTCTTTCAAGTGCAAGCTTGGAGGCAAATACAATCCCATCAGACCTTCAAAGAAGGATCGAAGCAATGCATACAAAACTTCAACCATCATCACTCTCTATCTTAAGCATTAGATATGTTGAAGTATTCAAGATTAAGAAGAGTAAAGAAAGATGCAATGCTATCTGAATACCTTAAGAACAATGTGATCAAAGAGATAGAAAATTCAACAATTAATTTGGGAATAAAAACAGTCACCATTTGCAAATATTTGCTCATGAATCGACTAAGATGTTGCTTATAGGCGTTGAAAACAAAGCCAACGTTTGGTTTGACGTTGCATACTAAACAGAGAGGGAAAGCAAAAAGCGATTCAATCAGACAAATCTTATATAAATCTGAAACAGGATGCTACTTCAACTCCTAAGTTGGCTCTCGAGGACGTAGCCTATTAAATGGCATGCCACAAGCTTCACGTTTTCATCAAATGTTCGTCTTTTCTCCATGGATATCTATAATGTTAGGAATTCGAAACGAATCGCCCAAATAAAACTACAACTAATCGGAAGAGGGGAGTCATTACGAGCAACAACGGGGGCAATTGGAAGCTTGTGAGGAACTCGAAGTGAAGGGAGACTGGTGGTGAAGATGACAGGGAAGCCGACCAACCGGGACCTCCCGAAACCTAGTGCTCCAGCGGAAAAAGTCGCGGCGGGAGAGAAGCTTCCGGAGGAAACCCTAAGCTTGGAGGCGGAGTGCCGGTGCGCCCTGGCGATGCAAAGCGCCGTCGAAGGCGCTGCCATTGGTTGCGGTTGCCCCGGCGTAGGAATCCCGAGGAGAGGCGAGTGGAGGAGGGAGGAGACGATGGAATGGAATGAATGGAATTGATGGATAAAAGGATAAGAGCGAGACGAGTAACTGATGAGGGCTTGTCCCATGGGCCGGCCTATAGACAACGGCCCAATTTAAAGTTTTTGTTTTGTTCCTCCATTTCCTGCGTTATTTAAGCTTTTGAAGATTTACATGGTGGTAAAAGACGAATACGCTCGTCCTCAGTATCCCCGTCAATCTATCTCAGGGTTAATATGGAGGAGGTAAATTACAGACGGCTATTAGTCTTTGAAATAATGACTAGCATATAAGTGAGGCAAGTCTTGTGACTCACATGATTAAACTCGTCATCAAGTATAAGTATGATTACTCTGCCTTGGGGCTACAGTAGATATTAAATTGTCATTTAAATATTCATAATTTAGTTATCGTTATTTATAGAGATTTATTTCTAAATAGGATGTATAATTAAGAGATATTGGAGTCAAGTCCTTACAACTGATGATCTGATATTCATTTTAGTATACGTCTAACGTCTGTGTACCTATATTTATCTCTCACTATACCCGTATGACCGGCTGTAGGGGGTCTGCTAAGATAGCGGTTCTGCTTTTTAAGTACGATTAGTTTGCTTTTAAGGTATGATGGATATTAAATTGTCATTTAGATATTCAATCCCAGCTATGACACATTTATAAGATTTTTTCTTCTAAATGAGATATACAATGATAAACTTCTGGATCATCCGTGATGAACACTTCCTTATTACAGGTGGAAAACTTTCATGTGTCGAATCGACGTCCTAGATTCGGTGTTATCTCATTTAAGATTTTCTTTAAGTACGATGACTCCTCTAAATATTTGATGATGGGTTATCAATTTATATAATATATATAAATATGCTGCGAGGAATGTCTTCCTAGTATTATCAATTTCTAATGAGCAATTGAGCAAATTCGTATGACTGATGCTATTCATGTTTGTCTCTACTCTCCTCCTTCGTCTCCATCTTCTTCTATTTATTATTACTATTATTATTATTATTATTATTATTTTCGTTCAACGATTCATAATTAAGCAAGATTGGTCTCGAGTTTAAAATTATTATTGTTTTTTTGAAAATTTACTAATTATTAATTTGACGGTACCAGACGCTCCTCCAATCTAATCAGCTGCTACTACTACTACATTAGAGAATATAAACAGTTCAAAATAATTGCTCCAGAGGAAACACGAAAAAAAAGAAAAAAAATATATACGAGCTCGTTTTTTTTTTGCTAAAAAAAAAAAAAGAAAAGAAAAACGAGCTCATATATATTTTATCCACTCCTCAGGCCAAAGTCCATTTTTTAGCCCTCTCCTCCCCAAAGTTCATTTGTTGCTTTGCTCGGGCTCTTTGCTCCCTTCTCCATTCCAGTCAGGGGCTCTCACGTCGATCGGCGGCAGCCGCCCGAGGCAACATTCCGGTCGCTATGCGGGTAGCAGTGGTGGGTGCGGGGATCACTGGGCTGGCTGCGGCCTACACATTGGCGAAGGCCGGTGCGGAGGTAGTGATCTAGGAGAATGAAGGTTACTTGGGCGGCCATGCTAAGACGGTCTCTTTTGATGGCATTCTCCTTGACTTCGGTTTCATGGTCTTCAATCGAGTAAGTAAAGCCCCCATAACACAAAAAGAAATATCAAAGGCATTACTTGTTGGTAGTAGGCGAAAGTGTTCGCTCTTTTGATACGAATGATGCGTGTTACAGGTGACGTATCCCAATATGATGGAGTTTTCGAGAGCCTTGGCGTGGAGACGGAGGTTTCAGACATGTCGTTTGCTATAAGCTTGGATGACGGCAAAGGATATGAATGGGGAAGCCGGAATGACTTCTCTAGCTTATTTTCGCAAAAGGCCAATCTACTCAATCCATACTTTTGGCGAATGATTCAAGAACTTGTCAAATTCAAGGGAGATGTCCTCAAGTAAGCTTAATTTCGCTAGACCCTTAATATTGTTCTCGATATGTTTGGAGAAAACCAACCATTAATTCTGAAAGGTACCTCGAGAAGCTGGAAGGCGATCCAGATGTAGACCGCAATGAGACGCTGGAGCACTTCATCAAATCTCATGGCTATTCTGAGTTGTTCCAGAAGGGTCATCTTGTGAGATTAATCACTAGAACCTATATTCTTTTTCGATGTTATTGTAGTAACTGATGTTTGGTTTGTACAAACAATTTTGCGAGGTTACAGATTCCAATTTGTGCCACTTTCTGGTCATGCCCTCCCGATGCAGTACTGCATTTCCCAGCTTATTATGTCCTTTCCTTTTTCCGTAATAGTCACCTTCTTCAGGTTAATATTCTTCTGCCTTAACTTTGCTGTTATTTCTACTTTGTTTGTGATCATCCATCTTGTTATTCATTCTAACTAGTGCTCTACAAGCCTCTTTAGTATTAAGTTAACAATTTTCACTCCATACCACATGTTTATCTTCTTGATCTTTATGATGCTTTCAAACACATGTCGTCTATCTGGTGGCCCACAGTGGCATTCTGTCAAAGTCACATTCACAGAGCTATATTGGCAGGGTAACCTTGTAAACTTGTGTATCTAAAAATTTGGTCAGAGCTATATCTTTAACTCGATGCTTATTACAAGCAGGTAAGAGAAGAACGGGAGAGAAGATCATGTACAATTAGAACAGGATATGCTGTGCAATCAGTTTTTAATACTGATGGAGGTAAAGTGCTTTCTTCTAAATGATTGCTGATCATTGACCAGAGGTATCAATTGGATCCTCTTGATCAAATTTATTTTGATAAACTCACAGATCAAGATTGTTTTATGATCATCTTTGGTTAAATACAATGATATGGCTTTTTGGCAGGATGCTGTGTGGTAGGAGCAGATTGCTCGAAAGAGATGTATGATCAATGCATAATTAGCGCCCATGCCCCGGATGCTTTGAAACTTTTAGGAGAACAAGCAACCTTCAAGGAGGCAAGGATACTTGGTGCCTTCCAATATGTATATAGGTATGTTAATGTTGTTGAAAACAGACATGCTAAACAGAGTAGGAAGTAAGATGGAGACATGAAACTCCACCTTTTAGTCTTTCATTGTTAAGTGAGACTTATTAATCGTATTTAAATACCAAGATGTCTCTCATTGAAGTGCCTTGGCATTTTGGGTTGGATTGGACTTCGACGATGACTTTAACATGATATTAAAGGTAGTTCCTCACCTTTATCAATGTTGGGTGTAACAAGTGAGAAAGAAAATATTAAACTCTATCTCTTAGTTTAATAGATTAGTACATATAGCTGATAGTTATTAGTTTTTACTAATTATGATTTCAATTATGGCTTTTGATTACTTGGGTTATCCGAATTGCTAAGAAAGAGAAGACGATTTCTCGGGAGGCCCATTCTGTTGATAAAAGAATATCCGGTTCTCACTCATACCTCATTTGTTGAAGTCAGACAGACTGTAACCTAGACGACCATAGGCAAAAGAGTCATTAAGTAGTTGATAAATTTAAATGCATCTAACCAATTCATAGATGTCACATTTGATTATATGCTCAAGAGTCATTAAATCAGGCTTATCTCTACATAATACTTCTTGTATATAGAAATTGCAGCTGAAGTAGATCTTTAATTTATCACTAAGTTGTAAGAAAATGAGGTCTATATTGAGCTGGAGTGTAAAACTTCTTGAACATGAAACAACCTTTTCTTTGGTTTTTCATGAATATGGTCTTCTTGGATATTAATGTTATCAAATTCAATTCAAATATTAACTTGAGGAAAGCTCACATATACATGCCATTATAATATTACTTTATATTTTCTCATTCCCTCACCAACTGAAGTATAGTGTGTTTCTGTGAACAGTGATATTTATCTTAATCATGACAAAGTTTGATGCTTAAAAATCCAGCAGCATGGAGTGCTTATAATTATCTTGGGGCAACACATGATGGAGTGTGTGTCACATATTGGCTAAATGTGTTGCAGGTTTGCTTTGACTTTTTGTTTTTAAGCACATATCATTGGTTTAACATCATGCATTCTTTGAATTTGGTTTGTTAGAAGAGTTTCTCTTGAAAGATTACAAACAGTTGGTGAAAAAGCTTATGGTGCAAATATGTCTGCAGAATCTAGGTTCAACCAAGCTACCATTTCTTGTAACTCTGAAACCTCTGCGTGTTCCAAAACACACCTTGCTTAAATGGTGCACCAGCCATTCTTTTCCATCTGTTGCAGCCTCAAAAGCTGCCTTAGAGCTAGAAGTCATACAGGGGAAAAGAGCCATATGGTTTTCTGGAGCGTACCAAGGTAAGCTGTGGAAGTTGTAGCAATCAAGAGTTAGGTGTCAAATTGAGAGTCTTCTTCTGGTACCATTTCATTCCAACATTTTAGTGAGTGTTGCACGAAAAGGGCTAACTGAAACCAAAAAACATGAATTGACAAAGCCAAGTTGAGAAAAATTTAACTGAAAGGGCTAAATTTCGAATAGAATCAAACTTCAAATCGAAATTGAAATTCTCACTTATTTGGATGGTGATTCACAGGTTATGGCTCCCATTAGGATGAACTGAAGGTGATAGAACTACTTCTTGCATTTGGATTTAAACATAGAATGCTTTACAATCATTAAACATCAACGAAATGAAATGCTTGATGTGCAAATCACAATTCTTTTACAGGCAGGCATTATGGCTGCTAACAGTGTGCTTGGAAAAGATACTATTCTATTGAGAAACCCAATACATATGGTACCATCATTAATGGAACGTGGAGCAAGACATTTTGTGATTAGATTTCTTGAGAGTTATATCTCAACTGGTTACTTAACGTAAGTGCATTGATTTGCTTGCATATTTAGATTCACCATGGAAAAGGTCATTTGCTTATTGGTGCTTGTAAGACTGTAAGTTGTGATCATAGTACAGTGGTGACAATGTGGAGTACATTATAGATATCAAAATTAAAAGAAAGGGTATAAATCACACAATTACCAATATACTTACAAGTTAGAACATCATTTTTTTCAGGAATTAACTAATACATGGTTTAATATAACCTGAGAGCAAGCAATTGAGATGGATATCTGTCAAGCATTAGGCTCTCTAGAAACTATCCAATGTCTGCAATTTTAGGCTTTGCATGCAACATTCCTTTGAATCCATGCTACATCATAATTGCAGATTGCTAGAAGAAGGTGGCAATATATACGAGTTCAAGGGAATGAGATAGCAAAACACAAAAAAGGCTATTCTTATAGTTCATAATCCTTTGTTCTATTGGAAGGTCCATTTGTTTGCCTTTTACGAACAGTCCTAGTTTGAATATCAATCACAAGTACATCAGGCCAAAAACTTACCCATCATATCAATCTTGACAGATTGCCACTGAAGCTGATTTAGGTCTTGCAGATGCATATATAAATGGGTACTTTTCATTTGTTGATAAAGAAAAAGGCCTTCTGGATCTTCTTTTGGTAACTTAACAAGTGCACAAGCTGAAAGATTAGATGCCAGTTACTGTCACTCAACTTGCAAATTTAATTAATGTTTTCCATATTTTTTGGTAGATCCTTATCGCTAACAGTGAACTGAGGAAATATTTTGGAAGGTATTTTAGGTGTCTCCTTTCCTTGATTTTTTTTTTGTTTTGCTGAATGCATTACTGATACTATGCACAAATATGAAACTTGTTTCTACTGCTACAAATTTTCTGAGAAGTTAACCAGAGGTTGGTGGACACCAACGTTTGCAACAGCAGGATTTGCATCAGCAAGATACTTTTTTAAGTGTATGTGGAGACAAAACACTATAAAACAAGCCATTCAGAACATCTGCAATCATTATGATCTGGTTAGACTTCAGCTGCTGTGCAAACTCATTGTAAAATTTTTCATTATTGTAACTTTAATAATTGAAATGAAAATCTATATTAATTGGAATCTCTTTTTGGTTTAATCTGGTAATTAACTTCATCTCATGACAGAGTAATGATTTCTTTTCTCTGATTTTGGATGAGACAATGAGCTACTCCTGTGCCATTTTCAAGGTTCTGAACTTCTATTTTGCTTGGTTTACTTTGCATTATTCTTTCTAACATTCCATACAAGTCGTGGTTCATTTATTAGAATCTAAAATTCCTTCCCAAACAATTTTTCAGACACTGAATGAGGACCTGAAAACAGCACAGCTACACAAAATCTCTCTTTTAATTAAAAAGGTGAGAATGTTGTTGGAGCACTTTGGTGTCTCATTTCATTGTTAGCTCAATTCTTATCGTTCTACTTTAACATCAAGGCTCAAATTGATGGAACACATGAAGTTTTGGAGATTGGTTGTTGTTGGGGAGGTTTTGCAATCAAGGTTGTTAAGCAAACTGGCTGCAGATACACAGGAATTAACTTATCTATGAAGCAACTAGAGTTTGCAAAGAAAAGAGCTAAAGATGAAGGCTCGAGGTTTGTATTCTTCATCCTAGAACTTATAAATATTCAACACAAGATTCATATTGGGGGTATCATGGCATTCTACTTGGGAGTGTTGGAATTTTGGTGGAACTCGGATGAGAAAATAAGAATGTAGGAGTGATTTTGTAACAAAGTATGAGAATGGGCGAAAAAACTCTATGAAGAGAAAATGTTACTACTTGCCATTCTTCATCATACAAGGTCCTATTTATACACTTAGATTGATACATATTATCATTAAATACAAGACAATTAGACTTTGTTCTTTTCTATACTAATGACTCTTGTCATAAAGAGTTTCATTGAACTTAATAAGATAATTGAACTTTACTTTGTTTATGAAGAGTCACATGATGTCAAATTGATTTTGACAACTCTCTTGCATGATTGATGAAGTCAAGTTGTTCTTGGCATTATTCTTGCATTTGAAGAAGCCAATTTATCTCTTGGAATAAGTTTATATACCAACATCTGCCCCCCTTAAACTTGTTCTTCCTTGAACTCCCAGCGAATTCCTTAGGTATTGGAAGGCTTCTACTTTTAGAGGCTTTGTTAATATATCAGCTACTTGATCACTTGACTTCACATAGAGCAATTCTATTTCTTTTGACTTAACATACTCCCTTATGAAATGAAAGCGAGTATCGATATGCTTGGATCTTTCATGATGAACTAGGTTTTTGGCTAAAGCAATTGCAGATTTATTATCCACATAGATCTTGGTTGTAGCTTCTTGTTGCAATCTAAGGTCCTGGAGTAATCTGTTTAACCAAATAGCATGACAAACACAAGAGGCTGCAGCAATATATTCAGCTTCACAAGTTGATAGAGCAACAATTGATTGTTTCTTTGAAGACTAAGTGATTGCAGTATTACCAAGATAAAACACATATCCAGTAGTGCTCTTGCGATCATCATAACTTCCAACCCAATCACTATCACTGAAACCAAAAAAACTCCACATCTTTTGTTGATGAGTAAAGAAGTCCATAATCAATTGTCCCTTTGATATATTTAAGAATTCTCTTAACTGCATATAAGTGAGAAGTTTTTGGAGTTTCCATGTACCTGCTTACTAAACCAACTCCAAATAATATATCAGGTCTTGTGCATGTCAGATACATGAGGCAACCCACAAGACTCTTCTAATAAGTTGGATTCACAAGTTTACCTTCTCCGTCTTTAGTCATTCTAATGCCATATTCAACTGGCGTATCCATAGCATATCAATCTTCCATTGAGAATTTCTTCAGAATCTCTTTGGCATATTTTTCTTGTGATACAAAGATCCCCTCTTCTCTTTGTTGTACTTCAATGCCAAGGAAGTATCTCATCAATCCTAGATCTGTCATCTCAAACTCCTTCTCCATTGATTGTTTGAATTCTCTAATCATGAAGATATTATTACCTGTAAAAATTAAATCATTCACATAAAGACATACCAGTAGAATATCTCCATATGAATTCTTCTTCAAGTATAAAGAATGCTCATAAGGACACTTTGTGAAGCCTTCCTTTATAAAGTGCTTATCAATTCTTGAGTTCCAGGCTCTAGGGGCTTGCTTGAGTCCGTAAAGAGCTTTTTTTAACTTGTATACTTTTTCTTCTTGTCCTTTGATGATAAAATCGAGTGGTTGCTCAATATAAACCTCTTCTTCAAGATTTCCATTTAAGAAGGCAGACTTTATATCCATCTAATATATCTTCCATCTTCTTTGAGCTGTAAGAGAGATGAGTAGTCTTACTGTTTCAAGCCAGACTACTGGTGCAAAGACTTCTTCATAGTCAATCCCATATTTTTGCTTGTATCCTTTGGCAACCAACCTTGCTTTATGCCTTTCAATTTCTCCTTTTGCATTTGTCTTTGTTTTGAACACCCATTTGACTCCAATAACTTTGTGTCATTGCGGAAGTGAAGTGAGCTCCCATGTATTATTTTTATTTATAATATGAATTTCTTCTTCCATTGCTTTTCTCCACTTTATATCCTTGGATGCTTCTTCATAGGTTATAGGATCATATCCTGCAAATAAGCACAAATTATTAAGAGCAAAATCAACATCAATTGCTTGGCTGGAGTCATATATATCTTGGATGCTCTTCATCTTTTTCACAATTGGACTGTTTGAATCGTCACTTTCTGATTGAGTATCAACTTGTTGGGGTGATGATACTTCTTCTCCTTGCTTGTCTTCCTTCTCTTTATAATCTTCTTCAAATGAGATTTGCTTCATGTCATCATTATTGTTATTGTTCCAATTCCATGTTTGTTCTGCATCAAATTCCACATCTCTTGATACCACAAGCTTTTGAGTTATGGGATTGTACAACTTGTACCCACTAGCATTCTCGCAATAGCCCAAGATAATACACTTTTGACTTTTATCTTCAAGTTTTGTCCGATTCTCTTCTTGTATTTTTACATATGCTATGCTCCCAAAAATATGAAGATGATCCACCTTTGGTTTACGTAAACTCCATGCTTCCTCCGGGGTGATGTCTCCAATTCTTTTAGGGGAAACCTGCTCAATAAATATACAGCACAAGCAACAGCATCTCCCCAAAATTCTTTTGGGATATTTTTCTCTTTCAACATACATCGAACCATATTTAGAATAGTTCGATTTTTTCTTTCTGAAACACCATTTTGTTGTGGTGTTTGAGGCATTGTGAGTTGATGAAGAATACCATTTTCTTTGCAAAAATTTTCAAATTCTAACGAGGTGTCTCACCTCCTCGATCAGTTCGCAGACATTTTATCTGATAACCACTTTGTTTTTCAACTAAAATTTTAAATTGCTTAAATTTTGTGAAACTTCTTTTTTCTCTTTCAGCATATATATCCACATTTTCCCACTATAATCATCAGTGAAATTAAAGTCAAGAAATACTTGTTTCCTCCAAAAGAGATAGGTTTGATAGGTCCACAAACATCGGAGTGCACAAGCTCAAGTTGTGAAGATGCTCGCCTCTAATTGTACTTTTTGAATGGCTTCCTTTGTTGCTTTCCTACAACACATATTTCACATAGATGGTTGGAACTTTCAATCTTTGGCAATCCAAATACCATGTTATTTTTTGAAAGTAGCTTTAATGCTTCAAAGTTTAGATGCCCATATCGAAGATGCCAAAGAGTGGAACTATCCATAGTGCTTGCCTTGAAGCATTTCTCTTCATTGATGCTTAACTTCAGTGGGAACAATCTGTTCTTGGTCATTGTGACATGAGTAATAAGATTATTATTTTTATGATGAATACTGAGAGTCAAGTCCTTCATTTATATATCATATCCTTTCTCCAATAATTGACCAATGCTCAAAAGATTATTTTTTTATATCAGGAACATAATAAACATCTGAGATGCATACCTTCTTTCCATTTTGCAATACAAACAAAATGTCACCTTTTCCTTTAATTGACCTTTGTGATAGATCTCCGAAGGTGATATTGCCTATTGGCCTCTCATCAAACTTTGTGAACAACTCTTTTCTCCCACACATGTGGTTTAATGCTCCTGTGTCTAGGAAACATGCAATAGGTTGGACAGATTCTGGCCCATCTCATGCCATCAACAATACTGGTCCTTCATTGTCCACCTCCTTATTGACAAGGTTCACTTGTTCTTCTCCGTTGTTAGTGTTATACCAACATTCATTATAGTGATGACCATACTTCTTGCAAATACGACATTGAGATTTAGTTTTATCATACCTCCATCCAGTGTTTCTACCTCGTCCACGACCATGACCTCGGCTTCCACTATGGCCTCTTCCATGTCCATATCCTTCATTTCCGTCATTCTGATTTTGAGTGTGCCAATTGGAGTTAGAAGTACGACCAACTCTTCCTCTCCATGTAGAGGCCCTTCCTCGTTGAGGACCTCCTCTGGATGATTCATTATGCTTGAATGATAGTTTGGCTTGGAGTGCTTGCTCCAAAGTTCTTCCTTCACTTTTCTTCAATATTCTTTGTTCATATGCTTGAAGGGATCCCATAAGCTCTTCCACAGCCATCACCTCCAAATCTTTTAATTCCTCGATTGCCACAACTATGAAATCAAATTTTGAGTCTAAAGACCTTAAGATCTTTTCAACAACTCGAACATCTTTTAGTTCCTCGCCATTTCTTCTCATTTGATGAACAATAGAGATAACTCGGGGGAATAATCAGAAATTATTTCTGAAGCCTCTTGTTGTAGTGCTTCAAATTGAGCTCGTAGGGCTTGTAGGCGAATCTTCTTTACTTTATCTACTCCATCATATGCTGTCTTCAATATCTCCCAAGCCTCTTGTGACGTTGTTGCTAGAGCAATCAACTCAAAAGCGGCTTCATCTACTCCTTGATAGATAGTGAATAAAGCCTTCTTCTCTCTTTTCTTCATCGCCTTAAGAGCTTGTTCATTCCCATCGCTTGTTTCGGCTATAGTATAACCGGTCTCCACAAGGTCCCATACATCAAGGGAACCTAATAGAGCCTCCATTTGTATACTCCACATTCTGTAGTTGTCTTTGGTTAACTTTGGCACTTGGAGGGAACTCGTCGAAGCCATTGATGTATATGGCTCTGATACCAGATTTGTTGGAACTAGGATGAGAAAATAAGAATGTAGGAGAGATTTTGTAACAAAGTATGAGAATGGGAGAAAAAACTCTATGAAGAGAAAATGTTACTACTTGCCATTCTTCATCGTACAAGGTCCTATTTATACACTTAGATCGATACATTATATCATTAAATATAAGACAATTAGACTTTGTTCTTTTCTATACTAATGACTCTTGTCATAAAGAGTTTCATTGAACTTAATAAGATAATTGAACTTTACTTTGTTTATGAAGAGTCACATGATGTCAAATTGATTTTGACAACGCTCTTTCATGATTAATGAAGTCAAGTTGTTCTTGGCATTATTCTTGCATTTGAAGAAGCCAATTTATCTCTTGGAATAAGTTTATATACCAACAGGGAGATGAGATAAGCTAAGGTTCACAAAGGCAGCCAATAAAATGGTAAATGTTTCACAGCATCAATTTGTACTACAGTGTATGCTTTGTTCAGTTACTAGTCCACGATGATATGATTTTTATAGTAAAGCTTCTCAAATGAACAATAGGTGTAAATATATTTAAGGAAGATGAAAACCAAAGTAAACAACAACAATATTCCCAAAGTATAAACCGAAAAGTATTCATGGCATAAGAGGTCCATCTCTACTGCTATCTTATGGAACTAATGGGTGTTTGCTTTAATACGAAATCTGGTATTCTTAGTTGTAACTTGCTAATTCATTTATGATGAAGACTTTCTCTACAGGACAATGTGAAGATTACAGAACATGTTCTTTTAGGCAAACAATAATGATTCCTGTCTTTGTTAGAAGTCTATAGCATATAGATTCGTTTGCACAAATACATATTCTTTACCAAAGTAGTGGCCTACTTTCAGGATCGCATTAATTTCGTGCTGATGGATTATCGTCATCTGCCAAAAAATCACAAATACGACCGTATCTTCTCTTGGTATTGTTCACTCAGAACTTTTTGTCTTGACATAGATGGTTGAAGCAGTAGGTCATGAATTCATGGATGAGTTTTTCAGCTGCTGTGATTCAGTTCTGGCTGAAGATGGCATATTTGTGCTCCAGGTTCACCGAATGACTATTATTTTTAGTAATATTTTTATCTTGTGCAAGAATGATCATTTGACTATTTAGTTATCCTCATTGTTAGACATTTCTGTTCTAATTTATCAACCTCATCATATAAAAAATAGATCAACAATAATGATTTTTATCGAGCTAATCATATAAAATAGATCAACTCATTTTTGATCTAATGTGTTTGATTACGGTTGCGCTGCAGTTCAGCAGTATTCCCGATCAACGCTACGATGAATACAGGAGAAGCTCTGACTTCCTCAAGGAGTACATGTTTCGTGAGCTATGTGTTCCTAGTTTGAGCAGAATAACAACAGCTATGAATATGATGACTTCATCTTAATTCTGGTAACAAGTTTTTGTGTATATAGCGATTTCCATATCCTTTTGGGTTTTCATGTGTGTCTTAATCGCACAACATTGAACTTGAGAACATTGGGAACTAGTACTATCGAACAATTGCAAGCTGGAGGAACAATTTACTTGCGAATAAGGAGTAAGTGCCTATCGTTTATTAGTGTTAACAATACCTTTACTATATCTCAAGCATTTGGGAGAATTGATTAGCCAATTGACTTAAACATCAAAGCCAAAAAGGTGATTTTGTCACCCTGAGCGCCTCTCATTGCCGGCTTCACAGCGAGATGAAGGGAGGTAAATCACGATACCAACTGACCTCCTAGGTGGGAGGGCATTTAATCCTTATGTGAATGAACCCTGTGGGAATCAACCCTTGCCCAATGAAACAATTTTGACACCCGAGTACTAACTCGGCTATGCCCGTGAGGTCCAATTTGTTGGCCCAGCGGGGCCAGCAAGAGGGGAGGGGTGAATTGCCTGAAATAGAAAAATAAAACCATTCCTCGTTCTTCAACTCAGATTAGTAGCAAACTTATATAAATAAAATTAAGCAACTAATAAATTAAAAAGACACAAAGGAATTACTTGGTTACAACCTAGGTGATTGTTAATCCAAGGCAAAAGAAAGCGTTGAAAGATCTCCTTCGTGTAGACGGAGAAGCCTATTACACTCTTAAAAAGCTCAGGAATGTACAAGGAAATGAAAGCTAGAGTTGATCTCAAGTTGTTGTTGATTTCCTGGGTCCAGGTGTCTTTTTATAGTCCCTGGGAAATCTCATCCGAAGGTTGAAGACGCTTCCAAAGGGCTTGGAAGGCGCCTCCAGCGTAGCAAGTAGATAAAGTTTTATCCACTTACAAACAGCTAGTTTGACTGGCCGAAGGCACCTTCCATAGCCTTGGAAGACACCTTCGCACTATTTATCAAATGCACATTCCAGCCATGGAAGGCGCCTTCCACAGAAGGCGCCTCTCCTTTGAAGGCGCCTCCAGTAGCACTTGCAGCTCCTTTTCTCTCCTTTGCTGCTGCGATCACCTGGGTGATTTCGGCCACCGGAATAGGGCTCACCCGAGCTCAATTTTCGGCCTTCTCCTCGAGTAGGCTTCCGCTCCGGCTTCTCGTCCCTCGAACATCGCGTACGTTCTTCTCGTCCACCGGTGTACTCTTCCGCAACCCGTCGGCTCCCTTCCCATGCCATTCTTCTCGCTAGCTGCATCTTCCGTTCAACTTTCTGTGCGCCTAAGCTTCTGTACACTTAGACACAGGAATCAAAACCAAACATGACATAATCTAACTTGATTAATCACATCAAAACAACCACGGGGTCCAACACAATTGACTTAAACATTGTAGCAATGTAGCAAGGTGATTATGCCAAGCACCCCTCACAACACGTCCCAAGTTATGTGAAGGGAGCTAAATTACGAGGTGAATTTATAGCCGACCGCTAAGTTGGCTTGGGAATGGGAGATGTTTTTTCCCCTAACTTGTAGCCAACTTAAATATGTGGAAAACGACGATTCAACAAAGATAGCCGACTTAAATATGGTGGCAAAAGGTGACTACGTTCTTCCCCAGCGCCACCGCCAATCTGTCACATGGCCACACGGAGGAGGTAAATTACGGATGACTACTAGCCTTTGGAATAATGACTGATGCATGAGGGAGGTATTTATCTCGGCTATGCCGAGATTCGAACCCTAAACCTCATGGTGGCAGTACCTCATGCGCTAGCCACTATACCATCCTGAGGAGACTTAGCCAACTTAAACATGATGGCAAAATGCGAATACGCTTGCCCCCAACGCCCATACCAATCCGTCCCAGGGCCAACATGGTAGTCAACTTAAACATGGTGGCAAAAGGCGAATACGCTCGCCCCCAGCACCTCCGCCAACCCGTCCCAAGGGCAACACGGAGGAGGTAAATCACGGGCGGCTACTAGCCTTTGGAATAGTGACTAGCACATAAGGGAGGCATTTACCTCGGCTTTGTCGAGATTCGAACCCCAGACCTCATGGTGGCAACACCTCATGCGCTAGCCACTAGACCCATCCGAGGCGACGGTAGCCAACTTAAACATTGTGCAAAAAGGCGGGTCCCGCCGCCCAGCGGCCCCCTAGGCCTGGCCCCACAGGGATCCTAGGAGGAAGTAAATCAGCGGTGAATGCTGGCCCGGTTAAAGCGTGGTGTCTCCGGAATTTAACACAGTCGGCCTAGATTATTCATCCAGTGCGCGTCCGTGGACCTTCGACCCTATAACTCATTGTGCAAGGATGCCACGCCTTAACCGGTTGATCCAGCCCGCGGGGGCGGTAGCCAACTTAAACATGATGCAAAAGGTTGGAACCGCCAACCCAGCGGCCCCCTCACCCCGGCCCCACAAGTATGAGAGGGAGTAAATCACGGTGAATACGGGCCCAGTTATGACATGGCGGTCTTAGGTGTTTAGCACGGACAGATATTGATGTTATCGCAATTGCTGCCGCAGACCTTTGACCTCCCGACTCATGATGCAAGAATACCATGTCATAACCGGCTGATCCCGCCCGTGGGGGCAGTAGAGTAAGAGTAGCCAACTTAAACATGATGTAAAAGGTTGGAACCGCCAACCCAGCGGCCCCCTCATCCCGGCCCCACAAGTATGAGAGGGAGTAAATCACGGTGAATACGGGCCCAGCTATGACATGGCGGTCTTAGGTGTTTAGCACGGACAGATATTGATGTTATCGCAATTGCTGCCGCAGACCCTCGACCTCCCGACTCATGATGTAAGAATACCATGTCATAACCGGCTGATCCCGCCCGTGGGGGCAGTAGCCAACTTAAACATGGTATTAGAGTAAGAGGTCAAGAGTAGAATTTCACAAGTACCCCACCTACACACTTTAACAATCACTAATGTATTACCATATCTATTGAGGAGCCAAATCTTATAATTGATTCTATCATCAAAGTCAAAATGGAAATGGATTTGTTGCTGAAACACTAGTAACAAAGGATGAATAAAAGCACCAATGCTCACTTTACTTCGGAGGATAGATTATTAAAGGGTGAAAATTACTGAAAAAGGAAGGATAGATTATCATTTGCAGTTACTTTTTGGCCTAAAACCTTGACTTTCCTTCATCCATTTATTATCGGTTCGCTAGAGTAAACTAAGCATAACTGCTCTTGTCCAAAAGCTGGAAGCTGAAAAGCTAGGGAGATGGCGACTTTGTTGACCGACTGAAGACCTCGCTCCATTTTGAAAAACAAGTAACGCCTCCTTAGCGTTGGCCCCTCGACGCTCAAGTTAGTCACTAGTATGTGGAGAAAAGTGGAGCAACTGTAGAACTATGCGCAAACAGTAGACAACTCATACCTCCGCCGGTGACGGACCCCCTTTATGTAGAGCCCTGGTGGGTGACGTGCGCGCTTCTCTCTAATGTGTCCTACGAAAGGGCTTGTCAGGAAAGTACCTTTGCCACCGTACCTTAACAGAGCATGCATATCCCTGACAGACAGTAGAAGCTTCCGCCGTATGATCCGCTTGTCGACTAGGACTCGTGTCAGCGGCACTACCTCCCAAAAGGATGTCGAGAGGTGCTACAGTGGTCCCATTGCTAGGCCGAGCGGAGCAGCTGCTGTAAGACCGTTGGATTCGATAGAGGGGGGGGGTGAATATCGATTCGATAAAGATGAGTATAAACGCAGCGGAAAACTAAAATAGACACAGGTGTTTTTTACTTCGTTCGGAGCCTGTGACGACTCCTACTCGAAGGCCCGTACTCCGTGAGTACTTTCGTTGGGCAATCACTATCAATTCGAATGAAGATTACAAATAAGTACAAGAATTGACAGAAATAAAATACCGACAAGAGAAGAAGAGTTAGACTTTAAGAAAGCGCTTTGTCGGAATAGCCTCGTGGCGTCGCAGGAGCGTAGAGCAGCAGAGCAAGCAGTAAGTTTTCAGTGCAGACTTGATCTCTTTGAAGCTCCTACTTGGGGCTTCTTTTATATGCTGTCCCGGGCGCCTGGATCCCTTCCGGGCTGACAAGCACCCTCCACGGGCTTCTTCTGGATGAAATTTGTCCGGGCGCCCATCCTCCGGGCGCCGGACCACCTTTTTTGCCAAGTCATTTTTTCTGCAAAATAGGGTTAGTCGAGGCACTAATATATAAGGAATGATAAGTTTTGATAGGTTTTAGACTGTTCGGTGCTGACTTTGAGTTTTTCGAAACTTTACGTCGGACTGATGTCTACTGTTCCCTCTTTAAGGAGCACATCCTCGCCTATGTTCCTGCGGGAAGCGTCCGACGATCGAACCTCAGTTTTGATAATGGCCAAGGAATTCAACCCGTCGACGCTTGGACTTCTCGCCAGCTATTCAGGCCCGTCGACCTAGTGGACTTCTCGCCAAGCCGGTCAGCCCGTCGACCGCTTGGACTTCTCGCCACTATCCGGTCGGCCCGTCGACCTAGGACTTTTCTGCACATTTGATAAACGTCATCAATATAACAATAACCTGATTTGTCATTCATCAAAACCTGAGTTAGACCGTTAGTGCTAACCGCACCAACAATCTTCCCCTTTTTGATGGAATGACAACCTGGTTAAGTTAGTGATAAAAAAATATGCAAGAATCAAGCATGATTTTTAAGGTTTAAGTTAGTTTTTCAAGTTTGCATTAAGTTGCTCTAACTTAACCAACCTAACCCTCCTCCTTTGGCATACATCAAAAAACGAGGGTAACCAAACATAGTGAGAATTACTAAAAACAATAAGACTTTGAAAAATAACTGAGTTTTTAAATCCAAGAAAAGATCAAATTGACTTGGGGGAGTCTAAAGTTTGAAAACTTGTTTAAAGCATGAGCTTTTAGTTTTTAGAAAAAATGCTAAGTGTAGATAGGTTAATTTTCAAACATAAGTGTATAATGATTAAATTTCAAAAAAAATTTTCAAAACAAGTTTCAACATAAGTTTGAAATGCTATATAAACATAAGTTTTCAACACCAAAATTCCAAAACTAAGTTTGAAAAAATCTATTTTTTTTTTCAAAATCAAGAAAAATAATTTTGAGAAGCTTAGTTTGTAAACTAAATTTTGTAAGATTTTTCCTTCAAATCAAATTGTCAAAATTGAGTAAAATCAAATTTTTAAGAACTAGACTCAGGACAATTTTCAAAGTGAAATTAAGTTTAAATCTTTACTTTTAGTTTTCAAAGGAGTTTGGTAAAAGTAAGAACATATTTTTAGAATGTGTTTATAAAATTTGTTCTCCAAAATCAAATTTTCAAAAAGGCATTAGATTCAAAAGCGATTTAAAATACTTGAAGGAGTCAGTTTTTAAACAAGTTGTTTTTAAACTTTGATTTTCAAAATTAAGTTTAAAATTCAATTTGGCAAACTAAATAGTTATATTTCTCCCCCTGAATTTGATACCTATCTCTAACCAGCTGTCTAACCTATTAGGTACTAACTAACTATCAGAAGATAGTAGCGTTCACTAGGTTAGTCAGATTAAGTTAATTATAATCAGTCAGTGTTTGACTTGACTGATGAACTTTAATCTGATTAATATCTGATTTGTATTTAACGGCCAGACTTATGCTGATGCACTGAAATAAGCATCTTAGGTCTAGACAGTTGGCCTATGCATCTCATCCCTTTCTATGTTTGTCAAACACAAGCAAGGTAACCCTAGGGTGTTGGTGAGATGCTCAAAAACTAGTCCTATGGGTACATGCTTTCTAAAGAGGTAAACTTAGTCTAAGGCAAAAACTGTTTTTGAAAGTCTAAGAATGGAAATTTTGAAAACAAACAAGTTTAGCCTATAAGTTGATAAAATCATTTTTGAAAGGATTTTTGAAATTTCCTAGGCTATTGAGCACATCCCTAATTGTCGTCGTAAGTTGCTAAATTCACTTTCAGGGAGTGGTTTTGTAAAAATGTCAGCTAAATTTGATTTAGACTCAATGTACTTGAGTTCAATATCACCTTTAGTAACATGATCCCTGATGAAGTGATGCCTAACTTCAATATGTTTGGTTCTTGAATGATGCACAGGATTCTTTGAATTTTACATTGGTTTGTGGGTAGATTTTGTTTGTTTTCCCTGTTGACAAGCATTACATATCGTTAAATCTAAGTTAGGTAATTTTGGTAAGCCTCTAACTAGACCATTTAATTTAGTTATGTTTCTGAAATGTGTGTGTGACATTCTTCTATGCCATAACCAGGTTTCTTTTTTTTGTGTTAAATAACACTTGACTGAAGAAGTGGTTAAGTTAATGGCATAAATATTGTCTTTTCTAAAGCCTTTTAGGCTTATAGTTGGATTATCTAGATGTTTGATCAAACATTCTGTAGATAGAAATTTTACCTTATACCTAGTGTCACATAATTGACTTATGCTCAGAAGACTGTATTTAAAATTTTCAACAAGTAGAACATTTGTAATTATGAAATCTATTTTTAATTCAATATTACCTATACCAATTACCTTGAGTTTACCGTTGTTTCCAAAGGCAACCGTTCCTAGGCTTTTGTAGGTTAATTGAGTGAACTTGGTGTGATCTCCAGTCATATGTTTGGAGCAACCACTGTCCAAAATCCACTTGGTTTCCTACAACAAGTAGGATTTTTATGTTAGTCTTAGTTTATCAATTTTTAATCAATCATTAACAAAAAATCTTAATTTTGAAATTAATTTAAGTTTAAAATTTTGAAGTTAATTTTTAAGTTAAAATTAAAATTTTGAAATTAATTTTTAAGTTAAGATTAAAATTTTGAAATTAATTTTTAAGTTAAAATTAAAATTTTGAAAATAATTTTTAAGTTTAAAATTTTGAAAATAATTTTGAAAATAATTTTTAAGTTAAAATTTTGAAAATAATTTTTAAGTTTAAAATTTTGAAAATAATTTTTAAGTTAAAGTTTTGAAAATAATTTTTAAGTTTAAAATTTTTGAAACTAATTTTTAAGTTTAAAAATTTTGAAATTAATTTTTAAGTTAAAAATTGAAATTTTTAAGTTAAAATTTTGAAAATGATTTTTAAGTTTAAAATTTTGAAAATAATTTTTAAGTTTAAAATTTTTGAAACTAATTTTTAAGTTTAAAAATTTTGAAAATAATTTTTAAGTTAAAAATTGAAGTTTTTAAGTTAAAATTTTGAAAATGATTTTTAAGTTAAAAAAAAATTTTTAAGTTTAAAATTTTTGAAACTAATTTTTAAAGCCTTATTCATCTCACCCGAACTATATTATCAATCAGGGAAACCTATGATTTTGTGAGATGAAATTGGTTTGATTATAGAGTTTTGGTTTAACTAGTGTTAGATTCAGACTTAGCTTTGGTTTTCACAAATAGGCATTCTTCGGATAAACTTCTAAGCTTGGTGAGTCTCATGGACATCATTAGAAGTAACCAACCTTTCGAAGTTTTCCGAATAGTCCTATCCACGGAACTTAGTACTAAATCTTAGTCTAACTGGTTAGGATTCGTTTAAGGGTAGCTTCGGTCAGTTCCACTTGGCCAAATGCACCAGATCGAAGCTATATCTTTCTAGACATGCGATGCCCAAGCTTCCCTAACATACTATCATCCAAAAACTTCACCAGTACCATGAGTCAAGTTAAACTTGGTCTCTTTTTACTAATCCTAATTACCCTGTCGGGTTAGTTTGTTTTGGATTACCCTGTCGGGTATGTTAGTTTTGGAGGTGCCGTAACAACCTCCCCCTGAATTAATTTAGATTTTGGGTTTGTGTCGATTCTTTTTATAGTTATAATCAACTTGGTGATAATCTAAATTTTGTTGAGTTTTGAATTTTGATTTTAAGTTAAATTTATATTTTAGTTTTTGATCTGATTTATTCAAGTTTATATAATGTATTTTATCTTTAGGTATATAGAATTGATTAAGTCCTACTTGCGTGGTTAAGCACGCTTTCGGGACCCAAGCTTGTTTAGTTGCTTTGTGTTGGGTTAATAATGATTTAAAGGTTTTGTTTGAGTTTGACTTATATCCAAGTCTGGTTTTATTATAGCATGCCTTTTGGTTATTTAGAATTAAATCTAAATTTTTAGATCTTGTTGTGAATTTTCCAACAATTCTTTTAACTTATTAATTTCATTTTTAATGATAAATTCTCCTCCTCAAGTGTTCGATCTTGAGTTGGATTCGAATTTTTAATTGTTCCTTGAGGTTTTGATTTTCCTCAAGAAGCGATTTATTTTCATTTTCCAACTTAACTACTTTTTATTTAAACACGAGATAATTCTAAAGAATTTACGATTTAAGTTTAGGTATACCTCTTCGAACCTTCGAAACGAGTGTGGACTCGTGGCTTGATTCGGGTTCGGACCCGTCTTCCGATTCGTCTTCCGTTTCAGCTTCGCGAGCCATCAGCGCGAGGTGACTTTGGTGCTTTTCTCCTTCCGATTCGTCTGAGGAGGAATCGTCCCATATTGCTTTGAGGGCTTTCTTCTTTGTTGACTTTGATTTGTCAAGTTTCAATCTTGGGCATTCATTCTTGTAGTGCCCTTTTTGTTACATCCGAAACATGTGACATTTCTTGAGTCGGTTGGCGAACTGATCTTCAAGATCCTGTTTGCTGAAGCTTCTCTTTTTCTGGTGAACATTTTCCTTACCGGGTTCACCGGTGTTCTTTCGTAGTCTTGATCGGAATCTTCTTTAGATTCGGTTTGTTCTTCTTTTCTTTAGAGGAACTTGCAAATAAAGCTACACCTTTCTCGACCGGCGTTAGTTTGCTCATGAAGTTCTAATTCACGAAGAGTTCATCCAATTTTAATTTAGATAAATTTTTGAAATTTTGTAGGCATCTACAATTGATGCCCACAATTATTTCATAAACATTTAACGCGTACCTTATTAAGTCTCGGTTCTCCATTTGGTGGCCTATCGCGTGGAGACCGTTGAGGATATCTTTGACCCTCGCGTGGAGCTGACTTGCCGTTTCTCCTTCCTGCATTTTTATATTAAAAATTTTGTTTAACAAGAAATCTCTTTTTGTTACCTTGGCGTCTTGTTCCTTCGCATTTCAATCGGTTTATCCCAAAGCTCCTTAAGCGTTTTCATGCGGTCAGGCCGGTTCAGTTCTTCGTGTTAGTCCGCATGTAGAGTATTGATGGCTTTGTTTTCAATTGATGCCTTTTCTTTAAATCATTTGTCCATTCTTCGTGGTCTACTATTTTCCCGGAGTTGTCTTCTGGAAATTTGTAAGCCTTTGTAACGCTCATCCATTGGTCGTAGTCTGTCTTCATGTAGACCTCCATTCTCCTCTTCCAATACGAAAAATCATCCCGTTGAATAGGGAGGACGTATTGTCTGAAGCCTTCTTGTTGAGACATCTTATCCTGCACACACTAAATTAACGAAAGAAAATCCCAAGACTTCGTCTTGGATTAGCGATCTTGGGGAAAATAGAAACTCTAAGTTGGTGTTGTACCAATTTAGATTTTAAGTGCAACGGGAAAAAAATCTTCCAAAAAGATAATAATATTAGTTTGGAATTAAAAAATTTTTCCCCCGATTGGTGGTTGCACCAAATCGTAGCGTGATACCACTTGTAAGACCGTTGGATTCGATAGAGGGGGTGAATATCGATTCGATAAAGATGAGTATAAACGCAGCGGACTAAAATAGACACGGTGTTTTTACTTCGTTCGAACTGTGGCGACTCCTACTCGAGGCCGTACTCCGTGAGTACTTTGGCAATCACTATCAATTCGAATGAAGATTACAAATAAGTACAAGAATTGAGAAATAAAATACCGACAAGAGAAGAAGAGTTAGACTTTAAGAAAGCGCTTTGTCGGAATAACCTCGTGGCGTCGCAGGAGCGTAGAGCAGCAGAGCAAGCAGTAAGTTTTCGGTGCAGACTTGATCTCTTTGAAGCTCCTACACCGGGCTTCTTTTATATCTCCGGGCGCTGGATCCCCGGCAAGGCGCTGACGAGCCGCACGAACCATGATGCTCCACGTGGCGGCGACTCGGTGGATGAAATTGCCTTCGGCGCCGGATCCTCAGGCGCGGGACCTCAGCCGGATCCTCGGCCGGACCACCTGTTCGAAAGCTCCTTTTCTGCAAAACAGGGGTTAGTCCGAGGCAAATATGTATCCTGTAAAAGCACAGTTAAAGTTCAATAGATGGATAAGAAAGAGTATGACTTAGATTCCGTCTTTCCGAGGGCGGAATCTAGTCACGATCTCGACTTAGATATCGAAATGGATCTAAGCCGGATCGACGCCTAATGTCCCTTCCGGGAACGCGTCCTCACTCTCCTCCGGTGACTTACCTCACTTACCGCCAGAGGCTCGCCCCGTCTGGACTTCTCGCCAGCGTTCGGTCAGCCCGTCGACCGCTTGGACTTCTCGCCACTATCCGGTCGGCCGTCGACCTAGCTGGACTTCTCGCCAGCGTCCGGCGGCCACCCGTCGACCGGCTTGGACTTCGCCACTATCCGGTCAGCCCGTCGACCTAGCTGGACTTTTCCTGCACACTTGATAAAAGTGTCAGACAACAACAAACCTAACTTAACCTGATTTGTCATTCATCAAAACCTGAGTTAGACCGTTAGTGCTAACCGCACCAACAGCTGCTTGGCCGAGATTCCATTTCGTCCATGGCTAGGTCCTGCTGCTTGGCCGAGCGGGGTAGCCGTTCGGCCGGGACCCCTCTGCTCTGCCGACCTCGGTGACCCTCTATGCGATGACTTTGTAGCACCCACCTTCCTCCGTTCGGACAAGTTATCCAGTCTCCCTCGACGTCCTACTGCTCCGTATTGAGCGTCAGCTATCTTACTTATCATTCCGAGCTAGACTGGAGGTCTGCTTGGACTTGTCTCCCACCGATCGGGGCCTGACTACCCGATCGGCCATTGCCATTGACCTCCGCTCGACCCTTTAGCACCCGAGCGTTGACCATCTTGACTTTGACCTCCACCCTGGCAATTGACCTCGTACCAGGTAGGTCTCCCTCCATCGCCACATCACAAGTCTCCCCCTCAAGTCTAATCGAAGGAGGCTGCAAGTCCGACTGACTGGACCAGTAATCTTCGAGGGCTCCCATGCCCTTGCCTTTCAGCTTCGCATTACTCTACTGGGTATATAACTGTCGCTCGGCCCAAGCCTTTCAAAGCAAACTGCGCCTCAGCCGTTCGACCGTGTGATAATAGCTTATCCATGTTGCTCGAGAAAAATTTGAGAAGTTCGAGATAACCAGCTCCTAACTCAAGTTGTACACAAGTCTTTGAGAAGTTGAAAGTGAATTTCCAAGAAGTCCTTGTACAGAAGATTCCCCGGGCAGAGAATCAGGCTGCGGATGAGTTGGCGAAGTCAGCCAGTTCATTGTCGTTGATTGTAATAAAGCAGCCGATCGAGCAAGTCTCATTGGTGGTGCATATCCATAGAATGTAAGAGATAACTTTTCTGACCGGCTAGAGGATGACACTGATAGAGTTCCTTCGATCTGGTGTTACACTTGCTGATCAAGAAGAAGCCCGAATACTGAAAAAGAGGGTTGGATGGTTCACGTTGGTCGGAGATCAGCTGTATAAGAGAGCCTTCTCCAGGCCTCTGCTCAAGTGCGTTGGACCAAAGGACGCAAAATACATTCTTCAGGAAGTGCACCAATGCTCCTGTGGAGGCCATCCGGGCGGCTGTTCGTTGACTCGAAAGATTCTCCTGACCGGATATTGTTGCCCCACTCTCCATGGGAGAGAGGATGCCTCGCGACAGTAGCCACTTGCCTGTCCTGCCAAAAGTATCACAACATCCCGCACCGGCCGACTGAGGAGATGAAGGTGTTCGCGGTGTCTTGCCCGTTCGACCAATGGGGCATGAACATCGTTGGGCCGTTCCCCATGGTGATTGCTCAATGAAGGTTCCTACTCGTCGCGGTGGATTACTTCTCAAAGTGGGTGGAGGCCGAGCCACTGCTAAAATAACTTAACAGATGGTTATCAAATTCATCTGACAGAACATCCTATGTTAGTTTGGCATCCCCGCCGGCTCATCTTGGACAACGGGAGGTAGTTCGCTGGTCGGAGGCTCAGGGAGTGGTGCGAAGGTTATGACATCCAGCAGGCCTTCACCTCTGTGGCCTACCCCCAAAGTAACGACCAAGTGGAAGTCACCAATCGGGAGATCCTCAGAGGCCTACGAGCTCGGCTCGACCACGCAGGAGGTAGCTGGGTCGACGAGCTCCCAGTGTTCTATAGGCTCTCCGCATGACTCCAAAGGAAGCGACCGGCATAACACCATTTCATCTGGTGTACGACGGTGCAGCATTGGTCCCCGTCGAGGTTAGAATAGAATTCAACCGGGTACAACTCTACGACGAGGGGAACGCCGAGCGGAGGCTAATGGAGCTTGACTTGGTAGACGAAGCACGGGATAAATTTATGTTTTGGGAGTGTATACTAAAAGCCTAGCTTTTGTATATACATTTATAAGAATCACATTAGTCAAGTGTCTACATTTATATATACCAAATGTAGATGTTCAATTAATTTATATTGTAGATAACATGGTGTGTGGTGTCACACACAGAGGATCATGTTATCAGTACCTTATAAATTATAAACAGTAGCTCACGACCAAGATGGAAAGGAACAAACCATTGGAAGATCATAGTGTAATTAGGTGTTAGTTTATCTTAACTATATAATTACACTAGTACACTTGGAGTGTATTAAGTAGGACCATTAGAGGTCGTTTCTTTTATACTGACTTTATAAAGGAACAAAGACCTCAGTTATTATGGAAGTGTGCGCTCTTAATCCTAATATAATAACAATCACATATATTTGATATTTATTTCTTTAATTTATCAATGGGTGATATTTAGTTCGATAAATCAATAAGTCCGATAAGTTGAGAAATGATATCACTTATAGTGTGTGTTGTTGATTATAGAAGAAACTGTCCTAGTGATCTAGGTTGATAATGTCCCCAAGAGGAGCTCATAAGGATTGTCATGTTAAACCCTGCAGGTGGATTTAGTCTGACATGACGATAAGGTTGAGTGGTACTACTCTTGGACTAAGATATTAATTAAATGAGTTGTCAGTAACTCACTTAATTAGTGGACATTCGACATCTTAAACACAGGGAGACTAACACACTCATAATAAGAAGGAGCCCAAAAATGTAATTTGGGATTGGTGCGGTAGTTCAATAATAGTTCTTTATTGGAATGAATTATTATTGATGAAATTAAGTTATGTGCTCGGGGCGAACACGGGATGCTTAATTTCATCGGGAGACCAAAACCAATTCCTCCTCTTGGTCCTTATCGTAGCCTCTTATATATAGAGATTTATACCCACCACATACCCACCTTCTTACCCATCCTAATGGGGCTGGCCAAGCTAGCTTGGAACCCAAGCTAGGGCCGGCCAAGACCAAGTGGATGAGTCAAGTTGGTGGCCGGCCAAAGCTTGGGTCCCAAGCTTAGGTGGCCGGTCACTAGAAAATTAAAAGGAATTTTTATTAAAATTATTTCTTATGTGGATATCATGGTTTTAAAAGAGAGTTTAAAATTTAAAATTTTCCTTTTATAACTTTCTACAAAAGATTAAGAAAAGATTTGAAATCTTTCCTTATTTGTAGATTAAAAGGAGATTTTAATTTTTGAGAAAACTTTCCTTTTTAACCATGTTCATGATTTAAAAGAAAGTTTAAAAATTAAATATCTCTTTTATAAGTTTATACAAGAGATTAAGAAAAGATTTGATATCTTTCCTTATTTGTAGATTGAAAGAAGATTTTAATTTTTTAAAGATAACTTTCCTTTTTGGAAATTATCCACATGTTTTAAAAAAAAGATTTTAATTTATAAAATTTCCTTTTTATAATCCACCATGAAGGGAAAAATTATTGGAGAAATTTTTATAAATTTCCGGAAGCAAATAAGGAAGATTTAATTTGTATTTAAAATTTTTATTTGCTTGGAGGTTTTTAGTGTGGCCGGCCATTGAAATTGAAAAAAGGAATTGATTTTAAATCAATTAAAATTTCTTTTTCATGGCAAAGGAATTAAGGAAGTTTTTATTAAAATTTCCTTATTTGCCAAAATCAAGGAATATAAATGAGGGGGTAGAGGTGCCTTCATGGCTAATAACTCTATTCTTTTCTTCCTCTCTTTTCTCCTTGGTGTGTAGGGATGGCAATGGGTCGGGTTCGGGTCGGATTCTATATCCTCCGTACCCATACCCATCGGGTATAGGATATCCAATGGGTATACCCATACCCATTAAAGGACCGGATATATTCTATATGTGTAATTTTTCTTCTTTCTATCGAGCTATTATCATTCAACAAAAATATATTAAAATTAACATCCTATTAAAAAATATATATATAATTAAAAAAATAGATTAAACATCTATATATGCCTACTAATATCAACAAAAAATAGTAAGTTGATTTTAGAAAAAGGAAATTTTCTTTAATATATGTATATATATTATTTAATCGGGTATTCGGGTCGGGTATCGGGTATTGATAGTCCCTACATACCCTCCTCCATTCGGGTCGGATGTCGGATCCTCCATCGGATTCGGGTGAAATTGCCATCCCTAATGGTGTGGCCGACCCTTAGAGGTTCTCCCTCTCCTCTTCTCTTCTTCTCTGGTGGCCGGTTTTATCCCCTCTTGGAGCTCTTGATGGTGGCGTGTTTAAGCTAGGAGAAGAAGCAGAGAAAAGAGGTTTTGTTTCTTGCATCCCTTGGAGCTTGCTGGTGGTGGCCGGACCTCTACTTCTCATGGAGAATTCTTGGTGGCCGAATCTAGCTTGGAGAAGAAGGAGCTTGGTGGTTCTCGTCTCGGAAGATCGTTGCCCACACAACGTCCGAGGTTAGAAGAGGAATACGGTAGAAGATCAAGATGTTATTTTGCTTACAAAGAAAGGTATAACTAGTAATTGTTTTCCGCATCATACTAGTTTTCTTTGTATAGTTATTTATGGAAATACCAAACACAAGAGGCATATGATTCTAGAGTTTTCGAAATAGTTTTTTTTTGAGTTTGTGTTTTCTTCTTTTTCGAATTTGTGATTCGATTGTTCTTTTGGTTAACCTAGAGTTATTTAAGAAAATAAATATTAGCTTTTCTTAAAAGGCTTTGCCTAGGCGGTGGTGGTTGCTCTCATATCCAAGAAGGCCATGTGCCTCGCCATGCAGTCCTGGAAGCTAATTTTGGAAATTAATATTTATGGAATTAATAACTTAGGTAGATTTGAATCAATAGTGTTAAGTTCCGCTTGCGATTCAAATCTAAACCATTAAGAACAGATAAGTTAAATTTGGAATCAATGATGTTAAGTTCCGTCTGCGATTCCTGATTTAACTTCTAAAGAACACAATAGGTTATTTAAAGAAAAGTTCGACACTTGTACAAAAATTTTTGTACAGTGGAACCGGTACGATTTTCTTAGGACTAACCAACAAGTTTGGCATCCCCGCCGGCTCATCTTGGACAACGGGAGGTAGTTCGCTGGTCGGAGGCTCAGGGAGTGGTGCGAAGGCTATGACATCCAGCAGGCCTTCACCTCTGTGGCCTACTCCCAAAGCAACGACCAAGTGGAAGTCACCAATCGGGAGATCCTCAGAGGCCTACGAGCTCGGCTCGACCACGCAGGAGGTAGCTGGGTCGACGAGCTCCCAGTGTTCTATAGGCTCTCCGCATGACTCCAAAGGAAGCGACCGGCATAACACCATTTCATCTGGTGTACGACGGTGAAGCATTGGTCCCCGTCGAGGTTAGAATAGAATCCGACCGGGTACAACTCTACGACGAGGGGAACGCTGAGCGGAGGCTAATGGAGCTTGACTTGGTAGACGAAGCATGGGATAAAGCTATCGTTCGGCTGATAGCATACCGACAGTGAATGAAGCAGAACTACAATCGAAGGGTGATCTCGAGGTCTTTCTAGGTCGGTAATCTAGTGTGGAAGAGAATAAAGCTAGTCGGTGACGTCACCAAGCTCAAGGTGCCATGGGTGGGACCTTATAAGGTCGTGTAGAAACTCCGCTCGGGAGCGTACTACTTGGAGGATAAAGATGGAAGACGACTCGAGTGGCCATGGAGCGCAAAGCATCTCCAACCCTACAGGGCTGGGTGAGAGGTGCATGAGTAAATATAGATGTACCTATATATGTGTATGTGTGCCTTCTGGATGCAGACAAACATGAATAAAAACACAAGTTTTCCAGACTGTTGAGCCTATCAGCCAAGTTAAAAGTCAAGCGGCGACTATAAACCCTTGTCTACGCATTACAACCGTCGAGCGATGACGTTAAACCCTTGTCTTCACTAACGGTCGAGCGGCGACCTTAAACCCTTGTTTTCACCAACGGTCGAGTGACGACCTTAAACCCTTGTCTACGTTAGTGGTCGAATGATGACCTTAAACCCTAGTCTATGTCAGTGGTTGAGCGACGACCTTAAATCCTTGTCTTCACCAACGGTCGAGCGATGATCTTAAACTCTTGTCTTCACCAACGGTTGAGCGGCGACCTTAAACTCTTGTCTTCACCAATAGTTGAGCGACGACCTTAAATCCTTGTTTACGTCAGCAATCGAGCGGCGACCTTAAACCCTGGTCTACGTCAGTGGTCTAGCGGCGACCTTAAACCTTGGCTACGTCGGCGGTCGAGCGGCGACCTTAAACCCAAGTCGTCATCAACGGTCGAGCGGCGACCTTAAACCCTATTCTTCGTCAACGGTTGAGCGACGACCTTAAACCCTTATCTTCATAAACGGTCGAGCGACGACCTTAAACCCTGGTCTTCATCAACAGTTGAGCGACAACCTTAAACCTTGTCCTTTGTTAACGACAATGACCTTAAATCTGAGTTTGCGTCTTTGATTGCCCAACGGCAGCTACAAACCCCAGACCAACGAAAATGGCTTATCCAAGCGAGTAGTACGACGCCGACCGATGGGCCATGGAGCCACACTTTTCTCTTTCGCAAAATTGTAAGCGGTTCATAGTCCTACTCGATCCTGAGCGACAACGCAGGGATAAACAAGTCAGAAAATAAAACAAAAAAGTGCCGAACAACGCAGCATGAACGAGTGATATCAAATAAAAAGGTGCGCCGAATGAGTGACTATTCATTAATACTAGTAGTTTTTACAAGGCCAAAAGGGGCAGTACAAAAAGGAGACAAGATACGCAGGAGTAGGCTCACTCGAGGTAGTCGAGTACATCGTCGGGCAGTGACTCAGTCATCTTGTCTCAGCTGATGACCTGGCTCGTCAGGCTGGTCGGGATATAGCCGCTGACCTTGAGTTGGTCGAGCGTCTCGTCGATGGCCAGGTTGAAAAGACAGAGCGACCGATCGGTGACCTGGTCATTAAAGGCGTCCGAGCGGAGGTAAGCCTTTTTCTGTACCTCGAACTGGTTGGACTCCGCACTTTGGTAAACTTCCAGTCCTGACCGAGATGCCTCTAAATCCGCCTTCAAAGTGGCTAGCTCTGCATCTTTGGCGTCGAGCCGGGCCTTTGTTGCAAACTAATCGGTCGACCTACCCTCTCGCTCGGCGTTCAACGAGGCCTTCTTCTCCTTCAGGTTCTGAGCCAACACCCGAAACTCTTTGTTCTTGATTTCCAGGTCTTCGATGGCCCGGAGCTTCCTGGTGTTGGCCGAGTGGATCTTGGACTCGAAGGTGGTGACCTGTTTATTAAGCCGAGCCAATAGTGTAGCCTGCTTGGCGCTTTTGCCCCTCTTCGCCTCCAGCAACTCGGAGCTCTTGTTCAGATCGACCCTTAATTGAGCCACTTCGGTGCTCATGTACTTCACCTGCACCTGTGAAGCGGCCGATGGGCCACTTGGAGCACGTAGCTGCTGGACTTCATGCTCCAAATAGGTGAGTCTGTGGCACATGACCAGACTCTCAACCTAGAACTGCAGTAATAAGAAATGTGTTCGAGCCGAACGAATAAAAAGTAAATATAAAAGCAGCGTACATACCCTAGTGGACATTTGAGTGTGACTGTTGGTGAGCTCTCCCGGAGATATGACTGTCGCGCGAGCCCGGGCATCGGCCCATATCTATGCGAGCGACCCTTGAATCCTGATCTGGTGCTCGGGGGTGAGGGATGTTGGGTCATCTGCGCTGCGATACTCGTCCGTCGACAGATGGATGATTGCCGTTATTTGCCTTTGGCCACTTGGGCTAGAGGGTTCTGAAGTTGCCCTGCCAGAAGACTGGGACGCTGGAACTGGTCGGATGTGGACACCTATGCCACTGGCAAAGGTGGTGGCATGAAGGTGACAGGCGGCACGCAAATCGTCCCTTGAGGCAGCTCGGACAGCGAAGGTGTCCGGTCCGACGATATGGACACAGGGAGTTCTACGACTCCCTACTCGAGAGGCGGAGGGAGGTCTCACCCTGCTCGGAGGAGGGTCGGGAGATGACCGGTGTCGGAGTCTGCAAGGCAAAAGTCGCAGATCAGGAGGAACCTTCCACTCGACACCTCTTGCGTTGTCGTAGGGGTTCGCCGGAGGTGGTTGACTATGAAGCGACCGCGATCGGAACCATCAACGACCGTTTGGGCGAAAAGTCCGTTGTTGCAGCCGCCGCGTCGCTTGCAGTTGTTTGGCTTGTCCCAACTCCACTCCCCAGCACTTGTGTTCCCTCCTCGTCCTCGAGCGGATCCTCGTGGGAGTCGACTGACTGCAGACCACGACTCTCTAGCTCGGCCATGACCGCAGCGTTGATCTCTACGTCTACGAGCTTGCACTTGCTGGCCAGACACATACGCAACATGATTTGAGTTGTACAAAAGGAGGAAAAATCAGTTAGATTCAAAGATTGGGAGAAGAAAGAGCATACCTAGGCTGGACGGAAGCTTCATGTGGATCGGACTCAAGACGAACACGTAGAGGACACCCTCCAGCAATAATTTGTGGATATGATACTTCTGATCGGTCAAGCTCGAAGCTGCATGAAGGTAGTTCAATCGACTTTTGTACTTCTTGAGCTTCGGAGGGTTCGACACTTCTAGCTGCCAGCTGGTCGGAAAATCTGGCCGCTTGGGAAAACGTACGAATAAAAAGTAGTCTCTCCAATACTTATTAGAGGATGACATTTTATCAAAGAAAACTAAGTCCACTCGGGCTTGGAAGAGGAAAGACCCTGACTCGTACAATTTCAGATAATAAAAGTAATGGAAGAGCCGAGGAGTCAGAGGGATGCCGTGCAGGAGAAACAAGACTACTACCCCGTACTGCAGCCGAAAGGAGTTTGACACTAATTGATTAAGGGAAATACAGAAATATTTACAAACTGCGGAGAAAAAAGGATGGATAGGAAATCGCAGATCAGCAGTGAACTGATCCCTAAAGAAACATACAAAACCCGGCGATGGTTCATGGGGCCGGTCAAAAGCAGAAGGAAGGGCAATTTGGTAGTGAGGGGAAACTCATAAGAGGATTTCAAGCTCTCAGTGTCGCCCCCATCGAACCTGGACTCGGTGGAAGTATACTAGAGTTCAGGGGCAGGAGCGAAGGGTTGCGAGGAGTTTGCCATCAAAAACAAGGAGGAGGACGAAGAACAACGAAAAGATTTGACTGAAAAGGTGAAGAGGCTTACTGGAAGGATCGCTAGAGAGGCAGAAGAAGCAAAACGTTGCCATCTATGCTGGACCTTTCGGCCACTTTCTCCACAAACTTATGAAAAAAAAAATTTAAAGGAAAGAAAGGAAATGAAACCGTTGCCAAAAAGGTAACTTATTTTATATGTTCTCATCCAGTAATTTGATATCCTGATTATTTATCTAAGTTTTTCTAAATTTTCATTAAGAAACTTATCTCATCAGATAATTTGGAACAACCAACGGCCTCACCGTAGATTAACATGCTTTTTATGGCATCCTATGGATTAGTTATTGAAGGTTTGCATTCTATCAGCTTCCCTATGTGAAGTTATCGTCATAGAACTTTTCCACATAAATTAATTACTCTTTGTTTGAAACCCTTTTTTGTTATAATTTTCTATGCTAGTTACTAATTACTCTGTCTTCCTTCAACTCACTTTTGAATCGTATTCTCTTAATAAACTTATTTCATATTTTTCCCAGATAGCTGATGGCCATGTGTCTATAACTCTCAATTTTTTGTCCAGATCAAAAACTTCTAGTTGGCTAATACGTATTGAGTGTTTTTGTTAGCTTTTGAAGATATGCAATTTCTGCTGACTTATTGAGGTAGCAAATAGATACAGCAAATACTAGATACGATAGCAAGTCTGTTGTCAATCCAACCATGCGATTCAAAAGTTCATGCAACTATAATGCAAGCTCAAACATAATGGTGGTGGGCGAGCTTGAATGGGTCGCCAAAAGCTCCAACGTTGCCGGGACGAGAGAGTACAATCTGCATCATTCAAACATGAACAAGCATTAGTGATTTGTAACTTAAAGCAACTCTCAGGTACGCACAGTAGATGAAATAGTACTCCCAGGTACGCACGAACTTCTCGTCGAATCCCAGATCAAAAATTTTGCTGAAAAACAGGGTGCCAGGAAAGTATCTATACTAAACGATATGCCGCGAAGATTAGATAGAAGAAAAGACTAGCCAGCTATCGGATGAACTTTGTCCTCTCACTACAAAAAATAAGGCATTTTGGGACGAATTTTGGGACGAATTTTACAAAAAAATTCGTTGCAAAATTTTTTGGGACGAAATCAGGGACGAAAATTTTTTCGTCCCAAAATGTTTGATGCCAACTTTTGGAACGAATTATGATTTGTTGCAAATTCAGCAACGAATTTGGGGACAAAATTGGCAACGAATAAAATTTTCGTCCCCAAATTTGTTGCAAAAAAGGAACGAATAATTTTGTTGTTGCAAACTTAGCAACGAATTTGGGGATGAATTCAGTTCGGAGGAAATAATTTTTTGTTGCCAAATTTGTCCCTATTTTTGCAACAAAATTGGGGACTAATTCAGTGGCAAATTATTTTTTGTTGCTAAGTTTGTCCCTAATATTGCAACGAATTTGGGGACGAATTCGGTGACAATTTTTTTTTGTTGCCAAATATGTCCCTAATTTTGCAACGAATAATAAATTTGTTGCAAAATTTTAAGCATTTGCAACAAATTTGGGGACAAAAATATTAATTTAATTAATAAATAAATTTTCGTCCCAAAATTCGTCCCAGAATCTGGGACGAATTTTGGGACGAATTTGTGGATTCGTCCCAGAATTCGTCCCAAATTCTGGGACGAATCCACATATTCGTCCCAAATTCTAGATTCGATACAATTACGATAGAGTGGGAACAAATCGTTTTCGTCGCCAAATTCGTCCCTAATACTAAATTTTTTTTCCAGATTAAATTTCTTTTTGCAATTCAATCCATAGATACATAAACACCAAATTCAAATAACATTTATATACATTCAACACATCTTAATTTCACATACAAGAGTAATAATTGAACTCGATCAACTCATAATTCAACAAATATAAAGATCTCAACAAATTTTACAAGATCTATCTTGTTCAAGCTTCTAGAAAATATTATAAAGTTCAACAATCAAATGTTATACAAGTCCATCATCCATCCAAGGAGGTAAATAAACTAAAAATACATCAAGTCATCTTCGTCTGCCCAAAAGCTTTGCACCCCTTCAAATCTCCTTTGCCTACATAACAACAAACAAATAAACCAGATCATGTGTAACAAGAAAGATTATAAATATAATACGAAATGCCCATGTAACAAGAAAGATTGGAAACAAGACATAACTGTGAAATTCCTTAAACATTCAAATAAATGTCCTATTTACCAACGATATGAACCATCCATGTCATAAAATTATAAGAAGTATCTTGAAGCTAAGTAAAAACATCGTAAATATGATACAACCTAATATAAATGGCACATCAAATTGTTATAATAATACCTATTTCACCATATCAATCAATAGCTACAAATATTCTATATCCATGTGATCACATGGAGAGCATGAAAGATATTCTTAAAATTTCCTAACATATGAAAATAGCTCAAATGAAGAAAACACAAACTAATTAAACTTAATTTTTTTGTGATACAAGTGTTTTAGTAATCATGGTTACTTGGTTGTTAGGTAAACTCTAATCATAATTTGCAATTTGAACTAATAAAGCAGTAGTAATAAATTTCAATAAATTAAAAGCAATTAGAAAATAAATAAATAAATAAATAAAATTAAAAGTTTAACATGTTACTTAATACTTACTTTTTTCTCGGACCTTTAGTTCGCCTCACCAACCCTGTTAAAAACAAATTGACAATATTAATTAAAATAAAAATTAGAAAAGTTAACAAGCCATTGATTAATGTGTAAAACAGTAAACATGAGACAAATAATCATCATACATAATTATGGGAAATTTTTTTAAATAAGCTAACAAAACTTACCCATCGTCAAAAATTAAAGTCATCATTATGATTATCATCCTCCTCCTCCTCCTCCTCCTCTTCCTCATTCTGCATTATACTTGAATTCTTGTTATACATCCAACTTCGCTCATTCTGCATTTTACCTGAATTCAGCTATTTAGTTAAACATTATTAACAGAAATAAATCTTATCATTGAAGACAAAACAACAAAGAAAAACTTATCAAAAAGAAGAAATACAATTAATCAACTATAAAATAATTATTTAAAGCTAACTTTATATACAGATCATTAAATGCATATTAATGAACTTAGAAATATCGAAAAGACGTGAACAAATACAGTTGTCTTCAACTACACTGAGATCATGCCAAATTGAAACCTGCACAAGCAACATTATCAATTATTATAGTATTATTCTAACAATTTTAATAGAGTTGAAGCAATTGTAATTAAATTGAAATAATAATATTTTAATGGAACAAAATTTGGAAAAAAACAAAATTACTCTCTATATTAGAGCAATTGTGGATCAGAATTGACATTTTTTAGATGAAAAATAAAATATTTTGATAAGGATATTTTTGAGATAAAAAATAGAATAGGGTCGCTTCTATTTTTTTCTTTAAAAGAAAATCTTTTTAACAATAATAATAATAATGAGCACCCTTTGAATTTTGTATCAAAGAAAAAAAAACATGTCAACTCTATTGTAATTTGTCCCTCCATTAATTAATTCCAATCTAAAAACTATCCTACAAGTATTTGTAATGATAAAGAGGATCAGTACACAGAAAATCAAAGGTAAATTTATACATATGGTATACTGGAGCTCCCCATACATTTAGGATTCGAAACCCTAGTATCAAAATTTTGCCCTAGTGTAGTTGAGATTTTATTACTTCCACACCCCTAAACTGTACATCTATATACAAGAAGAACTACAAATCTTTATCCAAAAACAGCCCTAAACCCTATTTCACAGAACATTGGTCATTGACATCTAAGTGATCAAGAGTTGCAGTGCTTTTCTTTGTTAACAAACAAGAATGAAGCCCTAAATTTCACAGATCAGTACTCCACCATTCCAAATCTTGCGACATCAGTGCTAGCAGCGGCGACTCGCGGCCAACTGCCGCCAGCCACGGCCAGGCGCGGCCAGGCTCTGACAGTCGCGGCCAGGCGACCCCACGCGCGGCCACGCGCAGCCAGCCACAGCCACGCGCGGCCAGCCGCAGCCACGCGCGGCAAGCCGCGGCCTCGCGAGAAGAAGTGGGCAGATGTGGGAGAAAGGAGAGGGAAGAGGGGAGAAGGGAGAAGGGAGAGGGTTACCTGTGCCGCAGCCGATCGGGAAGGAATCAGATGAGGAAGGGGCAGATGGGTGGGAGGAGATTTAGGGTTAACTTATAAATTAAAAAATAGATTTTGGGACGAATCTAGGAATTCGTCCCCAAATCTGGGACGAATTCCAGAATTCGACCCTAAATCTGGGACGAATTCCAAAATTCGTCCCAAAATATAAAAAATTTTTAAAAAAATAAAAAAATGATTTGGAAACACTAAATATGAACTTAGAGATATCGGATTTCCGTGAAATAAGTTTCTATGGATTTCTAATTTTCTCGTGATCTTAAAAATATCTTCATCCATAATTTTAACATACTATATTAAATGCGGCAAATTTTTTTTATTATGAATTAGGTCAAATTCGGGTTAAAAATTCACCATACTAAATATATGAGGTTAAAATTATGGATGAGGATATTTTTAAGATAATGAGAAAATTAGGAACCCATAGAAACTTGTTTCATGAAATTCCGATATCATTAGGTCCATATTTAGGCCTTCCAAATAAATTTTCATTTATTTTTTATTTTTTTTTAAATTTGGGACGAATTCCTGGATTTGTCCCAAATTTTGGGACGAATCCAGGATTCGTCCCAAATTTAAGAAAAATAAAAATTAAAAGAAAAATCATTCGGAAGGCCTAAATATGGACCTAATGATCTCGGAATTTCATGAAACAAGTTTCTATGGGTTCCTAATTTTCTCATTATCTTAAAAATATCCTCATCCATAATTTTAACCTCATATATTTAGTATGGTGAATTTTTAACCCGAATTTGACCTAATTTAGGTAAAAAAACACGAAACACAATATATAATTTTAAAATTAAGGAAGAGGATATATTTATGAATAAGGGAAAATAAGAAACTTATAGACTCTTGTTTCATGAAATTCTGACATTTGTAGATCTATATTTTTAGTTTTAAACACATATTCAAACATGCGTTATACGCTAACATACTTAATTAATACTAAACTATCTATGTTTCACTAAATATGGACCTAACGATCTCGGAATTTCATGAAATAAGTTTCTATAGGTTCCTAATTTTCTTATAATCTTAAAAATATATTCATCCATAATTTTAACATATTATATTGAGTGCGGTGAATTTTTTATTACAAATTAGGTCATATTCATGTTAAAAAATCACCACACTTAATTTATTAGGTTAAAATTCAGATTTAGGATATTTTTATGATCATGAGAAAATTAGGAATCCATAGAAACTTGTTTCATGAAATTCGATATCAGTACATATTTAGGCCTTCGAATGATTTTCTATTATTTTTATTTTTTTTAAATGAATGAATCTGGATTCGTCCCAAAAATCTGGGACGAATCCGAAATTTGTCCATTTTGGGACAATTCGGATTCGTCCAGATTTTAGACGAATCCAGATTCGTCCCAAATTTAAGAAAAATAAAATATAAAGAAAATTTATTTGGAAGGCCTAAATATGGACCTAACGATCTAATTTCATGAAACAAGTTTCTATGGTTTCTAATTTTCTCGTGATCTTAAAATATCTTTATCCATAAATTTAACATAATATATTAAATGCGGTGAATTTTTATTATGAATTTGGTCAAATTCGGGTTAAAATCACCATACTAAATATATGAGGTTAAAATTTTGGATGAGGATATTTTTAAGATCATGAGAAAATTAGATTTCATGAAATTCTGAGATCTTTAGGTCCATATTTAGGCCTTCCAAATAAAATTACTTTTATTTTTTAATTTTCTTAAATTTGGGACGAATCCTAGATTCGTCCCAAAATCTGGGACGAATCCAGAAATTTGACCCAAATTTTGGGACGAATTCCTGGTTTCGTCCCAGATTTTGGGACGAATCCAGGATTCGTCCCAAATTTAAGAAAAATAAAAATTAAAAGAAAAATCATTCGGAAGGCCTATATATGGACCTAACGATCTCGGAATTTCATGAAACAAGTTTCTTTGGGTTCCTAATTTTCTCATGATCTTAAAAATACCCTCATCCGTACTTTTAATCTCATATATTTAGCGTGGTGATTTTTTAACTCGAATTTGACCTAATTCAGGTAAAAAAACACGAAACACAATATATTATTTTAAAATTAAGGAAGAGGATATATTTATGAATAAGGGAAAATAAGAAACTTATAGACTCTTGTTTCATGAAATTTTGACATTTGTAGATCTATATTTTTAGTTTTAAACACATATTCAAGCATGTGTTAAACGCTAACATACTTAATTAATACTAAACTATCTATGTTTCACTAAATATGGACCTAACGATCTCGGAATTTCATGAAATAAGTTTCTATAGGTTCCTAATTTTCTTATAATCTTAAAAATATATTCATCCATAATTTTAACATATTATATTGAGTGAGGTGAATTTTTTATTACAAATTAGGTCATATTCATGTTAAAAAATCACCACACTTAATTTATTAGGTTAAAATTCAGATTTAGGATATTTTTATGATCATGAGAAAATTAGGAATCCATAGAAACTTGTTTCATAAAATTCCGAGATCATTAGGTACATATTTAGGCCTTTAGAATGATTTTTCTATTATTTTTTATTTTTTTAAATCTGGGACGAATCCTGGATTCGTCCCAAATTTAAGAAAAATAAAATATAAAAGAAAATTTATTTGGAAGGCCTAAATATGGACCTAACGATCTCGGAATTTCATGAAACAAGTTTCTATGGATTTCTAATTTTCTCATGATCTTAAAAATATCTTTATCCATAATTTTAACATAATATATTAAATGCGGTGAATTTTTTATTATGAATTTGGTCAAATTCGGGTTAAAAAATCACCATACTAAATATATGAGGTTAAAATTTTGGATGAGGTATTTTAAGATCATGAGAATAATAGGAACCCAAAGAAACTTGTTTCATGAAAATCCGAGATCTCTAGGTCCATATTTGATAAATCTTTATTTATTTTTAAATTTGGGACTAATTCTAGATTCGTCCCAAAATCTGGGACGAATCAGAAATTCGTCCCAAATTTTGGGACGAATCCAGATTCGTCCCAAATTAAAGAAAATAAAATTAAAAAAATCATTGAAGGCCTATATATGGACCTAGATCTCGAATTTCATGAAACAAGTTTCTTTGGGTTCCTAATTTTCTCATGATCTTAAAATACCCTCATCCGTACTTTTAATCTCATATATTTAGCGTGGTGATTTTTTAACTCGAATTTGACCTAATTCAGGTAAAAAAACACGAAACACAATATATTATTTTAAAATTAAGGAAGAGGATATATTTATGAATAAGGGAAAATAAGAAACTTATAGACTCTTGTTTCATGAAATTTTGACATTTGTAGATCTATATTTTTAGTTTTAAACACATATTCAAGCATGTGTTAAACGCTAACATACTTAATTAATACTAAACTATCTATGTTTCACTAAATATGGACCTAACGATCTCGGAATTTCATGAAATAAGTTTCTATAGGTTCCTAATTTTCTTATAATCTTAAAAATATCTTCATCCATAATTTTAACATATTATATTGAGTGCGGTGAATTTTTTATTACAAATTAGGTCATATTCATGTTAAAAAATCACCACACTTAATTTATTAGGTTAAAATTCAGATTTAGGATATTTTTATGATCATGAGAAAATTAGGAATCCATAGAAACTTGTTTCATGAAATTCCGAGATCATTAGGTCCATATTTAGGCCTTCCGAATGATTTTTCTATTATTTTTTATTTTTTTTAAATCTGGGACAAATCCTGGATTCGTCCCAAATTTAAGAAAAATAAAATATAAAAGAAAATTTATTTGGAAGGCCTAAATATGGACCTAACGATCTCGGAATTTCATGAAACAAGTTTCTATGGATTTCTAATTTTCTCGTGATCTTAAAAATATCTTTATCCATAATTTTAACATAATATATTAAATGCGGTGAATTTTTTATTATGAATTTGGTCAAATTCGGGTTAAAAAATCACCATACTAAATATATGAGGTTAAAATTTTGGATGAGGATATTTTTAAGATCATGAGAAAATTAGGAACCCATAGAAACTTGTTTCATGAAATTCCGAGATCGTTAGGTCCATATATAGGCCTTCCAAATAAATTTTCTTTTATTTTTTATTTTTTTAAATTTGGGACGAATTCCAGATTCGTCCCAAAATCTGGGACGAATCCATAAATTTGTCCCAAATTTTGGGACGAATTCCTGGATTCGTCCCAAATTTTGGGACGAATCCAGGATTCGTCCCAAATTTAAGAAAAATAAAAATTAAAAGAAAAATCATTCGGAAGGCCTATATATGGACCTAACGATCTCGGAATTTCATGAAACAAGTTTCTTTGGGTTCCTAATTTTCTCATGATCTTAAAAATACCCTCATCCGTACTTTTAATCTCATATATTTAGCGTGGTGATTTTTTAACTCGAATTTGACCTAATTCAGGTAAAAAAACACGAAACACAATATATTATTTTAAAATTAAGGAAGAGGATATATTTATGAATAAGGGAAAATAAGAAACTTATAGACTCTTGTTTCATGAAATTTTGACATTTGTAGATCTATATTTTTAGTTTTAAACACATATTCAAACATGCGTTATACGCTAACATACTTAATTAATACTAAACTATCTATGTTTCACTAAATATGGACCTAACGATCTCGGAATTTTATGAAATAAGTTTCTATAGGTTCCTAATTTTCTTATAATCTTAAAAATATCTTCATCTATAATTTTAACATATTATATTGAGTGCGGTGAATTTTTTATTACAAATTAGGTCATATTCATGTTAAAAAATCACCACACTTAATTTATTAGATTAAATTTCAAATTTAGGATATTTTATGATCATGAGAAAATTAGGAATCCATAGAAACTTGTTTCATGAAATTCCGAGATCATTAGGTCCATATTTATGCCTTCCGAATGATTTTTTCTATTATTTTTTAATTTTTTTAAATCTGGGACGAATCTTGGATTCGTCCCAAAATCTGGGACGAATCCAGGATTCGTCCCAGATTTTGACCCATTTTTTTCATTTTTTTCTGAATATATTTCGATTCTGGAACGAACCCTGGATTCGTCCCAGAATTTGGGACGAATTCTAGATTCGTTCCAGAATTTGGGACGAATCCTGGATTTGTCCCAGAATCCGGGACGAATTTTGCAACGAAAATAATGTTCGTTGGGAATTTGCGACGAAAATATTTTGTTGCAGATTTCGTTTCTAATTTGGATCAAATTTTGTGTTTGTCGCCAAAATTGTTGCGATTTTGGGACGAAAATTTTTCGTCCCAAACTTTCGTCCCTAAATTATTGTTTTTTTGTAGTGTCTACCGTGTGTTTTCGGCGATTGAATAGTTATTGATCCTGTCCGAAAGTGGAGAGCTGAAAAGCTAGGGAGGTGGTGGCTTCGCTGACCGGCTGAAGACCTCGCTCCGCTCTGCAAAACAAGTAACGTCAGTGCCGAGCTAGGGAAGGAATCTCCGGCATTGACCCTCTGACGCTCAAGTCAGTCATCGGAATGTGGAGAAAAGTGGAGCAACTGTAGAACTAAATGCAAACAGTAGACAACGCGTACCTCTGTCGGTGATGAACCCCCCTTTATATAGAGCCCTGGTGGCGACGTGCGTGCTTTTCGAGGCATGGGCACACTCTCCAATGTGTCCCATGAAAGGATCTATTAGGAAAGTACATCTGACATCATATCTTAACAGGACATGCATATCCTTGACAAGATAATAGAAGCTTCCGTCGTACGATCCGCCGTACGATCCGCCTGTCGACCATGCCTCGTGTCAATGACACTACCCCCTAAAGGATATCGAGAGGTGCAACAGTGGTCCCGTTGCTGGGCCGAGCGGGGTAGCCGCTCGACCGGGATTCCGTTTCGTCCATGGTCAGGTCCTGCTGCTTGGCCGAGCGGGGTAGTTGCTCGGCCGAGACCTCTCCGCTTTGTCGACCTCGGTGTCCCTCTATGCGATGGCTTCGTAGCACACACCTTTCTCCGTTCGGACAAGCTATCCGGTCTCCCTCAACGTCTTGCTGTTCCATATCGATCGTCGGATGTCTTACGTATCATTCCGAGCTAGACTGGATGTCTGCTTGGACTTGTCTCCCGTCGGTCGGGGCCTGACTACCCGACCGACCACTGCCACTGACCTTCGCTTAGCCCTTTGGCACTCAGGCGTTGACCATTTTGACTTTGACCTCCACCCTGGCAATTGATCTCGTGTCAGGTAGGCTTCCCTACATCGTGGCATCACAAGTCTTCCCCTCAAGTCTAGTCGAAGGAGGCTGCAAGTCCGACTGATTAGACCAGTAGAGTCTTCGAGGGCTCCCACGCTCTTGCTGTTCAGCTTCGTATTGCCCGACTGGATATATAACTACCGCTCGGCCCAAGCCTTTCAAAGCAAACTGCGCCTCAGCCGTTCGGCTGTGATAATAGCTTATCCATGCCGCTTGGGCAATGGGCGGCAACACTTGGCGAAAAAATTCCTATTCATTTTCCTTTTCTTGCGCTCCTCGGCCAAGCACCCTGACGTCATCCAAATTTCTCAAAGATCGTACAAATCTCTGATCATTATGGTCGAGCACTTGGTTATACATTTTAATTAAACCTTATTAATATCGTCCAGTGATTGGGCGTCACGTGTCCTACTTTCTGCCGCTGACATTTGATGTGACAAGCGGATATCCGCTGGCGACGCGACATGCACCTTTTCGAATTCAACGATCGGATCTCTACCTAATTTTTCTCAACCCTAAATCGAACGGTCCTGGACGATCGCGGTAGCTTACAATTTGCATAGAGTGAAATAATAACAACAACCCTGCATTATCGACGTCGGCTAAATTTGCATAAAGGGAAAGAACAAAAAAATGCCATCAAAATAAGATAAACTTCATTCAGGGAAAAAATCATAAACTTCTGCAGCTTAACCAAACAAAGATTATTGCTATAAGATAGGATTGTGCATGTACTAAATATCAAGAAACATCAATCATGGTTACACGACTTTAAATATGTTCAAGTAAAAGAAACTGATGAATATAGTTAGCTTGGTTACAAATGCAGTCTTAATGGTATTCAAATTAAATTTAAAACTAATGACCAGTTTGAAGAATGTACACCATATTTTGAAGGTTAAATTTGAAAAGGCATAGACATTGATTTGTTACCTACAAAAGGTCACATGTTGATCTCGGTCATTCCACATGACTAATTCCACACCTATCTATAGAGATAAATCAAGAAAACGAGCAAACTATCTTACATGAGGGTATTTTCCTTGCCTTTGTCGAAATTAATCCTTACCTATTTATACAAATTTATCATGTAATAACCAACTCAGTCACGCCTTAGAGACAATGATTTGTTACCATTATGGTTACGGCATGTGCCTATTTAAATACTTTAACTTGATTATAAGTAAAATAAAATATAAAAATTGAGATAAATAATTTTATAGTTATTAATTTATCAAAGGACGTAGGTACATTGGTGGATCCACCGGGCGGGGGTCTGCCATTCTCCTGTTTATGCGTTTCTGTTATTTTTTTCCTTTTTAAATGAGTCAAACGTTTATTTTTCAAAAAAAAAAAAAAATTGGTCGCGCTCAGCTTAGATCGTGATCACCCCTCCAATGCTTGAATTCTTGAATCCGCTACTACGTAGGCATGTTTCAAAAATATTCAAAAGACGTATTATATATACTTTGTTAATTACCAAATAACATATTTATTTCCCCCCTATTTCCGTTCTACCCCTCCCACCAAACTCCCTTCCTAGATGCCATTTTCCAAGGCATCTGAGCCAAATTTGAATCATTTTAATTTGAAAATAATTTTGATTTTTTGGATGCATGCAAAGTCAACATTTTCCTCCTTCCCTCTCTCAACGCATGCAAAACTAATCTCTTCTGTTAAGTCTCTGATTGCAAAAAATCTAGCACGGTATTTTAGTTGGTGAGATCATCCCCCACTAAAAGCCTCTGCAAGTGTCTTCGTATGTCCCTCTCAAGCGACATCAAGGGTTTCTAACGAAATCCACACAGATTGATTGTTTGTTGTCATGGGTTTAAGGTTTTGTTTGTTGTCAATACTCTCCTTTCAGAATGACATAAGAAGCTGCGGCGGATATTTCAATCTATGCTTCTCAATCATCTGTAAAGGAATGTATTATGGACATGTTCATCTTAGAAACCTATAGGACCCGACTAGGTCAAAACGACACTCTTGTTGGATATATTCAGAATAATGTGCATCTAGATTTGAAAAACCTCCACCAATGTGAAATTGGTTGTTAATAATTTAAAATTGTAAAAATTGTAGGTTGTAGTTAATATTGGACAGAAACTACATTATAACAGTGTGTTAGGTCACTTTAATAGCTTTTTTGAAGCATCCACAATGAAAGGAAGACATCATGAACATGTTATTTTACTTGATTGACACATAGCGATGATCAAACAGTCTTCCTTAAATATTTTCTTGGACATACTAGATATGTAGTATATCCATGGTATATTGGTCGATATATTTCAAAATGAGGATTGAACATCTCAAACCTTTAGATTCTTAAGTACAACTTATAGTTGTGAAATTTAAGCACGAAGTAGTAAGTACTATAGTAAAATCAAATAGTAAGAGAAACTTAATGTTTTTTCATTTGGTTAGTAGAAAATATATAGTAGAAGATAACTAATCATTTTAGATTTTCAGGTGTGCTGGTTGCTTTCACTAGAAGAGATGTGCCTTTGTTAGTTGGTATTGTAGACTGAGGTACTTCGGTTCCTATAAATTCAACTAAACATCATGTGACCTCTTTTGTACTTCTCAAATAAAAAAGAACTTACCAGATCAAAAATTGAGTTGTTTAAATTTTATTTCAATAGAGTTGTAATAGATGATGTTTTATTATTTTGTAATTCTATATTTTATATATATTTATTTGTGTCTTATTTTCTTCTAGTACATATAACGTTCCTTAGGTCTTGTGCATATAGTAGATGATTTTGACAATTTTGATAGATTCAAATGCACAATTACTTCGTATTGGGAACCTATTTTCATCATCTCAGAGATATAACTCCAACACCACACTTCCTTACCTAAAGGGATTTGCTAGTCTTTTTGCTGTGAGTTTATTTTTGATGTTAAATTTGATAATATTTTGTGGACATTTATGAATATGTATATCTTGTTATGATGAATCAAGCATGTGTTTTGGAGAACATTCCATTCCAAAAATCATACAATATTGAAGGAGTGCGAATAAATAAGTAGAGAATATGCCTTCACATATTAGTAAGGTGAGAGCCTTGTTCGATCAAGTTTCACTTGAAGAAGTAAATATTGAAGGCTGTCACCTAACTTAGGTTAATATGTAGTTTTTAAGTTTTTTTTTTATAATTTGATAGGTTATGATTGATATAAAAATACATTGGTTGAGAACTTTGATTTCGTTGATGATATTATATGTCCAATGGAAACATCATAATTAGATAACACAGAAGCTGGATGTTTAAGTAATAATGTTGTAACTGCATTCAAGTAACGAATCAAGGAGCTAACATTGGAGAACATACATCTAAATGAAAGGGTGAAAGAATTACTCGAAATAATAGAAAATAAAGGTAAGCATGCTCAATCAAGCGTTCTTGTAGTCGATCCTCATCATGAACCAATTGTTTTTGGAACAAGGAGTAGAAGAGGATGTGACCGAAATTGATATGATTATAAGGATACTCCAATTGATAGTCCATTATATCTCCAACTTTTACTTAAGAGGAAGTGAAGTAAGATACAAATATGCGAGCCTGTGGAGAACATCATAGCAGAAGGGGAGAGTGAAAATTTTGTAAAAGAACATGATGTTGTAGATAAAGAGAAAGGAAAATTTGATGGGAATGATATGAAAGAAGAAAGAGACACTCACAATTATGGAAGGCAATTCCGAAGAAGAGGTAGAGAAGGAAGCCGCTAGGATTGCCCAACTTAACAAAATTAGGAAACAAACTATTGTCGTAAGTGTGCATTTGCATATAAATTAGTTTGTCATTTGATTTAAATCATTAATTAAATGTATTTTATATTTATGGTCATAATTTGTGAAGAAGTAATTTAAGACTTTGAAGGAAAAAACATGATGAAAATGTGACCTACTTGTTAAAACAATTGAAGAACCTAAAATATGGTAGTCCGAATTCTGAATTACATTGTTTATTTAATTAAGTGACAGTTTAAGATAATTATCTAGTTTTTTAATTTATTTTCCTGAATTATAGTAGTTGGTTACTTTAAAGGTTTACAACTAAATTAGTTTCGGAGGAACCATCTTTTGGTTTAATTGTGCCTTCCTTCTTATATGGTGTGAAGGTTTTTATAATAGGGGAGTTAATTGAGACCTATTATAAAATTCTATTTAGGGGAGCTTCCTCGTCTGGCAGGTCATTCAATAAGTCTATATATTCTTCAACCTTCTTCATTGTAAATGTAAATGATTTGAGAATATATAATATTATAATATATTTTATTATTTGGTTAACTAACATGCCTTTGCATATTTGTAGTCAACAATAAAATTCTCAAGGAAGTTTGCTATGCAACAAGTGATAAAGACGTATGGAAGATGAAGGGGTTATATATATTTTTATACCTTTGTCCACTAAGAACGCACACTTTCACTTATTATCAGTGGACACCAAAGTAATGACTTTCAATCATTATAATTCTTTTGTAAGTAACTGTAAATCAAAATAGGATTTTGAAGAAACGGTGAGCATCTAATATTCATGTGTATGTTAGTATTGCGGTATAAATTCTAGTTGATGTATATTTTGAATTTCTTGTTCATTCTTACAGGTATCGAAGTTAAAACAATATCTCGTGAGCAACTTACTACTATTTATCCATATTTTGAAAGTCATTATCTCTTGGGCCAATGGGTCTCTCTAACAGTAGAATGCCCACAACAAGAGGCTAGGTAAGTAAATGAGAAATAGTATGAATATAAAATTTGTATATTAAATATTGAATACTAAACTGTTGATGTTATTTATAACGTTGACTATGACTTCTTTATAATGCAATACATTCGATGTCTGCTATATGGTCTAAAGATGAACTTCAAATAAGGAGACATAAAAAAAAATAGAGTTAATGTACTAGTATCAATTTTGAGGGACAAGTTTTGTAAAATATTGAATTAATTATCCATAGTGTTGTAAGAAAAATAGTTGGGTAGAAAATATAAAGCTACAATTGTGTAGAGTGTTGTTACTTTTATATCTTTATATGCAGTATATCCTTAGTGTTGTAAGAAAAATAGTTCGATAGACAATGTCCAACTACAATTGTGTAAAGTGTTGTTACTCTTATATCTTTGAATGCAGTAATACATAGTGCTATCTATGAAATACGAAGTGTATACTGATTCGTCACAAGAATAACAACTTAATTGCCTAGCTAAATAGAAATCACAATGTAAGCCACGATGGTGCTAATCAGTGAACTTTCAAACTAATGGCGGATCCACCGAGGGTGCGGTGTCAGCGGTCGCCCCCCCCCCCCCAATCGGCGGTGGAACCCCTAGTATTTGTTGGTGCAACATCCCTCAGGTCAAGGTTGACCTGGTTGACCAAGCTTGAGTCTTGGTTTGTGTTTCGATGTTTGACAATGCAAGGTTGATTGAAGAAGAGTCAAGTAGGTCAAGGATGACCGGATACTTGACTGGGAAGTCCTAGTGAGTGAAGCTAGGCAGGAGGAAAATCCTGGTGAGTGAAGCCAGGTGAGAGACCTAGTGAGTGAAGCTAGGCAATTGGGAAAGTCCTGGTGAGTGAAGCCAGGTGAAAGACCTAGTGAAGCTAGGCAATTGGGAAAGTCCTGGTGAGTGAAGCCAGGCAAGAGAAATCCAAATGGGTCAAGGTTGACCAGACATTTGGTGAGAATCCAAGTAGGTCAAAGGGATTGACCGGATACTTGGCACGAGAAAGAAAAGTCCAAGTATGTCAGAGGGATTGACCGGATACTTGGCAAGAAGAGAAAAGTCCAAGTGGGTCAAAGGGATTGACCAGACACTTGGTGAGAGAGTCCTAGCCGGTCAAGGGTGACCGGATGCTAGGTCTTATGTACCAACAAGTCATGGTTGACTAGATGTTGGTTTAGGGGGCTTTAGACTTGGTTTTGGACAAAAACCAAGGTTTGGATTGATCCGTGGATCGATCCAGCAGATCTGGATCGATCAGTGGATCGATCCAGAAGATCCGGATCGATCCGCCGATCGATCCGGTGAGTCCCCGCCCCTCCGGATCGATCCGTGGATCGATTCAGAGGTCCCAATCGATCGTGGATCGATTGGAGTGGTCAGAAGCTCGGATCGATCCGTGGATCGATCCGCATTTTTCGCGCATGAGCGCTGGATCGATCCGTGGATCGATCCAAAGCCTTCCGATCGATCGGGAGCAATCCAATCGATTGAGATTCGACCGTTGGCGCTGCTTATAGTCTGGCGTGCGATTCCTTCAGTATCTCTTCACTGATTCAACTCAGATCTTCACCAGCTCTTCCACAGTTCTCTCCAAGCTCGAGATCACCAGTTCTTGAAGGATCTTGGAAGTTCTCCAAGTCAAGAGGCGGATCTATTGCAAGAGGAAGAAGTTAGGGTTAAGGTTTTTATTGCATATCTTGTAAGCTTTTGCTTATCTTGTATTTCCCTTTCTTCTTCTTGTATTGAGAGGGTTGTAGGGCTTCTCCGCCTTTGGTAGTTACCATAAAGGAGTGTTATTCATAGTGGAGGGTGTGTGTGTTGGTGTGGATCCTTGGATTAGTCACCTCTTGTGAGGTGGATACCAAGTAAACCAACCGTGTTAGCGTTGTGTGATTGTTTTTTTGTATTTTCGCTGCACATCTTTGAAGGAACAAGCACCGCCGAGCACCGAGCGAACGCGACGAGCTATTCACCCTCCCCTCTAGCTACTTTTGGTCCTAACAAGTGGTATCAGAGCGAGGCCGCTCTTCACCGGAATCATCGCCGGAAGGGTCAAGTATAACAAGAAAAGCTAGAGGGTGAAGAAGTTGGAGCAAATTCTTCAAGTTCAAGACTTTATCAAGCTCAACTTCAAGATGCAATTCCAAGATGGACTTGGATTTGACACAAGGGTGGCTCCATCATACACTTCCATGAGTTTTGATTCTTGGAAATCAAGAATCGAAAATTTCCTTATGATGGAGATAGAGCAATGGTTTGCTCTAATGGAAGGCTTCGAGGCTCCAAGAAATTCAAAGGGCAAAGTTTTCAAGAGGAGCAAGTGGAGCCAAGAGCAAGTCCAAAGGTGCGAGGCCAATGACAAAGTGACCAAGCTCTTGGTCAATTTATTGCCAAGCACCATCCTTTGCAAAATTGGAGAATTTGAAGATGCAAAGGAACTATGGAGCAAATTGGCCAAGCTTCATGAAGAGATCCCCTCCATTGTACAAGAGCAAAAAGAATCCAGAGAGGGTGACTCTTTGGAGCAAGACCAAGAGGAGGACTCCGAGGTTGAGAGATGCTCAACCTCCGAAGAAGAGGAAATCCAAGAAGCTTCATCCTCAAGGGAATGCACCGGAGGGAACAAGGAGGGAGCATACTCCTTGTTTCATATTCAAGATGATGAAGCCTCCACCTCTAGGATTGAGGGGGAGCAATCCTTGGTGACGCCGGATCAAGAAGAAGGAGAAGCTTCTACATCCGGGTCGAGAGAAGAAGAGGAGGAAGAAGCAACTACCTCTACAAGTCAAGAAAAATCAAATGGAGGAGAATCAAGGTCCGATCAAGAGGAAGCTTCTATCTCCGGATCCAAAGGAAAAGATGTCACCCCTACACACAAAGGTATAAATGTTTCAATTAAAAATAAAAATCATATAATATGTTTTGAGTGTAGGGAAAATGGACACTACAAGAGCAAGTGTCCCAACTTGGCCAAGAAGAAGGGCCAAGTGGCACAAAAGGGCAAGGTGAAGCCCAAGGAGACCATTCCCGGAACAAAGAAGAGCAAGGAGCATATCATATGCTTCTCTTGCAAACAAAAGGGGCATTACCGGAGTCAATGCCTCAATGGGAAGAAGATGGTCAAGGCTCAAGGAGGTATTAGTCAAGGGGGAGCCTCCAAGGTAAAGAAGAAGGTAACATTTATTGAGCCTACTCCTTTACATTATGATAAAAAGCATGATAGTTCTAATTTTTATTATTTTAATGCGATTTACCATAAGAATAGGAAGCATGAGGGCTTTAAGGAAAAGCATGTGGCCCTACATGCCAAAACTACCCAACCTAAGGTTAGGAAGGTAGATGGGCACTTGGGCAAGAACACTAAGGATAATAGATACAAGCCCAAAAACAAAAATGCTCATGGGTGTAATGAAAAATCAAAAGCTAAGGATTTAATGATAGAAAATCAAGTCTTGAGGTCAAGGCTTGATAAAATGGAAAAGACCCTAAAAAGGATGGAAAATATCCTAAAAGGACAACATGAGCATAGCCTAGGTCTAGATGCACAAAGGTCATCTAATGACCATAGAGGTTTGGGATACAAACCCAAGACTAAGAAAGATGTGCCCTCTTACCATAGGGTTCCATATAGTTATGGAACCAACCCTAGGTCTAGTGGTCAAGTCAAAAATACTAGGAAGGTTATTCCTAAGAGTATTTTTGCAATAAATGTGACTAAGATTTCTAAGAAGTCTAAGAAAGTCACTAACAAGGTCACAAGGGAAGCAATCTCTAGGGTTGACTTAGAAAAAGTGACCAAGGCTTCTAAGAAGCCAAACAAGGTCACTAGGAAGGTATCTAGGGAAGTTATCCCTAGTGAATACCTAGAGCATCCAAGGAGCACCAATAGATTTTGGGTTCCTAGGAGCATCTTCTCTACCCCATAGATGGGTTAGAGAGTGTCAACTCTAAGAAGAAGGGTAGTTAACCCAACTTTGAAGAAATTGACACTCAAGGAGCATTTTCAAGGTTATTTTTAACCTTTGAAAATGAAGTGGATTTATGTTTACTCTTGAGAAGAGTAAAAAGTGTCACAATTGGATAAATTGGATGATATTTTAAGTGACACAAATTGGAAAAATCATAAGAACTACCAAGTTAGAATTTTGGTATGTTCTTAGGAAACTTAAGGTCAATCTAAGCCTTAATTTAAAATGCTACTCTTGTGGAAGAACGAAATATGCCAACACTTGAGAAATAAGCTTAATTTCAATTGGCATAAACAAATCAAGAGAAATATAAATGTCAATTTAGGTTTTGGCATTTTCTTGAAGCATTTAGGGCAATCTAGGTTTAACCTTTTAAGGTAGCTAAGTGGTTAAGGATACTTAGATAGGGAATCTAGGTATATTTTTATTTATGTTAAAACTTGCCATGATTGCTTGCCCATCATATGCCATGACATCATATTTATGGTTGCATTCATATCTTACTATGAAAAATCCAAAAAAAAAAAAAAAAAAAAAAAACCATGTCATGACACACATGCATCATGTAGCTATAGGGTACTTTCTTTTGAACATTATCTCCTTTTGATAATCATGCATTAACATAATCATGCATTAAGTTTAAATTCCTTGTAATTAAGGACAAATGGCATTTAACAACATTTATTAACAAGTGACATCCTAGAAAGATGAACAAAACTCAAGATGTTGATTTAGTGCATTCTTTTGAGTTTTAGGTTCATCAAAACACATAGTTATGTGTTTTCCCATCATTGGGAAAGCTAATGTACAAGTCATGTGCATTAAGCCCAAGGAATGTGATGGGATATTGGTTTTGAAAATTATTTCAAAATGCTTTTGGAAAATCTTGGTGAAGGCTATCTTTTGATAGTAATCACCATTGAATAGTTAGACACAAACTTGAAGAAAACGCTAAAGTTTTAGCAAGCTTTCAAGTTTGTGTCAATCTTTGAAAATATGAGGTATTTTCTTAGAAAACTATTTTTCCTTGATAAATTATGCCCTAAGAAATGTCTACACGAAATTTCATGATTTTTGGATTTTTGTAGAATTTTCTAGGGATTTCTGAAGTTGGCTGATTTTGAATTTCAGCAACTATCAGAGCTCCAATCGATCCATGGATCGATTGGAGTGCCTTAATCGATCAGTGGATCGATTCAGAAGGAGAAGCTCGCTGGATCGATCAGCCGATCGATCCACACATCCTGAATCGATCAGTAGATCGATTCAAATAGGTTGAATCGATTGGAACCCAACTCCAATCGATCCAGGACGCTGATTTTGGCTGGGAAGGTCTGATTTCAGCACTCTAAACCTATTTTAGTCAATGTAACCATTCCTAACCCCTCAAGACACGTTTGTATACCTTTAGAGGGTGTTTTCATGTTGAAAACAAGGATGGATTGGTTAAGGAAGGCTAAGTTGAAGTTTAGGTTGAGGTTTGTTTCAAATTTTGAATATTTGAACCTCAAAACTTCTAAAATTTGGGTTTCCTAAAGTTTTAGGGATTCCAAGTCATTGTTGGTGCAATGACAGAAATTACCACCATGCCTTTAGGGGGAGGGACTCTTTAAAGACATAAAAATTATTTTTCATGAACCTTGGAAGGTGGTTAACCTTCCGTTAAGAACATGCTCAAGGTTGAGCGTTTGAACTTTAATGGGGAGTGGATATCCTCATTGTTCAAGTGGTTTCAAGTGGATAATGCTCAAGGATGGGCATTTGCCTACATTGGGGGAGAATGTAGGGTTAAGGTTAATGAAGGGTATGGGACCTTCATTATCGTGTTGGTCACAACGAGTGAAGTTGTGAACAACGATGAGCAACTCTTCAGGGGGAGAGTTTTCAACAATGGGGCATTTGTTGAAGAGTGCCCAAAATTGAGGCACGGGTTGATGTGTGCTCAAAGATGGTTTGATGTGTGCCAATAGGGGGAGAATGAAAGGGAGTAAGTTAGGCTTTCATTACCTAGAGGGAGTTTGCCCTCTTAGGGGGAGAATGAAGGGCTTAACTTATGTATTCATTACCTAGTGGCATGAAGAAGGTTTAGGCTATGGGATTAGCCTAACTTACATGTGGTATTGTAAGTGATAGTGTTGGTATTGTCAAACATCAAAAAGGGGGAGATTGTTGGTGCAACATCCCTCAGGTCAAGGTTGACCTGGTTGACCAAGCTTGAGTCTTGGTTTGAGTTTCGATGTTTGACAATGCAAGGTTGATTGAAGAAGAGTCAAGTAGGTCAAGGATGACCGGATACTTGACTGGGAAGTCCTAGTGAGTGAAGCTAGGCAGGAGGAAAATCCTGGTGAGTGAAGCTAGGTGAGAGACCTAGTGAGTGAAGCTAGGCAATTGGGAAAGTCCTGGTGAGTGAAGCCAGGTGAAAGACCTAGTGAAGCTAGGCAATTAGGAAAGTCCTGGTGAGTGAAGCCAGGCAAGAGAAATCCAAATGGGTCAAGGTTGACCAGACATTTGGTGAGAATCCAAGTAGGTCAAAGGGATTGACCGGATACTTGGCACGAGAAAGAAAAGTCCAAGTAGGTCAGAGGGACTGACCGGATACTTGGCAAGAAGAGAAAAGTCCAAGTGGGTCAAAGGGATTGATCAGACACTTGGTGAGAGAGTCCTAGCCGGTCAAGGGTGACCGGATGCTAGGTCTTATGTACCAACAAGTCATGGTTGACTAGATGTTGGTTTAGGGGGCTTTAGACTTGGTTTTGGACAAAAACCAAGGTTTGGATTGATCCGTGGATCGATCCAGCAGATCTGGATCGATCAGTGGATCGATCCAGAAGATCCGAATCGATCCGCCGATCGATCCGGTGAGTCCTCGCGAACAGAACCCCTCTGGATCGATCCGTGGATCGATCCAGAGGTCCCAATCGATCGCGATCGATTGGGAGCCGCCTCGCGCGATAGCGCCGGATCGATCCGTGGATCGATCCGAATTTTTCGCACGTAGGCGCCGGATCGATCCGTGGATCGATCCAAAGCCTCCCGATCGATTGGGAGCAATCCAATCGATTGAGATTCGACCGTTGGCGCTGTTAGTTGTTGGCGTGCGATTCCTTCAGTATCTCTTCACCGATTCAACTCAGATCTTCACCAGCTCCTCCACAGCTCTCTCCAAGCTCGAGATCACCAGTTCTTGAAGGATCTTGGAAGTTCTCCAAGTCAAGAGGCGGATCTATTGCAAGAGGAAGAAGTTAGGGTTAAGGTTTTTATTGCATATCTTGTAAGCTTTTGCTTATCTTGTATTTCCCTTTCTTCTTCTTGTATTGAGAGGGTTGTAGGGCTTCTCCGCCTTTGGTAGTTACCATAAATGAGTGTTATTCATAGTGGAGGGTGTGTGTGTTGGTGTGGATCCTTGGATTAGTCACCTCTTGTGAGGTGAATACCAAGTAAACCAACCGTGTTAGCGTTGTGTGATTATTTTTTTGTATTTCCGCTGCACATCTTTGAAGGAACAAGCACCGCCGAGCACCGAGCGAACGCGACGAGCTATTCACCCCCCTCTAGTTACTTTTGGTCCTAACAGTATTATGGGGTTCTACCGATGGAGATAGAGGATACCGCCCCTTATTCCATGCATAAAGCACCCTCTATTCTGGCAATCTCCTGTTTGTGTTTTTGTTATTTTTTTTCTTTTTTAAACGAGTCGAATGTTTATTTTTCAAAAAAAATTGGCCGCGCTTAGCTCAGATTATGATCGCCCTTACATACTTGAATTCCTGGATCCGTCACTATTTCAAACCCTTCCTAGCAACTATGAGTTTTAAAAAATTAAAACAGGGTAGGTCAAATAGTGGATTTAAACAGTACAAGGTGTGCTTAGAACTTTCAAATAGGTTTGTTCTAAGTTACAACTTGAAACATTTGGGTGGTGTTGTGTTTGGAAATTTAAACTCCAATTAACATGGTCTGTTATTCATTGAAATCCAGCAGTTGCATTGTCCCTTGCTAATTAGCACACAACAAGAACTTCATTGATAGTATTTAGAACCAAAATTTTAAATCATATATATCCTCTCGTCGCTCAACCCTTCTAGTAATTGCAAGTTTGCAAAAATTTAAATAGCCTAGGTCCATTACTATGTTTCGGTTAAGCCCCACTGGTGGACTTATAGTGGTCCGATTATACTCATTTCATGTCCGATAGATTCTTGAAGTTGAAAGGAGTTCAACAGTATTATCCATTGCTTATTTACAGCTTTTCGGAGGTTCTCCAATGTTACAATAAGTTTTTACTAAAACGTGGACTAGGTATGAGTCTGGGATGGTGATACCATGCTCACATTCTAGCTGAAACTTATCTTAACATTGGTGAACCTCCGGAGAGTCATAAATACGAAATGGAGATATCGTTGGATTCCTTTCAGCCTCAAGAATCCACCGGATTTGAAATGAGTGCAATCAGAACTGTCTAGGTCCATCAATAAATTTTGACTAAAATCCACCGATGGACTTAGACTATTTGGATTTCTATAAATTCAAAACCTCTAGGAAGGGTAAAGCAAGGAAAAAGTAGATATGATATCAAAGCTTGATTCTAAACACTATCAATGAAGTTCTTGTGGAGTGCAAGTTGACTCGAAACAGTAAAGCTGCTAGATTTCAATAAACAACAAACCATGTTAATTGGAGTTTCCTAAATTCGATTAACATGTAAGAATTTGTTCGGATAAGAATATGATTAAGAGATTAGACTTTGACAATTGATTTTGGATAAATGATGTAGATCATTAAATAGAAAATAAAACATATAAGAATTTTATTGTGAGAAAAACACTCCTTGGACGGATATGCCCCCATACAAAGTTATTTATTTCTTCTTGTGTTCCCATCCCCTAACTTCCCCACTACTTCTTTAGCTTTTTTTTGGACTTCCTCTCCTCAACACTGCAACCTTTCAACCCGGTCAAGGGCTGATTTGTCTCTTCGGAGAGTGTCCTTCACTCAATGGCCCAAACTTTCCACCTCTTCTGAGTCAAATGAACCTTCTATTTGGATAGTATTAAAAAAAATAATCCACCATTTTCCCAGGCGAATCCTTCAACGCCTCTCCCTCGGCCATGACAATTTTTTACTCGATTTTAGCTTCCATCAATTCACTTAGCATTGAACTTATTAATGATCTATGATAACCACACTGCATATATCAATAATGAGAGGTTAATTAAAAAACTTGAAACACACTACAGAAGGAAAGCGAATCCTGTTGTTGGAAAGGAAAGGGGAGGAAATGTCATTCCCTTCATCGGACGAGGCACTATCGGAACTATTGGATATCACTAGGGGAAGGAGTCCCTGAATGCTCTTGGCTTCAGGCCAGGGAAATCCCTGCTTGTTCCTCCACCTGCTTCCCTTGCAATGCCATTAAAGGATTGAAAGCAGTGAGGGTCGATAGTTTAGGGAAGAGCCAATGTTAGGGAATCTTAATCTTGTAGGGTTAAGGGACGATGGATATCACACTCCAAAAGGTAAAAAGTACTTGGTCAACACTATTTTCAAGATCTCATTGAATGGATGTGACAATTCAATTTTCGAAGAGGTCGACGTGAGATAGATTCATCCGAAGTCACAAGGCAAATAGTGTACGTTAATTAGTGGGTCTAGTAATCCAAATAGCCTAGGACTAAGTTCTAGCTGAATAAAATTGGCTTGGTATTAGGATAGGATTTATATAGTGTTAAAATTTAGTTATGGAATGATATCAGGTCTAATGTGGGCTTGGTATGGTAATACCAGACACATGTTCTAGCAAAAACTTATTGTAACATCGAGCACCTCCAGATAGCTGTAAATAAGCAATAGAGGATACCATTGGACTTTTTGCAGTCTCAGAAATCCACTGAACTTGAAATGAGTGTAATCAGATCTATTGGGGGTCCATAAGTGGATTTTGGTCACTGATGAACCTAGGCTATTTGGATTTCTATAAACTCGTAATCACTAAGAACGGTTGAGCGAGAAGAATATATATATGGTGTAAAATCTTGGTTTTAAATATTATCAATGAAATTCTTGTGGCGTACTAGTTGGCACAGGCACAGTGCAGCTGCTCTGCTAGATTTCAATTAACAACAAACCATATTAATTGGAGTTTAAATTTCCAAGCACAACACCACCCAATGTAAGTTATAACTTAGAACAAGCCTATTTGAAAGTTCCAAGCACACCCTGCAGAGTTGAAATCGACTATTGGACCTAGCTTATTTGGATTTCTAAAAACTCGCAACCTCTAGGAAGGGTTTACTCTATAGAACGTAAACATGGTCTGAAGTATTGGTTCTAAGCAATGTGAAGTAAGTTATGGCCGCGTGTCATTTGACATCGAAGTCTAAAACAGGATAATCCTTTTCAGGCTTGATGGAATTGGTTTACATTGAAGGTTTTCACTAATCGGCACCATCATGACAATTTGGACATTGTGGTTTCTATTTGGCTAGGCAATCAAGTTGTTATTCTTGTGACGATTCAGTATACACTTCTCACTTCATAGATACACAGTGTTTTACTAATATACAAAGATATAAAAGTAACAACACGCTACACATATTTCCTACCAAATTGTTTTTCTTATAACACTATGAATGTACAATATATAAAATATATAAATCAAACATAATATTCCTGCATACACCAGTAAGACAAGAACCAGGGTTTGGTGGCATTTTACAAGACCTTCGATTATGACTCAGTTGTTTATAGTGGTTGCATTTATTTTTTTATGTACTCGGTATATTTTGACTTAATCCTTGCCTTCTTTTAGCTATTGGGCTACACAAACCTATGGGGATATAAAACTTTAATGTTGTTTAAGCCGCTAGGCCAAAAGTTTTTGCGTTTACAAGGGTAAATACGATCCATGTAAGCGACATTCCAATTTTGTGAATAAAATTAATGCACACAATACGGGAGTATATCAATGTTCCAGTGAATGATGACGACAATAGCATGTGATAAAAATAGTCCTGAATTTTGAAATTCCCCACAGTTATAATATTTTCTTTCCAAATCAACAATATATGAAGTACCTTATGTCTCTACTTATTGTTGGTTGCTACTCGGAAAACCTAATGGTTCCAATGTACAAAAATTTTGTACAAAGGTCTGAACCTTTTCCTAGCTACCATGTGTTCTTTTAAATTAAACTTGGATCGTCTGCGGAACTTAACACGTTTGATCCAAAGTTTAATCTATTTGTTCTTTTAGGTTTAGACTCGGATCTCCTGCGGAACTTAACACGTTCGATCTAAATCACTTATGTTATTAATTTCATTAAATATTAGTTTCCAAAATTGGCTCCTAGTACTGACGTAGCGAGGCACATGACCTTCTTGGATATGGGAACAACCACCACCGACTAGACAAAGCCTTTTAAGGAAAGTTAATGATCCTGTTCGAACCAAGGGTCAACGAATGCTGGGGATGTGGCGTTCCTTGCTGGGTCCTCGAGGGCTCCGGTGAACCTGCAGCAAAACCGAACCGGGAGGGGTGTCCCGACGACGGCCCTCCGACGCTCAAGTCAGGCGAGGAATAATAAGAAGGTGGTCTCCAGATCCAAATTTTTCATACCTTCGGTGAAGAAATGGAGGCCTTATATAGACCTTCCGAAGAAGCCTGGGCGCACCAATCAAAGTAACCACCTGCCCTTGACCATGCCCAGGTATGGGTCTGTCAGAAGGGCCATGCCCAGATATGGATATGTCAGGAAGATGTCCATGAGGCCATACTGCTACTGTATCAACCTTTCCATGATGTGACGGCAAGGTCCTCCATCGTGCGATCTCGTGTACGGCCTAATCATCTGACATGCTTTAGCTGATATCACATATCCCGAGCCGAGCGCATAGGCCGCTCGGCCCCCTTTGTACCCTCGCCCTTATCTTGGCCGAACGGACGACCCGCTCGGCCCTTCGATCCTCCTACCTTGGCGTCGGAAACCCAAACCCCTGGATGAGTTATGTCTAGCTCCGCTCGGACTTACTCAGCTGCTCGGCGTGGCCATTAACCGCTTAGTCAGCCCTTCATCGGTCCTCAAGCTGAGACCCTTCAGGAAATGGGTCCCCCATTCTTACCGCTGGATCACTTGCCTTCCCTTCAAGTCTAGTCGAAGGAGACAGTGAGTCCGACTGACTGGACTATATGTGTCCGAGCGGGCGGTCGCCGCCTTTCCGTAGCTTATAATATCCCTGGGGTCGTTCGGCCCTTCTGTCAAATTCAGCCGTTCGGCTCTTCATTCCGGTTGTCTTGTCGCTCAACATGGATGTTTGCTTGTCTAGATCTTCTCGAAAATCACGCAAATCTTCTCCATTAAGTCGAAGCATGCGCGGTATGGGCGCATTAATTGTGCCTGGCGACAGAACGCCACGTGGCTCTTCTCGCGTGGCGGTGATGATTCGTACGATGGGACGCTGGTCATTTTGAAACGGACGGCTAGATGATGGCTTCGTCTTCCGTGACCTGCATCCGACGGACGAGGCTGACCAGCCTCGTTCGTATAAAGCCCTCGTCTTCGCCTTTTACGCCGCATTTTCTGTTTCATCGCGTATTCTCCGTCGAAGGTGCCCGCTACTGCTGCCTCATTCCGGCCGTCCCAGCTTTCGCCTCTTGGTGGTCTTCGGCTCTTTGGTGATCCTTCCTGTCTACCTTCCCTCAGTAAGCTTCTCCCTTCCCTTACAAGGCCTTCCCAACTCGTTCTGCCTTCTTTGTTCCCATTCTTTCGATTTCTCGCTGTCTTTTTGCTCCTTCGAGATGGCAAGCTCCTCCGAACCCGCTGTTGGTGTTCACGGCCCTTGGTACTTGACCATGGAGAGTCGGTTTGATGAGGAGGGTGCTCGGCGTCTTGTTCGGACGTACGGGATTCCCGATAACTATGAAATAGTTGTAGCCGACCCGACTGACCGACCACATGACCCGCCGATCGGCACAATCTGTTTCTTTTTAGACCAATTCCAGGGTGGCCTTAGATTTCCTACCCATCCCTTTATTTTAGAGGTTTGTAACTACTTTCGCATCCCGCTCGGACAACTTGTGCCGAATTCCTTTAGGCTACTGAGTGGGATGGTCGTCCTCTTCAAGCTGCACAGTATCCCTCTTGACCCTAAAATATTCCACTTCTTCTTCTACCCCAAACAATCCGAGTTGGGGACTTTTATTTTCCAAAGTAGAATAGGCTTTAAGTTTTTTGACAATATGCCGACCTCCAACAAGCATTGGAAAGAATTTTTCTTCTACATCCGACTTCCGAGCGCCACCTTCAACCAAATGGCAAACCGCCGACTCAATGGAGCTCGGCAAATTCGAAGCAACCCAGATATCTCCATGCAATAATCGGTTGTCCCACGACAAGATAGACCATTGCTTCTCAAGGTGTTGTATATTTTGGGTTATCTCCGCTTGGGCCAATCTTCCCTACCGTATGGGTAAGAGACTCTTTATCCCTTCACCTTTTTATCTAACTGATTTTAGTTTCTTCTATTGCAGCTGAAGTCATGTGGCGCTCAAAGCTACCGCTCATCTGAAACTCAAGGCCGTGGAGATCGAGGCGGCCACCAAAAGGAGCTCACGAGCGGGTCTCATCCCCACCGCCTGCGGAGAGGGGGCGATCACAAACAGATGCCGCCCATCCGCCTAACAGAGGTTGAGGCGATCCTGCTTCCTCACCCCTGGGGCCCCTCAAGTCGGGATCCACCGGAAGTTCGAAGCGTCAAGGACTCCGCCTTCCGCCACCACAAGAGGGAGCACCACAGGTGCCGATCGTCGCCCGCCGCACACCATCACAGATCGGGACTCCAGCGGCCTCGCCTACCGCACAGCCTTCCGGCTCTCCTCCCCGGACTCGTCGCCGTTTACGTCGGTTGGGTGAAACTTCCACCATAGGGGAGTCTTCGCAACAAGCGGCGGCAACTGAAGAAGCGCCGTCCGGCCATCCGACCATCAAGACCACCCTCCGATTCCCATCGGAGGAATATTTACTGTCTGCCGACCGGCCATCGAGCCCCGTCCACGAAATAACCCTGACTGGTCCGCTCGCCAAGCTCTTCGAGGACGCCCAGATCCAGGTGGTCCTCATGACGCCCAAGCAGCTCGGCGATAACAATATGCAGCAGGCCACTCAGGTAAACCCATCTTTATTCCCGTGCCATGCTATTGTTCGATTCCTGATTTTATTATTTCCCTTGCAGCGCTGGGCTGAGCAAATCGCCACGAGCCATCGGCTGGCCGAGCTGGAGGATCTCCTGGAGAAACTTCAAGTGTCGGGGGGTCCGTCGGCCAAACGGGAGAAACAAGCCTTCGCGGCCAAACAACAGAAGGCTGCCGATCTGGCTGCAGAGGTGGCCCGACTCGAAGACTTGGTGAAGAAGCGGGACGGGGACGTGAAGCGCGCCAGTGGCCGGAAGAGGCGAGCGATTGCTGATCTGGATAAAATGAAAGTCGAAGTCCGGGCCCTGGATCAGCAATCTAAAAAGATAGAGGCCGAGCTGAATGCCGAGCGGGAGATCCGCTCGGCCGAACACACCAAAGCTGCGATGGACTTGAAGGCAGTCCAAGATTCCCTAATTGCCTCCCGGGCGGTGCTTAAAAGGTATAAGGAGGGAGAGCCGAGTCGATTAGCAGCGGCGCGCTAAGAATATCTCCACTCGGAGCGGTTCGGCGCGAAATTCGGCGACAGTGTCTCTTCTACATTCGCCGAAGCGGTCAAGGTCACCCTGGCGTACCTGAAGAAGAGTGGCCACCTTCCCGAGGGAATGCATATTCCCGCCTCCGACCTGGCGGCCATGATTGATGACATCCCGGACGCCTTTTTTAATTTTGAAGACCCGGAGTGAGGCAAGTTATCTCCAGTGCTTTTTGTATTTCATCCGCTCGGCGGATGCAAAAATTTTATTGTACGTGCCGTTCGGCATAATTTTTCTTCTAATGAAACGATGCTCCTTTGCTTGTCTTCCTACTCATTGTTCATAATATTCTTCTGTTTGCTTAACGTTCATGCTTAGAGTCAGTCCTTCTCTTAAGCGTTCTCCCTCACGCGTCCGACCGGCTTGGCCCGTTGCATAAAGTCCGAGCGAGGAGGTCTACTCGCTCTACACGTATCCTGCCTGCGTGAAGTTAACAAACGCCGAGTATCGAAGGACCAACCCCCGATCGGGCCTGAATGGTTTAATATTTGTAGTTTCCGCGGTTTCTTACTCTGATATTCGTTCATCGGTGTGGCTCTCGATCTTTAACGACGGTGCTCGTCGGCGCGGATGTTTATAGCCGATCGGCGCGGCTCTCGATCTTTAACGACGGTGCTCGTCGGTCTTCCGCTCGGAGGGTTTACAGACGCCGGCTCATCTCTCGATATTTAACGTCGGTGCTCGACGGCGCGGTTGTTTATAGCCGATCGGCGCGGCTCTCGATTTTTAACGATGCTCGCCGGTCTTCCGCCGAGGGTTTCTGACGCCGCCTGCCTCTCGATATTTAACGCCGGTGCTCGACGCGCGGTTGTTTATAGCCGATCGGCGCTCTCGATCTTTAACGACGGTGCTCGTCGCGGATGTTTATAGCCGATCGGCCGATCTTTAACGACGGTGCTCGCGGTCTTCCGCCGGAGGGTTTATGACGCCTCTCGATATTTAACGCCGGTGCTCGACGGCGCGGTTGTTTATAGCCGATCGGCGGCTCTCGATTTTAACGACGGTGCTCGTCGGTCTTCCGCTCGGAGGGTTTATGACGCTCATCTCTCGATATTTAACGTCGGTGCTCGACGGCGCGGTTGTTTATAGCCGATCGGCGCGACTCTTGATCTTTAACGACGGTGCTCGTCGGTCTTCCGCTCGGAGGGTTTACAGATGCCGGCTCGTCTCTCGATATTTAACGTCGGTGCTCGACGGCGCGGTTGTTTATAGCCGATCGGCGCGGCTCTCGATCTTTAACGACGGTGCTCGTCGGCTTTCCGCTCGATTTTTATAGCCGATCGGCGCGGCTCTACGGTTTAACGTCGGGCTAGTCGGCGCTCGAGCGACCTTGGCCTTCATAACTTATCTCGCGCTTGAACAGTCTTTGTGCCCGGACGAACGGCACGGGTCATTTGTTTACGAACCTAATCGGCTGGGAGGCCTTCACTTATTCGGGTGCTTGGCTCGGATAATCCATGTACCCCTTTTACCCAGCTTGGAGAACGTACTCCTGGCCGAACGGCTCAGGGTCTGCTTCGAGCATTCTGGCTCGGATAATTTATCTCCGTCCGAATGGTACGGGGCCTTCAATTTTAGAGCGCTTGACCCAACCCATTTACCTCCGGCCGAGCGGCTCGGGGCCTTCGTTCCTCGCCAATGCCTTATATTTGTTCTGTTGATTCTTCATTTCTGCATTTCCAGTATTAGTCGAAAAAAGTACACAGGATGATTTACAGTGGTACACCTTTCATCCCGCCCGGTAAGGCTGGAGGTGGTTCGCGCTCCATGGCCTATCTAACTGCCGACCGTCCTCATCCTCCAAATAATACGCTCCCGAGCGGAGCTTTTCGATGATTTTGAAGGGACCGCTACAAGGCCTTGTGTGAAGGCATTCATCATCGTCTCCGATGTGGCCGTTGGGATATCCATCGCCACTTGGTTGAATCGCTGGATGTAAGCTCGAAGCGATTCTCTCGGCTCTTGCTTGATGGCAAACAAGCTGACACTTGTCTTCTGATAACGCCGACTGCTGGCGAAGTGGTGGAGGAAGGCCGTTCGGAAATCCTTGAAGCTAGTGATGGATCCGTCCGGCAGCCTCCGAAACCAACGTTGAGCCGATCCCGAGAGGGTGGTAAGAAAGACTCGGCACTTTACTCCATCTGTATACTGATGGAGCGTAGCCGTGTTATCGAACTTACCCAGATGATCATCCGGGTCTGTTGTTCCATTGTACTCGCCGATCGTCGGAGCCACGTAGTGCTTGGGCAGAGGGTCTTGTAGAATAGCCTCCGAAAACTGGCGATTGATCCGCTCGGGGGAGGAGTCCGCTCGGGGAGCTTTCCCCTTCCTGTCATCCCGCCTTGGCATTTCATCTGAAGAAGATCCTCTATCTCTTCGGGCTGGTATGGCTTCAGGGGTGCGAAATAAGGCCCGGTGGAATGCGACGGTGGCCTGAGGTGCTTCCGCTCGGCCACCGGACGCAGACGTTGCTTATTGCTCCGGCCGCTCGGCCGCTGCTTTCTGTTTTTGCTCCACAAGTTTGGCGGCCCTCATCTCGAACAGAGCGTCGAGTTCTTATGTTGAAAGCGCCACCGTGTGTTGTCGTCCAGCCTCGTCCATTGTTCTTGTTCAAATGCAGGAGCGTTCCCACAGACGGCGCCAATTTGATCCTGTTCGAACCAAGGGTCAACGAACGCTGGGGATGTGGCGCTCCTTGCTGGGTCCTCGAGGGCTCCGGTGAACCTGCAGCAAAACCGAACCGGGAGGGGTGTCCCGGCGACGGCCCTCCGACGCTCAAGTCAGGCGAGGAATAATAAGAAGGTGGTCTCCAGATCCAAATTTTTCATACCTTCGGTGAAGAAATGGAGGCCTTATATAGACCTCCCGAAGAAGCCTGGGCGCACCAATCAAAGTAACCACCTGCCCTTGACCATGCCCAGGTATGGGTCTGTCAGTAGGGCCATGCCCAGATATGGATATGTCAGGAAGATGTCCATGAGGCCATACTGCTACTGTATCAACCTTTCCATGATGTGACGGCAAGGTCCTCCATCGTGCGATCTCGTGTACGGCCTAATCATCTGACATGCTTTAGCTGATATCACATATCCCGAGCCGAGCGCATAGGCCGCTCGGCCCCCTTTGTACCCTCGCCCTTATCTTGGCCGAACGGACGACCCGCTCGGCCCTTCGATCCTCCTGCCTTGGCGTCGGAAACCCAAACCCCTGGATGGGTTATGTCTAGCTCCGCTCGGACTTACTCAGCTGCTCGGCGTGGCCATTAACCGCTTAGTCAGCCCTTCATCGGTCCTCAAGCTGAGACCCTTCAGGAAATGGGTCCCCCATTCTTACCGCCGGATCAGTTAATATTTAATTTCCTTAAATAACTTTAGGTCAACCGAAAAGAACAATCAAATCACAAGGAAAAGACAAACATAAGAACACTACATCGAAAACAAATTCGAAATACTAGAATCGTAAGCCTCTTGTATTTGGTATTATTTCCAAAAATAACTAGTATGATGCGGAAAGGAAAAATACTAGTTATACCTTTTAGAAAGACCTCTTGATCTTCTACCGTATTCCTCTTCTAACCTCGGACGTTGTGTGGGCAACGATCTTTCGAGATGAGAAACCACTTAGCACCTTCTTCTTCTTCCTTCAAGTTTCGGCCAAGCACCAAAATCCAAGGATGAAAAACTTTTTCCACCAACTAAGCTCCAAGGGATGCAAACTTTCTCTTCTTCTTCTTCTTCTTCTTCTTCTTCTTCTCCAAGTAGTATCCGGCCACCACAAGAGCTCCAAGCAAAGAAGGATTTCGGCCACCACAAAGAAGAAGAGAGGGAGAGAGGATGGCCGGCCACAACACCAAGGAAAATAGGGAGAGAATAATAGAGGTTGTGTCTCGAGGGCACCCCAACCTCCTCTTTTATATTCCTTAGCTTTGGTAAATAAGGAAATTTAATTACAATAAAATTTCCTTAACTTTCCTTGATAAAAATTAATTAAGAAAAATTAAATAAAATTTCCTAATCAATTGTATATGGCCGACCACCTCATGGAGAGCAAATAAGATAATTTTCAATCAACAATTAAAAATTCCTTATTTGTCTTCGGAAATTTTAAAAAATAAAATTTCTCTTTACAATCCCTTCATGGTAGATAAAAAGAAATTTCTATAATTTTCAATTTTCTACATGTGAATAATTTATAAAGAAGAAAATAAAATATCTTTCCAATCTACAAATAAGGAAAGAGATCTAATCTCTTTCTTTAATCTTTTGTAGATCCTTTTAAAAGAGATATTTTAATTTTAAATTTCTCCAATAAATTATATCTTTCACATAAGAAAAATTTAAAATTAAAATTCTTTTTAATTTAATGGGGGCCGACCACCTAAGCTTGGGTTCAAGCTAGGGCCGGCCACCCATGAACCAAGGCTTGGCCGGCCCTAGCTTGAACCACAAGCTAGCTTGGCCGGCCCCTACATCATGGGTACGAAGGTGGGTATAGGTGGGTATAGTACTCTATAATTAAGAGGCTACGATAGGGACCGAGAGGAGGAATTGGTTTTGGTCTCCCGATAAAATTAAGCATCCCATGTTCGCCCCGAACACACAACTTAATTTTATCAATAATAATTCATTCCACTAAAGAACTATTATTGAACTACTGCACCAATCCCAAATTACATTTTTGGGCTCCTTCTTATTATGAGTGTGTTAGTCTCCCTGTGTTTAAGATGTCGAATGTCCACTAATTAAGTGAGTTACTGACAACTCATTTAATTAATATCTTAATCCAAGAATAGTACCACTCAACCTTATCGTCATGTCGGACTAAGTCCACCTGTAGGGTTTAACATGACAATCTTTATGAGCTCATCTTGGGGACATTATCAACCTAGATTACTAGGACACAGTTTCCTTCTATAATCAACAACACACACTATAAGTGATATCATTTCCCAACTTATCGGGCTTATTGATTCATCGAATTAAATCTCACCCATTGATAAATTAAAGAAATAAATATCAAATATATGTGTTTGTTATTATATTAGGATTAAGAGCACACACTTCCATAATAACTGAGGTATTTGTTCCTTTATAAAGTAAGTATAAAAGAAACGACCTCTAATGGTCCTACTCAATACACTCTAAGTGTACTAGTGTAATTATTTAGTCAAGATAAACTAATTCCTAATTACATTACGACCTTCCAATGGTTTGTTCCTTTCCATTTTGGTCGTGAGCTACTGTTTATAATTTATAAGGTACTGTTAACATTATCTTCTGTATGTGATACCACATACTATGTTATCTACAATATAAATTAATTGAACAACTACAAACAAATGTTGATAATTTGACCAAATGTGATTCTTTTTTCATAATAAATGTTTACAAAAGCTTAGGCTTTTAGTATACACTCTAACACTTATATTTCTGATTAAGAGTAGGGGTGGACTTTATCTGGTCGTAGTTTTTCTCTTTTTAAATCCATTTCTTTGGTAGCATGAGGTGCCAAAATACCATACCATTTCGAGACTTCCTCCTTACGGTTAAAGAATCATTGAGCTACATTTCTTCTAGTATTATCAATTAACATGTTTATGGGAAGTTCACATGTATGCTTGAATAAAACATTTAAACTTTTTGCACAATTAGTAGTTAATATTGTGTACCTTCTCCTACTAAAGTGTGCATTAACCCATTTTTTATGGTCAATGTTTTAAAGCCACTTATAGTCATATGGATGTTTTTCAATCATGGATTGCATTATAAGATCATACTGAAGAGTTGTGTTAGCTCGTACTACTATTCAAATTAAGTCTAAAGCTGACCTACCACCAATATCTGTTATCATATTACAAGACATGTGGTAACAACAGAAAATATGATGGGAGATCGGGTAGACTTTCTTAACTGTTTATATAATATCACGATGTCTATCTGATACTATGCTCATTGACTATGCATTGACAGGAAATAATTTCTTCGTATGATTCAAAAATCATTCCCATGCAGATTCATATTCAACTTCAACAATTCCAAAGGCAACTGGGAGAACACTGCCATTCTCATCGATCACTGCAACCATCAACGACACACCCGAATACTTCCCTCTTAGATGTGTGGCATCAATTTCGATTAGTTTGCATAGATAAGACTTGAATACTCTTTGGCAAGAACCAAAGGCTCAAAAATGACTTTGGAACTGATTATTACCATTTGTGTGTAGTGCCACATAAGTTTTAGGATATCTGACTCTTAACCCACGCAGATATAGTGGAAAATCTCTATATACCTGATCATAATTTTCAACGATCTTCTTCATCACTTTCTCCTAGGCTATGTATTTTTTTCTATATGATAGGGTCACGCCAAGCCTAGCTTTTATATCTGATATAATCATGCTTGATTTGTACTTTTCATTATAAACAAATTGCTCTTCAATAAAAGATGCTACAAATGAGGAAGAGCATGCTTCATGATCAACACTTTTCCTAACACAGTCACATTGATGTTTCTTTACATATTTATATAGTAACAATGGACTTCACATCCCCGAGCAACTACTCTCTATATACATGGTAGATTGAAGCAAACTACTTTAACTCTATTTATCTAGGTGTCAACTGAGTTATATCTCATATATTTAATCTTGACATGCTTGAACTCTTGCCGAGATGAGAAATTTTATCCAACAAAAAATTCATGCTCATCCGTTGCCTCTCCAATTGACCTTTGTAGCAATAAAAAATTTGGAATATATGTATCATCAACTATTGGGAACTTTTTCTCTAAGTCACTGTACTACTCTAGGGAAATTTATATTGTTCAATCTACATATCATCAGCTAAGAATTCTTGTACATTTGTATTGCATTATAATTACTCTGTAATTCAGATATGATGATCTTCCTCCTCACTCTAAGTAGGTTTAAAGTAATCATCAAGTGTTGTTCAAGGATTCATAATCTCATCTATTAGGTTACTTGCTTCTTCATTTATATCAAAAGTTAAATTGCTTGTATTTTTATTTGTGTTCCTCACATAGTATACCTAGAAAATAGATGGAATATTAGTTCCAGATACTTCTACTACATTATCTGCCTGTGCCACGGTAGAATTTGCTTCAAGCATATTCTATATCTCTGAGAGAATTTCTTGGTGTTGAAATGTCAGAATCAAGTGGTGTTGAAAATAAATTATAATCTAAGATAGCAAAGTTACAATGTCAAAATCAAGTGGTGTTGAAATTTTAAAAGCAAGCAAAGTGGGTATGGTATGGGGATATCATCACTACAAAGGGCTTGCTATGGGATCATATTAGCACTACAAGGGACCTGATAGGGTCTCATACCAGGTCTATATTGGTCATGATATGGTACCATATTAGGTCCAATGTGAGCCTTATGACGATACTAAGCCTACGTTCTAGCTGAAACTTTACGTAACATTAGAGCACCTTCAGAGATCCATAAATAAGTAATAGAAGGCACCGTTAGATTCTTTTTAGCCTCAGGAATCCACCAGACTTGAAATCGGTATAATCAGACTTGTCTAAGTCCATCAGTGAGTTTTGATTGAAACCCATTGATGGACTTAAGTTATTTGAATTTCTACAAACTTGTAACCTCCAAGAAGGGTTGAGTGAGAAGAAGGTAGATATAATGTCAAAACTTGATTCTGATCAAGGAACAAAGTGAACCTAGTATGAGATATCAACACTACAAATGACTTGATATGGTCGCATATTAAACCCAATGTGAGTATGATATGAGATCATATAAGGCCCACATTTTAAATGACCTGCCCAAAATATCCTTATATTATCTAGCTACAATAGCTGATATGGTAACACCTCTGGAGAGCCGTAAATAAGCAATGGATGACACCTTTGGACTTCTTACAGCCTTAGAAATCCATCAGGCGTGAAATGGGTGCAATTGAACGTGTCTAGGTCCATCGATGGATTTTGACCGAAATTTACTGATGAACTTAAGCTATTTGGTTTTTTACAAAGTCGCAACGTCAAGGAAGGGTTGAGCGAGGAGAAGGTAAATATTTTGTCGAAACTTAGTTCTGATCAAGGACGTACATCACTAAATCATTATTTTTCTTCTTCTACCAAATTCATTCTTACTTGAATTTTTTCCTTCAACGTTGATGTTCTTCAACGCCGTAGTTCTTCAATGATGTAGTTGTTCAAGGTAGTTGTTCTTCGACGCTATACGATAATACTCCTACTTTCTACTTACTCTTTTGTAATCCTATCAAACTGTAGGAAGAGGTATGGTAAGCAGGAAGAGGTTCATGATGACATTCTATTTATAAGAGCAAGAAGAGGTATGGATGGGGCTCAATGTCACACAGCGGAGAGAGAGGGATGAGGTGACGTGCATCCAAACCATATAAATAACTTTTAATTTAGAATTTCTTAAAATTGGTTCAGATGCCTTGGAAAATGACATCTGGGAAGGGAGGCTGGAGGGGGTGTAGAACGGGAATAATAGGGAATTAAGTGTGTTGTTTGGTAATTAACAAAGTATAGTGCGCTTTTTGGACATTTTCGATATCTGCGTGCGCCCTTTGGTAAATTCCCGTAAAAACTTCTAATATAATTTTTAGAGAAAAAATCAAATGGGAGCCCATCATTTGCGTTTACATCAAATGGGTGCTCCATTTCATATTAAAGTCAAATGAGAGCCCCATTTAAAATGACTTGCCCAAAATATCCTTATATTATCTAATCAATCAGCCATGTAGAAGCTAACAAATAGCTACAATAGTTACTTTTATCATTTGATTTTGTTTATTTAAGTGATAGCTTGGTTAAAACAACATTTTATGGAGCAAATTAAATGATTGGGACAACATGAGACTTATTATATTTTAAATGAATATTATCTTATCAAGATCAACCATGTAGAAACTAGCATGTAACTTCTTTAACGTGCAAAAGTTAATTGCTAGCTTCTATAATGATGACTTTATATCGTTTTGATTTTGCTTTTTTGAGTGATAACTGATTAAAATAATATTTCAACGAGTAAATCAAATGATGGAGACTCTATAATAATTATTACATTTCAATTAAACATAATTGAATCATGATCAAGCATGTAAAAGTTAACATGTAGCTTCTACAACATATAACAATTATCTGCTAGCTTCTACACATTGTAAGATTTACATGCTAGCTTCTACGCATTTTAAAAAACCTATTTCAATGTCTTATTTAGTTGCCCAGAGACATACCCTACACAAATCAAGCAGCACTGAACTCATCCTTGTACAGTGATGACATTTAACTATAATGTAAAACATGCTTCTACAAATTTACTCCAGACATTTCAGTAGCTGAATCTGAATTGGACTATTTGTACTTGTGTGGAACAATCTCTGAAGAGAAAATGTCTAGCCTGGTTAGTAAGACATGCATCACACAAAGCATTTTGAAATCTTTTGTCCTGGTAAATTTACAGCCAGTTGGAAATAGAAATGACAACAAACAATGAACTAAGAAGTGGCAACAGAGCCAAAATCACCTCAACGATTTTACGAAGTGATAAAAAGGAGTAAAGGCAGGGCCGTTGGGTTGTTCAGGTTCATTCTTTTCGGAGGTCAACTCCAACCTTCTTAGCAACAACATCCAGACCATTCTTCTCAATGCCTTTGTTGACAAGCGTAGTTTTACGTATCGTTTCCCTGCTTCCCACCATATCCTCTTGTACTACAAATTGACAAACTGCAGCATCTTTGTCTTGTGGTTTGAGAAGGAGACTTTATTTGGTCCTCTATTAGCCTTCTTCCCAGTAAAAGGGCACACCCGGCCTGAAAGCATGAGGAAGATTCATTTGTCATCTGTTATCCAAGAGGAATGCTAAGTTAAGGTACCACAGTAATGTTTAGATTTTGTAATTCACCTTTGGCTCTAGGAAATGACTTCAATTGCAGTGTTAAATACAGGAAAATAATAAGTCGGGATGGTACTAATAGTTCTTGTAAAAACCTAAGCCGCATGAATTCTAGACAATCAAAATAAGAATTTGAATAGGAAAACCAAGAACATATAAGCATGGATCTTCGTTTCATCAAGAACATGACATAAGAAAGTAAATATTGTAATTACAAAGAACTTGAATGCAGTGGAATTGTCATTGTTCTTCATGTAGAGCTCGTCGATCCGACAATCCTGCGGAAAAAGAAGAAGGAGAAGAAGGTTGACCTTCCACAGGAGTTAGGGTTGACGGCGCCGAATCCTCTTCATCAATGGGGAACGAAAAGACGTCTCAAGAATGTCCTAATCCTCTGGAGACCAACCCATTATATAGTACACATTTATATCAGCCTATAGATAATCATAGATGTGGGACTATAAATCCATATATATACTAAACATATATTATCAGCATATAGATGATAATAGATGTGAGACTAAAGGTTCTACACATACATGGTCTACATCCAATAACCGAACCTAATAAGTATAAGTTAGATCACTTTAAAAGATTCAGATCGTATTCACATATGCAACTTACAAATAAGCCCACCTGATAGGGATAATTATATCCAACAATCTCCCACTTGGGCTATATGTGACTTGTATGTGGAATACAAGTAAAACTTTAGTTGATATCAAACTTTATGGGTATAAGATACCCTTGTAAATAATCTGGTCCATTAACTTCATTGGTATAGGATTAAAGAAATCATAGCTACTGTATATAATCATAACAAGCCCCAACAGTAATCACAATACTAATGTCATTAATGACATAGATTAAGATATAGATTGGTAGAGTGAAAATTACATGAAATGTGATCAGTACATGTTAATTTTCAACTGGTCCTAAGATAACCTCAAAAGAGGTCAGATCATATTTATGAAATACTTTATGCTAAACTGCAATAACAAATCATGATTAATTTTATGATTCTAAAAGGAATCTGTATCATATTTACAAAATGTAAATGCTAAACAGCAGTAGTAAATGATGATATCACAGTCAGAGTGTCAAACAAACATATAAATTCCATTAATATTTTGAACTTTAAGTACGTACAATAATCAAAATAAAATGTTTGTCTTTATTATCAAATATAGAGTAATAAAATAAATACAGACTCCTACTAGATGAGTTCTTCTTCCATAAGAAGGACTCCCATTGTTGGTTGCTACTTGGAAAACCTAATGGTTCCTCTATACAAAATTTTTGTATAAGATCTGAACCTTTCCTAGCTACCATGTGTTCTTTTAAATTAAACTTGGATCGCCTGCGGAACTTAACACGTTTGATCCCGAGTTTAACTTATATGTTCTTTTAGCTTTAGATTTGGATCTCCTGCGGAACTTAACACGTTCAATCCAAATCACCTAGGTCACAAAGTTGATTAAATATTAATTTCCAAATTTAGCTTCCAGGACTGCATGGTGAGGCACATGACCTTCTTGGATATGAGAACAACCACCACTGCCTAGACAAACCCTTATAAGGAAAGTTAATATTTAATTTCCTTAAATAACTCTAGGTTAACCAAAAAGAACAATTGAAGCACAAGTTCGAAAAGAAAACAAAAGAACACAACATCGAAAACTAATTCGAAACCTAGAATCACATACCTATTGTATTTGGTATTTTTACAAAGAAATAAAACTAGTATGATGCGGAAAATAATTACTAGTTATACCTTTCTTTGTGAGCTTTCAATGACCTCTTGATCTTCTACCGTATTCCTCTTCTAACCTCGGACATTGTGTGGGCAATGATCTTCCGAGATGAGAACCACCAAGGCACCTTCTTCTTCCTTCCTTCAAGTTTCGGCCAAGCAAAAACTTCCAAAGGATGAAGAACTTTTTCCACCAACCAAGCTCCAAGGGATGCAAGAAACAAGCCTCTTTTCTCTCCTTTTCTCCAAGCTAGATCCGGCCACTTCTATGTCTCCAAGAGGTGATGAAGTCTCGGCCACAAGAAGGAGAAGAGAGAAGGGGAAGGGGAACCTCTAGGGGCCGGCCACACCTAGGAAGAAAAGAGAGGAAGAAAAAGAATAGAGTCGTTAGCCATGAAGACACCTCTACCCCCCTCTTTTATAATCCTTGGTCTTGGCAAATAAGGAAATTTTAATAAAAATTTCCTTAATTCCTTTGCCATGAAAAAGAAAAAATTATTTAATTAAAATAATTTTCTTTTCTTAATATCAATGGCCGACCACCTACAATCCCCAAATCAAGGAAAGTTTTAATTAAAACAAGAATTAAAACTTCCTAATTTGTTTCCGGAAATTTATAAAAATTTCTCCAATAATTTGTATCCCTTCATGATTGGTTAATAAAAAGGAAATTTTATAAATTAAAATGTTTCCTTTAAACATGTGGATAATTTTCAAAAAGGAAAGTTATCTCTAAAAATTAAAATCTCCTTTCAATCTATAAATAAGGAAAGATATTAAATCTTTTCTTAATCTTTTGTAGAAACTAATAAAAGAGAATTTTTAATTTTTTAAACTTTCTTTTAAATCATGAACATGATTAAAAGGAAAGTTTTTACCAAAATTAAAATCAACCTTTTAATCTACAAATAAGGAAAGAGATTTAACTCTTCTCTTAATCTTTTGTAGAATCTTATAAAAGGAAAAATTTAAAATTTTAAACTCTCTTTTAAATCATGTTATCCACATAAGAAAAATTTTAAAATTAAAATTCCTTTTTATTTTAATAGGGCCGGCCACCCAAGCTTGAGTTCAAGCTAGGGCCGGCCATATGAATTCACCCATGAACCAAGCCATGGTCGGCCCTAGCTTGGTCTCCAAGCTAGCTTGGCCGGCCCCTATAGGATGGGTAAGAAGGTGGGTATAGGTAGGTATAGTACTCTATAATTAAGAGGCTACGATAGGGACCGAGAGGAGGAATTGGTTTTGGTCTCCCGATAAAATTAAGCATCCCGTGTTCGCCCCGAACACACAACTTAATTTTATCAATAATAATTCATTCCACTAGAGAACTATTATTGAACTACCGCACCAATCCCAAATTACATTTTGGGCTCCTTCTTATTATGAGTATGTTAGTCTCCCTGTGTTTAAGATGTCGAATGTCCATTAATTAAATGAGTTACTGACAACTCACTTAATTAATATCTTAGTCCAAGAGTAGTACCACTTAACCTCATCGTCATGTCGGACTAAGTCCACCTGTAGGGTTTAACATGACAATCCTTATGAGCTCCTCTTGGGGACATTATCAACCTAGATTACTTAGGACACAGTTTCCTTCTATAATCAACAACACACACTATAAGTGATATCATTTCCCAACTTATCGGGCTTATTGATTTATCGAACTAAATCTCACCCATTGATAAATTAAAGAAATAAATATCAAATATATGTGCTTGTTATTATATTATGATTAAGAGCACACACTTCCATAATAACTGAGGTCTTTGTTCCTTTATAAAGTCAGTATAAAAAAAATGACCTCTAATGGTCCTACTCAATACACTTTATGTAACGACCACCCTTCTTACTACTACTACTCTCTAAGGATGACCGTTACTTATCTACTAACTCTACTTAACCGGTATAATTAAAATCCTCGAAGAAATCCTACCGAAAAATTTCGGCAGAGTCTCCCCTGTACCGGTGACCATAATCATTAATACATGACATAATATACACAGCCACAAGCGGCTGGAACTCATATCAATCAACCACGCTGTATAATAAATCTAAAATAAAGGAAACAATACCACAACTCATCACACCATATCACAATTCTTCTACTATGTCCTAATCACATCAAAATAACAAATGTTATCTCAAATACTCCTAACATAGCAAAAAACAATGGAGACTAAAATAAAACTTCTTTCCTAGTCCCAAGGCTTCCATAGTCCTGGCATCACACATCCTTCAAACACCTCCTTGTCGCCTTCCTTTCTATATCTTTTCCTTTCCTGTATCTGCAGTAAGAGGAAGTGCAGTCTATAAGCAAAATTTGCTTAGTAAGCGCTATCTAACTCACAAAATCTCGATATGCATGTATATAAATAAAAACATGCTAAAACCGAATGCTAACATGTAAAGCTACTCATGCTCATACATAGCAAAGAACAATAAACTAACTCATGCTCTTCTATTAGTAAAGAAACATACTGAAAGGCTAAACATGTAAGGCAAGTCTATACTATCATGCTTGCATAAAGAACTTAACTTACTGAATTCTAAACACCTTCTGTATCTTATTTCACTTGCTTAACGCCTTATTCTTTAATACTTATGTGAAACTTATTTTTTTTACTTGTTCAAAAGCTTATACTTTTAATACTTCAAAATAATAATCAACTTCTTCTTGGGCCCGGCAACTGTGCTTTTACTTTTGTAACGACCCGACCCATTTGGCGGCCCATTTGGCGACCCTCAGGTCGTCGACCGTCGACCGTCGGCCGTGCCGCTACTACTAGGTTATCTGAACCTAGGGACGACTATGGGAGCCCAACCCAAGGACAACTGAAAGTCCAGTACAGTGCCACTGATAAAAGTAAAATACTTGTTATCTTTTAATACTTCTAATATATAATGCCTTGGCATTTTAATAAGCACCTTGTGTGCCAAAATCCCTAAAGTCTTGACTTTGGGATCTACTTAAGCCTTGGCCTTTTTCTTTCTTTTCTTTATCTGTCTTATACTTTTCTTTATCTTTCTTATACTTTTCTTAAACCCAAAATACTGTTAGGGTACTTTCGTATGCATCTATGAATGAAACTAACTATGTAACACATAACCATGCATAGAATACAAAAGAAATCTGCACATACAATACTTATCAAAAATCTGCACAAATGCTTAACAGAAATCTGCATACTAGCTTGATAAAAATCTGTATAATAGCTTAACAGAAATCTGCATACTAGCTTAACAAAATCTGCACTTGTTTAACAGAAATTCTGCAAAGAAACTTAACAAAAGAAACATATTCTGGCTAGTACAGATTTTCATCGTCTCTCAAACTTCCTTTCCATAATATGACTAATACACAGCTTATCTGGAATTCACTCAATAAAGATATTATAACTCGTAATCCATTTAAAACTCCAAAATCAGCCAAGCACAGATGTTATCCATATACTTGAATGGAAGTAGCATAACTAAACCTCAAGCTCAGATTCAACATAAACAATTTATCTAAACCTCATGCTCAGATTTAATGTAAGCAAATTATCTAAACCTCATGCTCAGATTTAACATAAGCAGATTATCTAAACAGAAACTCCAAAGTGGGGTTGTTTGTGTCCATTTCATAGCTAGAACTAATACTTATACTTTAACAAAGGGCTGTCCTTGCCCATTAAATAACACTAAAAAGGTCTAAACTTGTTAGAACTTGAAACTCTAGCACTTCCGAAATTCTTTATGGCTAAATCCGAAGGTAAAGTTTCCATCCTTAATTTACGTCATCAACATTTGATCATCATCTTTTCAAAATCCAACAATCCCTTAAATCTATGCATTTTCTTCCCATAAATCAATCAATATGATATCTATCTCAATTCATGGTTTCAAGGTTATTATAGAAATCACTATATGCTTAAAAAACTTGTTATACTTACAACCTTTTTCTTTTTCAGTTCTAAATCTCTGTTATTTAAACAATGCAAGGAACACAAAGCAGCATATCCTTAAACTGCATCAAATCTGCATGCAAGCTCTAAAACTAGTATAGGATTAATGGGTTGTTCTTGTTCATCATATAGCACAAGAGGAATGGGTTGTTCTAACTAATTAAGGAAGCATAAGAAACTAAATCTGAAACTGAAATCTCATACATATATAAAGCAATAGAATCCTCAAGAAGTCAACTTGCTGAATTGAAACTTAAAGATGCATTACTGGTTGGAATGCCTTTGAAACAGCTGATGATAAACTAGAATTGTATGCTTTCTTAGGGTGTATACTGATCTAGATGCATAAAGCAATCCCAGGTATTAGTTAATTCTAGTTTCTTCATTAACCATCTTATAACTCACACATCAATTCCAATTGTCCAGCAAACTGAAACCGACTCAGAAATCAAACACCCATCACCACTAAAACCTCAAATCCAAATCAAAACTGAAATCCATAGCCCTCCCAAGAAGCATGAACCACATTGTACTCATGATACAAGCTCCTAGATTTGTCCCCCAATTCACCACGAGCTTACAAAACACAAATATCACAAATGAACAGGTTACAATCTACTAAGTCCATCCTAGAAATTTTCAGCACCTTCACCAAGAGCAAGATCGCATTAAAGAAACAAATCTAAACTATTCTCAACCAAAAACATCTAGTAGGAGTAGTGCAAGGAAAGCAAATCGGGTTCAAAGACTTCTCAAATCTGTCCCATGGGATCAAAACCACTACGACGAAGTAAAGCCGCATCACATAGCATGAAACTAAGTAGCATAGAATCCGTTCAAAAGCACAAAGCACCTACAATCTGACCCAAAGCTTTCGGGAAAAAGGAAAAGAACAATCGGAGCTATCCTACTGCAGGTGAGTAGCGACTTACCCCTCGTGTTCTTGGACTTACAGCCGGAAAAGGTGGCTTCCAATACTTCTAGGGCTTGCAGAGGACTCAAGCTCTCGGCAACTCCTTCACCTCCACTTGTTCTCCTCGACAAGATGATCACGATGGTAGAGAACCCTCTCGGATTAGGTCCTTGGCCGGCCGGCGGAGACGAGCCCTAGTTGCGGCTTCGTCATCTTCGTTTTCGCCCGAACAGAAACGCCGCGCGCCGTCGCAAGAGGAGGAATTTTGAGAGAAATTTTTAGGTTTTAGGAAAAAGATTTAAATCTTATACTTAAGGTTATTTCCGTTTCCAACTATAGCTTATATACATTTTATTCCATAATTTATTAACAAAACTCTTGCAGACCGGTTGGTTGGCTGAGTTCTGCTTAAAACGGGGTTCGTGGGTTCGAGTCTCGGCTGCAACCATTTTATTTCCTTTTTATTCTCTGTTTCCTAACTACTGCTTAAATAGAATTTTTCTTCTTCTTTAATAACAAACGATTGCTAGCACACTTGGTCAGCCCGACTTTAACCAAGTCTGAGATCTTGGCTTTGATTCCTCAGCTGTGCACTTTTATTTCCAATTTATTTTACTGTTCCTAACTACTACTTAAATATATATCGCTCCATATATGATTAACAAATCGAGCGCAGCTCGGTTGGTTGGGCTGGTTTTGCTTGGGTCCGGGGTGCTGGGTTCGAAACCCAGCTTCTACAACCTTTTTTTTTTTTTTTTTTTTTTTTAAAATTTTAGTTTATTTTTAAAACTTATTCTCCTTGATAAAAATACCAAACGAACTCCAAAAATTGTATAAAAATACTCTAAAAATTTCTAAAAATCTCTAGAATTTTTATATAGCATTTCTAAATATTTTTGAATTATTTTTAGGGCTCAAAATGAGAAAATTTGGGTCGTTACACTTTAAGTGTACTAGTGTAATTATATAGTTAAGACAAACTAATACCTAATTACACTACGATCTTCCAATGGTTTGTTCTTTTTCATCTTGATCGTGAGCTACTGTTTATAATTTATAAGGTACTGATAACATGATCCTCTGTGTGTGACACCACACACCATGTTATCTACAATATAAATTAATTGAACAACTACATTTATCATAAATGTAGACATTTGACCAATGTGATTCTTATTTATAGATAAATGTTTATACCAAAAGCTAGGCTTTTAGTATACATCCTAACAATCTCCCACTTATACTAAAAGACTAAGCTGCCATATCTGCTGCCATACATCTGATTCCCAACTCTTCAACATGCCCATCAAAAGCTCTTGCCTTAAGGGCCTTAGTGAAAAGATCTATAGGTCATCATCTGATGCAATCTAGGCAACAACAACTTCTCCTTATTTATACGATTTCTCGTATTGGGTGGTACTTGCGCTCTATTGTGTTTACTTGCCTTATAGACTCATGGTTTCTTCGAGTTTGCTACTGCACCACTATTATTATAATAAATTGTAATAATCTTTGGACAAATCAGAAATCATATCTAAGTCTATCTTGAGGTTATTAAGTCATTCAGCTTTTATGACTACCTCAGAGGCTTGCCATATACTCAGCTTCTATGGTGGAGTCCAGAAAAACACTTATGCTTATCACTCTTCCATAGTTATGACTTTACCTCCTAAAGTAAACACAAAACCCCGAGGTTGACTTATTATTATCCCTATCCGATTGGAAGTCAAAATCCGTGCAACCCACAGGGACCAAATTAACTGCCTTGTAAGCTAGCATATAATTTCTAGTGCCTCTAAGGTACTTCAATATATGCTTTACTGCAGTCCAATGTCCTTGTCCAGTGTTACTTTGTTATCTGCTAACTATGCCCTTGGCAAAACAGATTTCTGATCTCGTGCATAGCATACATTAGGCTTCCGACAGCCGAAGCATAAAGAACTGTCTTCATTTCCTCTATCTCCTTTGATGTCTACGGAGACATTTCTTTAGATAAAGTTACTCCATGCTAAAAAGATAAGAAACCTTTCTTGGAGTCTTGCATGTTTAAAACAAGCAAGGATTTTTTCGATATATGAAGTTTGGTATAAGTAAAATATTTTTTTCTTGCGATCCCTTATTACTTTGATCCCAAGAATATATACATTCTCCCAAGTCCTTCATATCGAATTGTTTGGACAATCATACCCTTACTTCTGACAACATTTTGATATTGTTTCCAACTACCAAAAATGTTATCTATGTATATCATACCCTTACTTCTGACAACATTTTGATATTATTTCCAACTACAAAAAATGTTATCTATGCATAGTACAAGAAATACCACCACGTTTCCATCACACTTTTTGTATACACAAGACTTATTCGGTTACTAAATAAATCCATAGGTCTGGATTACTTTGATAAACCGGATGTTCCAAGACCTTGAAGCTTTGCCTTAGTCCATAGACTGATTGAGCTTGCATACAAGATGCTCTTTGCCCTTTGCAATGAACCCTTCTGGTTGCTTTATATGGATGATTTCTTCAAGACTTCTATTAAGGAACGCTGTCTTGACATCCACTTGCCAAATAGATAAAAGAATCCGGATAGACTTAAGCATGGCTACCAGTGAAAAAGTTTCCTTTTTCATCAAGCCTTGCTTTGAAAGTTTCCACCTTCCTATCTATCCATCTTTTCCTATTGTAGACCTTTTAACACCCAATGGCTTTTACACCATCTGGTGATTCTACAAGCTTCCAGAGTTTATTAGAATACATATATTCTAATTCTGTTATTCATTACTCTTTGCCAAGATGCTGCATCTTTATTTTGGAGTGCTTCATCATATGTCCGGGATCAGGCTCATGTTCATTTGGGATCAAGTCCAAAAGGCTCCCAAAACATGAATCTTTTAGGTTGTTTGACAACCCTCCCACTACGATTAGACACTGTCTATAATTGTGTATCAATTGTGATACGTGTTACAGTGTCTTGTGATATTTCATCTTGTACAGTTGGTACTAGATTATACGTGTCCTTTATTAAGAACAAATTTACTTATGGGCTTGTGGTTCATTATATAGTCCTCTTCTAAAAATCAGTCATTGATGCTAACAATGACCTTCTGATTTTTAAGACTATAAACCCACTTTTGTTTCTCTAGGATAACTCACAAACTAGTGAATTCCTATCCAACTTATCATTGTCTCTCTTCAGCATATGTGCTGGATTACCCGAATCTGAATATGCTTCAAAATAGGCTTACGCCTATTCAGCAATTCTATATGAGTAGAGAGTTCTGACTTTGGAAGGTGCTATATTCACTTTCATTTTCAGAATATATCCTTAAACGAATTTGGTAATTTTCTGAATAACCCATCTAATTATTTCCATAAGAGTCCTATACCTTCTTTCCACTACACCATTCTGTTGGGGTGTACCAGGTGCAGTTAGTTGGGATTGAATCCCTACTTTTGATAAGTGACTCCTAAATTGTCCCAAGAGGTACTTGCCACTACAATCTTTCCATAGTGACTTGATACTTTTACTTTAACGTTTCTCCGCATCAGCCTTGTACTCTTTGAACTAATCAAAACATTTAGTCTTGCGGCACATTAAGTAAATGTATTTGTATCTTGAATAGTTGTCTATAAAATAGACGAAATATTCGATACTACCTCTTGTCTTGATAGTCATAGGATCACACAAATCAGAATGAACCAATTACAACATATCTTTGGCTCCATACCCCATAGACTTAAAAGCTTTTTGGTTATTTTTCCTTCCAAGTAAGACTCGCAGGTTGGAAAGATTTCCACTACTAATGAAACCAAAAGTTCATCAGCTACCAATGAATCCTACTCAAGTTAATAAAACATAACCTTAGATGCCAAAGATATAAATGGTTCATTTCCGAAGGTTGCTTTCTCTTAAAGTTAGAATATGTGTTACTAATTTCCATTTGTTGCATCGTGGGAGTTATTGGATTTGTAAATTGCTAACCAACGTACTAGAATAGATAACTTCCCTCTTTTTCAACTTTAAAAGAGGCAGAATATCAAATTCTTTGAATAGTTTAGAAACTAAAAACTAGTTCTTTCTAAACTTGGTACGTAAAGACAATTACTTAAAATCCATATTTTATTCTTATCAAAGGATAAACATCTCCCACTGCAACAGCTGCCACTTTTACAGCAGTGCCCATGTGGACGGTGTTTTTATTTTCATTTAGTTGTCAGGTTTCCTGGAACCCTGCAATGAATTGCGGACATGATTAATGACATCTGTATATACACTCCAGGTTATGGTAGATAACACCACTAAACATATTTCAGCTAATGAATTAAATACACCTATATTGTTCTTAGTTCTAAGAAGACAGTCTACCTTAATGTCCAAGTCCAATTTCCAATCATTACAATTGGGACTACTAACTCTTTTCTATAGTATAACAACTAGGGAATTGACAAACATTTTAAATCCTAAGAATCACAAAAATATTTGGTTAAGATCAATTCCTTAAAAACCCATGAATTTTGTATGCCACGATAGTGTGGACTCCAGTATACAAAATCAAAGTGGAGTTTTTATCCATTAATTTTATTATCTCGTCAACTTTACTTTATGACTAATAAAATTAATAGTTCATTTATCTTTGATCAAATATTTGGTCAAAACTTTTGAATTTAAAATAACATTGATTCTTCAAACAATATTATTTAAATTTACCAATACCTCAAACACTGTGAATTTTGCATGCCACGATAGTGTGGACGTATACAAAATTTAAACATTTGTAAGAGGAGGGTTTTACCCATTAATTATCTTGTCAATAAATATTTATGACAAAATAAAATTACCTCAAACACCGTGAATTTTGTATGCCACGATAGTGTGGACGTATATAAAATTAAACATTTGTAAGAGGAGTTTTTAATTTTATTATCTTGTCAACCTATTTATTTGACAAATTAATAGTTGGTTTTCTTCGGTCACACAAATAATAGCAGTGACTCCGATGGGAAGGATACTATTAGGCGTGCCTAAGTGTATACCATTACTTGACACTAAGTCCATTAATAAGATTGTGCCCCTTCCGATGGGGAAGATCACACACTCTTAATTAACTTCCTATAGTCATCCAAAATGGAAGTTTAATTTAGTGATCCGCAAACAAGCTCATCTGATATGGAGGAAGGCACTCAGAGCCAACGCGCAAACTTGTTGCATCACTTATAAACCAGTAATGGAGACTGTGGAATTTATTTAAAAATAAATCCCTCTCCCACTTAGTTATTTAAAGTGAGGAATTTTGGCTATGCTAGCCTACTTAACATGCATACTAACAAGCACACACAGCACAACATAAAAAGCAATAAAAAGTAAAACTAACTTTCAACTATTATGACTTTTATCTATTGTTGTCCTCTGTGTGTCGCCAACCCTAGCTGCTGCCATCTTTGGCCACCGCCACCGGGTCTAGTTGTCGCATCCATCTTGCTCCTTGTTCCGCTGCGCCTCTGGTCCTCAAAAGGTTCAACGCCTTGCAAGATTCGATCCGCGACATAAATAGAATTTTACATTTTTCGATCCTATATTCCTCGAAGGAATGTACATGTAAACTAGATCGAACATAAAATAAAATTTACATCCATCGATCTTATATTTCATAAAAGGAATGTACATGTAACTAGATCAAAAAATAAAATCTTAATAAAACTAAATACAGCTCCTGCTGTATTTTATAATACAATCATGCACACACAATAAAATGCCCTTGACATGTCCAAGGGTCCAATCACACACATAATATCTATAAGCCATAATAGTTGGATCCTGCATCCACAAAGTTAGCACATCCTACTATTATCCTGCCTAAATTATGTATGACATGTGCATAATTAAACTAACACCAAATACACAGAGGCAAAACCCTAGCTCTGATACCAATTGTTGGTTGCTACTTGGAAAACCTAATGGTTCCTCTGTACAAAAATTTTGTACAAGATCTGAACCTTTCCTAGCTACCATGTGTTCTTTTAAATTAAACTTGGATCGCCTGCGGAACTTAACACATTTAATCCCAAGTTTAACTTATATGTTCTTTTAGGTTTAGATTTGGATCTCCTGCGGAACTTAACACGTTCGATCCAAATCACCTATGTCACAAAGTTGATTAAATATTAATTTCTAAATTTGGCTTCCAGGACTACATGGCGAGGCACATGACCTTCTTGGATATGAGAACAACCACCACCGCCTAGACAAACCCTTATAAGGAAAGTTAATATTTAATTTCCTTAAATAACTCTAGGTTAACCAAAAAGAACTATCGAAGCACAAGTTCGAAAAGAAAATAAAAGAACACATGCCTCTTGTATTTGGTATTTTTACAAAGAAATAAAACTAGTATGATGCGGAAAATAACTACTAGTTATACCTTTCTTTGTGAGCTTTCAATGACCTCTTGATCTTCTACCGTATTCCTCTTCTAACCTCGGACATTGTGTGGGCAATGATCTTCCGAGATGAGAACCACCAAGGCACCTTCTTCTTCCTTCCTTCAAGTTTCAACCAAGCAAAAACTTCCAAAGGATGAAGAACTTTTTCCACCAACCAAGCTCCAAGGGATGCAAGAAACAAGCCTCTTTTCTCTCCTTTTCTCCAAGCTAGATCCGGCCACTTCTATATCTCCAAGAGGTGATGAAGTCTCGGCCACAAGAAGGAGAAGAGAGAAGGGGAAGGGGAACCTCTAGGGGCCGGCCACACCTAGGAAGAAAAGAGAGGAAGAAAAAGAATAGAGTCGTTAGCCATGAAGGCACCTCTACCCCCTCTTTTATAATCCTTGATCTTGGCAAATAAGGAAATTTTAATAAAAATTTCCTTAATTCCTTTGCCATGAAAAAGAAAAAATTATTTAATTAAAATAATTTTCTTTTCTTAATATCAATGGCCGACCACCTACAATCCCCAAATCAAGGAAAGTTTTAATTAAAACAAGAATTAAAACTTCCTAATTTGTTTCCGGAAATTTATAAAAATTTCTCCAATAATTTTTATCCCTTCATGATTGGTTAATAAAAAGGAAATTTTATAAATTAAAATATTTCTTTTAAACATGTGGATAATTTCCAAAAAAGAAAGTTATCTCTAAAAATTAAAATCTCCTTTCAATCTATAAATAAGGAAAGATATTAAATCTTTTCTTAATCTTTTGTAGAAACTAATAAAAGAGAATTTTTAATTTTTTAAACTTTCTTTTAAATCATGAACATGATTAAAAGGAAAGTTTTTACCAAAATTAAAATCAACCTTTTAATCTACAAATAAGGAAAGAGATTTAACTCTTCTCTTAATCTTTTGTAGAATCTTATAAAAGGAAAAATTTAAAATTTTAAACTCTCTTTTAAATCATGTTATCCACATAAGAAAAATTTTAAAATTAAAATTCCTTTTTATTTTAATAGGGCCGGCCACCCAAGCTTGAGTTCAAGCTAGGGCCGGCCATATGAATTCACCCATGAACCAAGCCATGGTCGGCCCTAGCTTGGTCTCCAAGCTAGCTTGGCCGGCCCCTATAGGATGGGTAAGAAGGTGGGTATAGGTAGGTATAGTACTCTATAATTAAGAGGCTACGATAGGGACCGAGAGGAGGAATTGTTTTGGTCTCCCGATAAAATTAAGCATCCCGTGTTCGCCCCGAACACACAACTTAATTTTATCAATAATAATTCATTCCACTAGAGAACTATTATTGAACTACCGCACCAATCCCAAATTACATTTTGGGCTCCTTCTTATTATGAGTATGTTAGTCTCCCTGTGTTTAAGATGTCGAATGTCCATTAATTAAATGAGTTACTGACAACTCACTTAATTAATATCTTAGTCCAAGAGTAGTACCACTTAACCTCATCGTCATGTCGGACTAAGTCCACCTGTAGGGTTTAACATGACAATCCTTATGAGCTCCTCTTGGGGACATTATCAACCTAGATTACTTAGGACACAGTTTCCTTCTATAATCAACAACACACACTATAAGTGATATCATTTCCCAACTTATCGGGCTTATTGATTTATCGAACTAAATCTCACCCATTGATAAATTAAAGAAATAAATATCAAATATATGTGCTTGTTATTATATTAGGATTAAGAGCACACACTTCCATAATAACTGAGGTCTTTGTTCCTTTATAAAGTCAGTATAAAAGAAACGATCTCTAATGGTCCTACTCAATACACTCTAAGTATACTGGTGTAATTATATAGTTAAGACAAACTAATACCTAATTACACTACGATCTTCCAATGGTTTGTTCCTTTCCATCTTGATCGTGAGCTACTGTTTATAATTTATAAGGTACTGATAACATGATCCTCTGTGTGTGACACCACACACCATGTTATCTACAATATAAATTAATTGAGCAACTACATTTATCATAAATGTAGATATTTGACCAATGTGATTCTTATTTCTAGATAAATGTTTATACCAAAAGCTAGGCTTTTAGTATACATTCTAACACCCATATCCACAACATGCGCATGAAACACCTTAGACACCAAGCCTTTGGTGAGTGGATCGGCCAATATGGAATATGTGCTGATGTGCTATACCATAATCTGACAACTCTGAACTCTTTCTTAAACCGCTAGAAACTCGATGTTGATGTGCTTGGACTTTGACGAACTGCGATTGTTCTTGACATAATGTTCTGCGTCTTTATTATTACAGTATATCCTCAATGGCTTGTCAATACCATCAACGATCTGTAATGCTGTGATAAAGTTCCGCAGCCAAATCCTGTGATTGGATGCTTCATAGCATGCTACCAACTTTGCCTTCATAGTAGAAGTGGCTACTAGCGCCCCTCTAGCAAGTATGAAAATATAGCCTGAAGTAGATCTTCTGCTATCCAAGCATCCAGCAAAATCGAAGTCTGAATATCCAATCACTTCCAGATGATCTGATTTCCGATACGTGAGCATATGCCCTTTATCTTTGCAAATACTGCATCACTCTCTTTACCTCTTTCTAGTGTGACGGTCCTGGGATACTAACATATCTACCTAACATCCCCACTATAAATGATATATCTGGTTGAGTACAAACTTATGCATACATTAGACATCCCACTGTTGACGCATATGGGAATTGCTCCATCTCCTTTATTTCAAGTTCAAGCCGTGGACACTGCTGCAAGTTGAACTTGTCACCTCTTGACATAGGTGTGTCACCGAGTGTACAGTTCTACATACCATACCTTATAAGTACATTTTCAATATAGGCCTGTTATGAAAGTCCAAGAATACCTCTTGAACGATCACGATAGATCTGTATGCCTAAAACAAAGGATGCTTCACCAAGATCTTTCATTTCAAAATTATCAGATAGAAATGACTTAGTTTGAAGTAGCAGATCCTTATTATTGCTCGCAAGCAATATATCATCCACATATAAAACAAGTATAACAAACTTGCTCCCACTGAACTTGACATATATGCACCGATCAATGAGGTTCTCTTCAAATCCAATGAGGTAACCACTTGATCAAATTTCTGGTACCACTGATGGGACGCCTGCTTTAAACCATAAATGAACTTCTTTAATCTACATACTAGGTGCTTTGAGTCTTTAGACTCAAAGTTCTCTAGTTGCACCATATATATAGACTTCTCTATGTCTCCATTGAGGAATGCAGTTTTTACGTCTATTTGATGTAACTTCAAATCATAATGAGCTACAAGTGCCATGATTACTCTAAGGGAGTCTTTCGTTGACACAGGTGAGAAAGTCTCCTTGTAATCAATGTCTTCTTTCTAAGTGAATCCCTTGGCAACAAGACAAGCCTTATACTTTTTAACATTGCCCTTTGAATTCCTCTTAGTTTTAAATATCCATTTATAGCCAACGGGCTTCTTTCCTTCAGGCAATTCGACAAGTTCCCAAATGTCTTTGTCCGCCTTAGACTTCAACTCTTCTTGCATAGCGTTAATCCACCTTTTCAAGGTTAGAATATTGTTTGACTTCTTGGAAAGATGTAGGATCACTCTCCAACCCCTATGTCAAAATCATGCTCTTGAAGATAAATATAATCATGAGAATTTATGGTTCTCCATTCCCTTGTGGATCGCCTTAAAGACACTTGTGTTTGAGGTGGTTAAGGTACTTAATCATCAATATGAGGCAATACTTCAATTTAAGTGGCAGGTTCCTCTAATTGCATTGGAGATGTCATGGGAATATCTTGGTTCACTATGCTCACTGATGTGTGATATCCATAATGTGCGGTATGGTAACCATACCACTACTGATCGCACTAGTAGTAATCACAGGAGGATCGTCAATGCTTTCCTCAAAAGATACTTCGCTGATTTATTACTCCCATTGTCCTCAATGAATTTGGCATTTCCTGTTTCGAAGAAGGATATATTAGAGAGATCAAAAAATTTATACCCTCTTGACTTCTCAGAATAACCTACAAAATTACAGCTAACTATTCTTGAGTCTAGGTTCCTTTCATTAGGCCTGTAAGGTCTAGCTTCAGCTGGACAACCCCAGATGTGTAAATACCTAATGCTAAGCTTTTTACCCGACCACATCTCGAATGAGATTTTAGTTACTGCCTTACTAGGTACTTTATTGAGTAGGTAAACTGTAGTCTTGAGTGCTTCACCCCACAAAGACTCTGGTAGAGAAGTGAAAGCCATCATACTTCTTACCATATTTTTTAGGGTTCGATTACGACACTCAGCTAAACCATTCTGACTGGGTGTATCAGTCATGGTATGCTAAACCACACTTAGCAAGGTAGTTTGCAAAAGGTCTTGGACATTGTTCACTTTATCCATCATATCAATCATAATATTCACCTCCACAGTCAGATCAGACATCTTTAATTTTCTTACCTAGTTGAATTTCAACTTCAGCTTTGAAAATTTTGAACATATCTAAAGATTACAATTTATCATGAATAAGGTACAAATAGCCAAATATAGAATAGTCGTCTATGAAGCTACTAAAATATGTGTGTCCATTCCAAGATGCCTTAGGAAATGATCCACAAATATCCGTATGTATTAACTCCAAAATATCACTACAACGGCTAGCCCCCTTATTCCTTTTGTTAGTGATCTTCCCCTTTGTTGGTGCAATATCCCCTGGGTCAAGGTTGACCAGGTTGACTAGGCTTGAGTTGGCTCAAGCCTGAGTTTAGATGTTTGGGTTTCGATGTTTGACAATACGTGGAGATTGCAGGTGTAATCATCTGATTGGGGAGATTGATGGTGCAATTCCCCTCTGGTCAAGGTTGACCAGTTAGGTATGAGGAAGAGTCAAGTAGGTCCAAGGGTTGACTGGATACTTGATTGGGAAAGTCATAACTGGAGGTTAGGAAGATAGGAAATTCTGGTGAGTGAAGCTAGGTGAAAGACCCAGTGAGTGAAGCTAGGTAGTTGGAAAATCTTAGTGGGTGAAGCTAGGTGAAAGTCCTAGTGAGTGAAGTCAGGCAGATGAAAGTTCTGGTGAGTGAAGCCAAGAAGGCAAAAATCCCGGTGAGTGAAGTCGGGTAATGGGAAAATCCTGGTGAATGAAGCTAGGTGAAAGTCCTGGTGAGTGAAGCCAGGCAGTGGGAAGTCCTAGTGAGTGAAGCTAGGTAGATAGAAAGACCTGGTGAGTGAAGCCAGGCACATGGAAATCTAGGTGGTTCAAGGTTGACCGGACACCTGGTGTTTGGAAGTCTAAGTAGGTCAAAGGATTGACTGGATACTTGGCACAAGGAAATCCAGATGGGTCAAGGATGACCGAATATCTAGTGGGAGAAAAGTCCAAGTGGGTCAAAGGGATTAACCGAACACTTGGTGAAGAAGTCCTAGCATGTCAAGGTTGACTAGATGCCAGGCATAATGTTCACACAGGTCATGGTTGATCAGATGTTGGAATTGGGAACTCTAGACTTGGTTTAAGCAAGTCAAAGGGAGACCAATTGATCAACTGATCGATTGAACAGGGGTTCAATCGATCAACCGATTGATTGGGGCTGTGCTGCAACAAGCAGTGGGCCAATCGATCGATCGATCGATTGGGAGCTTATATCACATGCACAGAAGCATTCCCAATCGATCAGTCGATCGATTGGGCACCTCCAATCGATCGGTCAATCGATTGGGGAATTGGAAATTGGGCACAAAAGCTAAATTGATCGGGTGATCAATTCAGGCTATTTCCAGAGAGCACAGAGGCGCTCTGAATCGTTCAGCCGATCGATTCAAAGCCTCCCTAATCGATTGAGAGTCATTCAATCGATTGAGATCCGACCGTTGTGCAGGTTATAGCCGTTGGTGAGCGCTTTCCTCCGTAGTTGTTCGTGATTCTTCTCCAGCAGCAATAGTGGATCTCAGCGCCGATTCTCACGAGCTTCTCCACACTTCCATAGATAGTTTTTGAAGGCTCTTGGAGATAAGTGTAGTTACACTTCCAAGGTTCAAGAGGCAACAACAAACAACAAGTAAGCAAGAAGAAAGAGTTTGTCTTTGTATCTTTGTATTTTCTTCTTGCATGTGTTGTATTTTTGTTGTGTGGGTTTGTATGAGACTTCTCCGCCTCCGGCTATGACCGAGAAGGAGTATTTCATTAGTGGAGAGTGAGTCATATGTGGATCCTTGGATTAGTCACCTCTTCTTGAGGTGGATACCAAGTAAATCCTCGTGTTAGCGTTGTGAGTGTGTTTCTTGTTGTTTATTCTTTTGCACATCATTGAAGAAGCACATCAACAAGCGCGATGAGCTATTCACCCCCCTCTAGCATATTTCGACCCTAACAAGTGGTATCAGAGCGAGGTCGCTCTTCACCGGAATCATCGTCGAAAGGGGCAACAAGGCTAGAGGGTGAAGAAGTTGAAGCACCGAAATTCAACAAGTCAAAGATTTCATCAAGGCTTAACTTCAAATGGAATTCTGAGATAGACTAGGATTCGACACGAGGGTGCCTCCACCATTCACAATGACGAGCTTCGATTCTTGGAAATCAAGAATAAAAAATTTCTTGATGATGGAGATAGAGCAATGGTTTGCTCTAATAGAAGGCTTTGAAGCTCCAACAAATTCAAAGGGTAAAATTCTCAAGAGGAGCAAGTGGAGTCAAGAGCAAATTCAAAGGAGAGAGGTAAATGACAAAGTGACCAAGCTATTGGTCAATTTATTACCAAGCAATATTTTGGCTTAGGTTGGAGAATTCAAGGATGCCAAGGAGCTTTGGAGCAAATTTACAAAGATTCATGAGATCCCCTCCACTATACAAAATCAAGAAGAATCCAAAGAGGGTGACTCATTGGATCAAGATCAAGAAGGAGAGGAGTCCGAGGTTGAGACATGCTCAACATCGGAAGAAGAAGAACTAGAATCTTCATCCTCTACAAAGTTCAAAGAAAAAGGCAAGGAGGGAGCCTACTCCTTGTTTCATGTACAAGAGGACGACGAAGAAGAAGAAGCCTCCATCTCCGGATCGAGAAGGGATGAAGATGAAGAAGCTTCCACCTCCAAAAGTCAAGTCAAATCAATTGGAGGAGCATCATTGTTGGATCAAGAGGAAACCTCTACATCCGGATCAAAAGGAGAAGATGCCACCCCTACAAGAAAAGATATAACAATTTCAATTGTTAATAATAAAGATCATATCATTTGCGTTGAGTGTAGGGAACATGGACATTATAAGAGCAAGTACCCTAAGTTGACTAAGAAAAAGAGTCAACCGACACTAAAGGGCAAGGAGAAGCCCAAGGAGACCGCCCCCACAACAAAGAAAAGCAAGGAGAACATAGTGTGCTTCTTGTGCAATCAAAAAGGACATTACTGGAGCCAATGTCCTAAGGGGAAGAAACCGGTCAAAGCCAAGGGTGGAATCTCAAGTCAAGGGGGAGCTTCCAAGGTAAAACCCAAGGTATCATTTGTTGAGCCTATCCCTCTAAATCAGGGTAAAAAGCATGCTAATTCTAGTTTATATCATTTTAATGCTATTTACCATAAGAATAGGAGGCATGATAACATTAATGAAAATCATATGGCTTTTCATGCTAAGACTATCACACCTAGGGTTAGAAAGACAGATAACAACCTAGGCAAAAACACTAAGGACTGTAGTTATAAGCCGAAAAATAAAAATACTCAAGGATTTAATGAAAAACCAAAATCTAGGGATTTATAGAAAGAAAATCAAGTCTTGAAGTCAAGACTTGATAAAATGGAAAAGACCCTAAAAAGGATGGAAAATATCCTAAAAGGGCAAAATGAGTATAACCTAGGTTTAGGAACACAAAGGTCATCCAATGACCATAGAGGTTTGGGATGCAAACTTAAGGCTAAGAAGGATGTAACTTCTTACCATTGGGTTTCATATAGATATGGAACCAACTCTAGCTCTAGGGGTCAAGTCAAGGATAGAAGGGAAGTTATCCCTAGGAGTATCTTTGCAACGACAAAAGTGACTAAGACTTCTAAGAAGTCTAACAATGTCACTAAGAAGGTCACAAAGGAAGCTATCCCTAGAGTTGACCTAGAGAAGGTGACCAAGGCTTCTAAGAAGCCTAACAAGGTCATTAGGAAGATATCTAGGGAAGCCATCCCTGGTGAGTACCTAGAGCATCCAAGGAGCACCAATAGGTTTTGAGTTCCTAAGATCATTTTCTCTACCCCTTAGATGAGTTAGAGAGTGTCAACTCTAATTGGAAGGGCAGTTAACCCAACCTTGATGAAGTTGACACTCGGAGAGCATTTTCAAGGTCATTGTTAACCTTTGAAAATGAAATGGATTATTTGTTTACTCTTTGGAAGAGTAAAATGTGCTAAGATTTGAGGAATTAAATTTAATTGGCACAAATAAGAAAAGCACTAGAAATGCCAAGTTGGGATTTTGACATCTTCTTAAGGAATTAAGGGAAAATTTAAGCCTTAATTTAATTTGTTTACTCTTTGTAAGAGTAAAATGTGCCATTATTTGAGAAACTTGATGTAATTTATATTGGCACAAATTAATCAAGTGCAAAAGAAATGCCAAGTTGATTTTTGGCATTTTCTTAAGAAAATGTGGGCTATCTAGGATTACTTTTAGGTTTAGCTAAGGATTTAAGGACACTTAGATAGATAATCTAGGTATATTTTATTTTATGCTAATTGCCATGTTTTGTTTGCCCATCATATGCCATGACATCATATTTTGCATTCATGCTTATTATGAAAAATAATAAAAATATCATGACATGTCATACATACATCATGTAACTATAGTATATTTTCTTTTGAAAATTATTTTCATTTTGATGTATGCCATAAAAATCATCATGTATTATTTTAATTTCCTTGCAATTAAGGACAATGATATTTACTATCAAGTAACATCCTAGGTGGATGTTCATAACTTTCAAAATGCCTAGATAGATATGCATGATCCCAGTTTAGGGAAAAACCAAACTTTACATCTCACAAAGAACGATAAGGTGACTTGTATGTGTTTTAGTACACATTAGATATAAGTGAGGTGTTAGAATGATGAACAAAACCGAAGATGTTAATTTAGTGCATTCTTTTTGAGTTTTAGATTCATCAAAATACATAGTTATGTGTATTCAAATCATTAGGAAAGCTAATGTACAAGACATGTGCATTGAGCCCAAAGAACATGATTGAAAATTAATTTTAAAAATAATTTTAAATATACTTTAGAAAACCTTGGTGAAGACTATCTTTTGATAGTCATCATCATTGAAAAGTTAGATACAAACTAGAAGAAAACACTAAAATTTTTACAAGTTTTCAAGTTTGTATCAATATTTGAAAATAGAAAGTATTTTCATAGAAAACTATTTTTCCATGATAGTATATACCCTAAATAATGTCTACAATAATTTTCATGATTTTTAGAATTTTGTAGAATTTTTGGAGAGTTTCTGAATTTCGCTGAAATTTTATTTCAGGAAATCAAAGCTCTAATCGATCAACCAATCGATTGGAGTGCCTCAATCGATCAACCAATCAATTGGGAGGTATTTCCCATGAGCAGTAGCTCATGGAATCGATCAGCCGATCGATCCATTCTCTCTTGGATCGATTGGGCAATCGATTCAGAGGCAGGTTCTGTGAACAAAACCTCTCTGAATAAATCAGTGGATCGATTAAAATGGTTTCAATCAATTGAGACCCAACCCGATCGATTGACAATATTGATTTTGGCTGGGAAAGCCTGATTTTAGCATTTTAAACTATTTTTAGTCTAGATAACCATTCCTAACCCCTTGAAATATGTTTGTATATATTTAGGGGGAGTTTTCATAATGAAAACAAGGGAAAATGGTTAAAGAAGACTAAGTTAAAGTTTAGGTTGAGGTTTGCATTCAAATATTGATATTTGAACCTCAAAACTTCAAATTTTTGGGTTTCCTAAAGGTTTAGGAATTCCAAGTCATTATTGGTGCAATGACAGGAGTTTGGAGCATGTCTTTAGGGGGAGTCACTCTTTAAGGACATGGAAATTATTTTCCGAAACCATGGAAGGTGGTATATCCTTCTCTTGAAAAATGCTCAAGGATGAGCATTGGATACAATGAAGGGTATGAGACCTTCATTGTGTTTGTGAAGAGATTTAATGCTCAAAGGCGGGCATTGAAGATAATGAAGGGTATGAGACCTTCATTGTTGGATTGTTTAATGTTCAAGGGTGAGCATTCGAGATAATGAAGGGTATGAGACCTTCATTGTGGTGTTGTGAACAACGAGTGAAGTTGTGAACAACGGTGAGTAACTCTTCAGGGGGAGAGTTCTTTTTGATGTGCCAATAGGGGGAGAATGTAGGGTTTAAGTTAGACCTTCACTACCTAAAGAGGGAGTTTTCCCTCTAGAAAAGGGGAAGAATGAAGAAAACCCTCATTCATACTTTGGCATGAAAGGAAGTTGAGGCTATGGGATTAGCCTAACTAAAGGGTATTGCCAAACATCAAAAAGGGGGGAATCGTTGGTGCAATATCCCCTGGATCAAGGTTGACCAGGTTGACTAGGCTTGAGTTGGCTCAAGCCTGAGTCTAGATGTTTGGGTTTCGATGTTTGATAATACGTGGAGATTGCAGGTGCAATCATCAGATTGGGGAGATTGCTGGTGCAATTCTCCTTTGGTCAAGGTTGACCAGTTAGGTATGAGGAAGAGTCAAGTGGGTCAAAGGGTTAATTGGATACTTGACTGGGAAAGTTCTAACTAGAGGTTAGGTAGATGGGAAATCATGACGAGTGAAGCCAGGTGAAAGACCTAGTGAGTGAAGCTAGGTAGTTGGAAAATCTTAGTGGGTGAAGCTAGGTGAAAGTCCTGGTGAGTGAAGCTAGGCAGATGAAAGTCATGGTGAGTGAAGCCAGGCAGACGAAAGTCCCGGCGAGTGAAACCGGGCAGTGGGAAAATCCTGGTGAGTGAAGATAGGTGAAAGTCCTAGTGAGTGAAGCCAGGCAGATGAGAAGTCCTAGTGAGTGAAGCTAGGCAGATGGAAAGACCTGATGAGTGAAGCCAGGCACGTGGAAATCCAGGTGGGTCAAGGTTTACCGGACACCTTGTAACGCCCGCCTCTCCTGCTAGTAGGGCGGGGTTACTTTACTTACAAGGGGAACATACATGCATATTAATATTTCTTTTTCAAAAGTAACACAGCAGAAGAATTTATTTATTTATTTATTTTATATTCTTTTTAATGAACGAGGTCACGACGTCATATTCTATCATAAACATGAATAAGTATCATGAAATCATGCGAAACATTAACATAAATAACATAAGCAGGTCTTTTATTTGTCTTAGCCGAGCCACCACCACACACATCTCTTGCCTCTCCTGCGGCTCCCCTAGTTCATCCATTCTTTGCCTTTATCTGCTGTACAAGGAAAGTAAGCTATAAGCACACAGGCTTAGTAAGATCCTTTCCTACTCACAAAAACGTATTTCATATCATAATCATATAAGCATATAACAATGGAACCATAATCATCTAAAATCATATCATGTAAACATAGCATCACAACATATCATCTCATAAAGAACATCATGCTATATCATATCATAATTCATAAGAGCATCATGTCATATAAATCATAAGAGCATATCATATCATAAAGAAATATCATGATATATCATATCATAAATAAATGAACATCATGTCATATAAATCATATGAGCATATCATATCATAAAGAAATATCATGATGTATCATATCATAAATAAAAGAGCATTCATGTCATATAAATCATATGAGCATATCATATCATAAAGAAATATCATGCAAGATGTCTTTTAAAACATGTGTCATGTCATGTGCAAGATGTCTTAAAACATATCATATAGTACTTGAACATAATATCATCATGAGAGCCCGGCTTGTACCACATATATACATAAATGCGCGCAATCCCTAGGATAGGGTAGCTAGCCCCGAACCTACTAGGGAACTAGGTCCGTACTACGACCGTCGACCTAGGGGCGTACTAAGGAGCTAATCCCTTTTTACTAGACCCGTTCATAGTCCATCGGCCTAGGGGCGTTTATGGAGCCCACCCTTGGTACAAGCCATACAAAGTAAAATAGCATATCATGGTTCATGTCATATCATAGCATATCATATCTTGTCATATCATGAAGAGTGCTCTTAGTCCCCAAGGGGAAGCAACTCTTAGGCCTTCACTTGTCATATCATAAAGAGTGCTCTTAATCCCAAGAAAGGGAAGCAACTCTTAGGCCTTCACTTGTCATATCATAAAGAGTGCTCTTAATCCCAAAAAAGGGAAGCAAATCTTAGGCCTTTGCTTGTCATATCATAAAGCATGCATACTTGAGCACATAACACATCATAAGAGACATTATCATGCATGGATCATAAACATACATAAATGAGCATATTACTTGTCATGTCATAAAGCATGCATACTTGAGCATATAGCACATCATAAGAGACATTATCATGCATGGATCATAAGCATACATAAATGAACACATCACCTATCATAGAAAAACATAATCATGCATGAGATTATTTAAATAACATCTCTTAATTCATAACGTAGCATGTGAGGCACATAATGATTCATAATTGGATCTCAATCACCAAATTCTATAGGGAGGCCGAAACATTCAAGGTATTGCTGTAAGATACCGTAAAATTAAATAATAAATGTTATTGGACGAAAAATCTTATTGGATTTTTCCGAAATTTTTAGAAATTTTCTAGGAATTTTTCGGAGTTCGTACGACGGATTTTGAGGGGAAGAATTTACGGGTCTGGATAAAGCTTGTTTGGATACCCATTTAAGTGAGGAAATGTTTTAATATATAAATTCCTTTTTCTTTTTATTCCCTCAAATTCATCGCCGAACCCAAAACCCGAACCCGTGCTCTCTTCTTCTTCCCTGCGACTTCCCGATCTCCTCCTCCTCACATTGCGCCCGAAACCCTCCTCTCCGGCGATTTCTCTCTGAGCGACGCCTAGCATGCCACCATTCACCGGCACAACCATGGTTGACCCTCCTTCTGTTGAGCACTCTATCTCCTCCATCGATCGAGCTCGTCTGGCGTTCGTTTGTCCTCTACCATCTCCGGCCGACGCATCTTGATGCCATAAAGCCCGATCACACAGGCGATTTCTCCGAGTGGGAGTCTTCCCGATCCTCCACCGTTGTTGATCGGTCATCGACACTGTGCTCTACTCCTCGTGCCAGGGGAATCTCATGCCCTAGCTTTGGGCATCGCCACCACTTCCCAAGCCCTAGTTTCGGTTCAATTGACACAACCTTCTTCTTGATTGGATTCTGTCGTGGATATGAGGGATGCCCACCTGAATCTCTCCAGCCGATCTATGCTTTGGTCAGTGCTTCCATTCTTGATTTATTTTGGAGTTGATGTTGTTTCGTGTGGTTGTGACCATAGAGATTGAAGGTTTTGCTTTCTCAGATCTTGCTGGCAGCTAGGCCTACTATGCCCTAGTTTGGGATCGGGATGGATACAGAACATCAACAAGGCTGGTTACTCAGATTCTTGGTGAACCGAATGTGATTCCTTTGATGCATCCTATAGTAGGGGATTCAGTAGGAAGTGAGGTGGCTAATATTGGAGGTAAGTTATTAGTTAAATGTTACGAATCAGGAATTAGAGTTAAATTCTTGGTTGTGGTTATATGGATATTGAATTGGAATGTTTGAATTGAAAGGTGCAGCGGGTTTACTATGGTTTCGACTACGAGTTTCTAGCAGGATACAACTTCAGTTCTTCAATTGTAGGTCAACAACAATTCATCCGGTTTTAGGTGAGTTTTTGAAGTTAATCTCATGTCTATATTTGGGTGTGATTAGGGTGAGGTAGGTTGAATTGATTATGGATTGATTAGTTGAAATGGATGAATTGTGTGGGATTGATTCATGGTTAAGGAATTGGAAATCGACTGTGATATATTGATTTGGTTGAATCTTGGATTGATTGGTGGATTTAGAAGTATTTATGATGAGTTTGGATTAGTGTTTGATTGAGGATGAATCATGTGAGATGGATTCAAGATGTGTTGATTAATGAGTTTTGGATTGATTAATAGATTGTGGATTATGTTTGGATCTAGGAGAAGTTGGATTGAGGATTAATTGGAGGATTAATTAGAGATCAGTTTTGGTTGGAGTGATCCTAATTGGGCTAGGGCTTTTATTTAGCTGTTTGATTCATATGAATTTAGCTAAATGAAATATATGTATTGATTTATGCAGGACTTTGATATGGGATGTTCATCACGATGTGGGATTTATTTTATCATGATTGACAGATTAAAGGCGGGTATTTCTTCCTTGGCTCTATGTAGATTTTTATTGAGCTTAGTGCATGGTTTTATGTGATGGATTAGGCTGCATTTCCTTATATCGTATTCATTTGCTGTTTTTCCTGCTTGATACTTTTGCTTGAGCTTAGAGATGATCTAGTTATATCATATACAGTCTCAACTCTTGATTTCTACTCTGCTGTGATTACGCGTGTAGAGTATGTATTGTAGGGATTGTCGGGTTGTTGGTATTACCATACTGATTGGGTATATGATGTGGACTGTACATAGGTGGGTATGTGTTATAGGAGTTATCTTGTTGACCGTGCATTTGCGTGTTGTATATACACACGTATTTGTCATGTACTTTTGGAGGAGTTGTGTTGATTGTATGTTCGGAGTATATACACATGTCCGTTGTGTTTTTATTGGAGGATACATGTTGATTGTACTTATATTTTTGTGTACATGTGTCTGATGGGATTATTGGAGTTTTGGTTGATTATACATGTGTAGTGGGTACATATGTTTGGTGGGATACGTGGAGGTATCATGACGATTATACTCATGTTGGAGGCATTTATGAGGTTTGGGGTTGTTGCATGGATGATGATTATATATATATATATATATATATATATATATATATATATATATATATATATATATATCATGTTCATCATTCATTGCATCTGATGACCATTGTCTCCCTTGTGGTGAGAGAGTCATCAGTTGGTTTGGTTTAGCGCCGCACACTCGTCTACTCATGGGTAGTGGTAGCTAGAGCAGTTGCCACTCGTCCTGTCGTGCCACCCGGTCACGAGGTTTAGTGAGATCCGGCGTTGTGAGCAGTCAGGGACCCTGATGCTATGTAGCTAGATAGCTACTAGTGGACTGTCCGCCTCGACCACTATATAGTGGGCTGGAGGGTAGTACAGTTGTCACGGACCCAAGCCTCTCGGCCATACTGGGGTCGTGGTGTCTGGAGAGGTGTCGGGGGTGACCATGGAGCATGCATACGCAGTTATTATTCCTGCATTTGATGCGCGGTGCATCTGCATTTGCATACATGCCTAGTAGATACTAGTTGCATGTGATTGTCGTTGTTGCACTTGATTGAGATATGGTTGTTGCATTTGGTTGTCATGCTGCATACATGTCATTTATTTTACATGTATATGCAGTCGTACTTATATTGCACAGGTGTCACGGGTATATCTGTTGCAGATCCGGTGAGTTTACTGATCATTGCACCATGTGTCGATTCCAGATTGGGTATGTATCTGTCGTTATATTAGTTGTGGTTTGTACAGTTTATATGTCAGGTTATTATGTCAGTTATGTTTAGATGCATTGATTATGATAGTATGATCATGTTCTTTATTCCCTACTGAGACTGTATACTTGTGATCTCCATGTTGTTTATGGACCATGCACTATCTTGTCTATTACCCGCTGAGTTACCTATACTCACCACCGCATGTATACATTTATGTTTTCAGGTAGCTTGTAGATGGTTGGTGTCGCTCGGAGTATCCTGTCTGCCGGGTCCTACGTCACATCTGAAGATCGCGCTTGCTTTCTTTTGTATATTCTTTTCTTATTTTTGACATTGTATTTGTGTATAGCCATGTGGCTATCTTATGGTTTTGGTGTTGTATTTGTGTTTAAGCCGTGCCGGCATGCATTGTATTTATTTGTGTTGTGTGGGCTTTTCTTCATTTTTCTGCTGTGTTTTAGTACAGCCGTGTGGGCTGTTTTATATATAACTGCGTGGTTGTGATTGTTTCATTCCAGCCAAGTGGACTGTTATTATAACTGCGTGGTTGTGTATATAAATATTCCAGCCGCATGTGGCTGATGTATATTTTGTTTGTAGTGATGCTTCATATTGTCACCGGTACAGGGGAGATGCTGTCGGATTTTTGTCTGGCAGGGACTCCTTTGGGGGCGTGACAATTGCCCTAAGGTACAAGCAACATAAAAGCATATGAACCTTAAATCAATTTCATAGCATTTATCATAAAGAACATCATGAATATGTTTTGTTTAGGTTCCAAGCTTCCTAGGTATTTAAATCTTGTTCTAGCCGAACATTAAGGAGCATGAAACTAAGTTCTAAACAACATACAAGCATGAGAATATCATGTTAACTTCATATCATATCATAAGGAAAGTCATGAGCATGTTAAATCAACTATTAAACTTTCCTAGGCTCCTAATCCCATCATGGCCGAAAGTTCAAAGAGTATGAACTTAAACTTGAAACAACATACAAGCATAAGAATCTCATGTTAACTTCATATCATATCATAAGGAAAGTCATAAGCATGTTAAACCAATTTTTTAAGCTTTCCTAGGTCTTAATTCTCATCATGGCCGAAAGTTCATGAAGAAGGAAATTAAGCTCTAAACAGCATACAAGCATAAGAATCTCATGTTAACTTCATATCATATTATAAGGAAAGTCATAAGCATGTTAAATCAATTTTTTTTAAGCTTCCCTAGGTCTTCAATTCTATCATGGCCGAAAGTTCATGAAGAAGGAAATTAAGCTCTAAACAACATACAAGCATAAAAATTGTTGGTTGCTACTCGAAAAGCCTAATGGTTCCACTGTACAAAAATTTTATACAAAGGTCTGAACCTTTTCCTAGCTACCATGTGTTCTTTTAAATCAAACTTGGATCGCCTGCGAAACTTAACACGTTTGATCCAAAGTTTAATTTATTTGTTCTTTTAGGTTTAGACTTGGATCTCCTGCGGAACTTAACACTTTCGATCCAAATCACCTAGGTTATTAATTCCATTAAATATTAATTTCCAAAATTGGCTTCCAGTACTGATGTGGCGAGGCACATGGCCTTCTTGGATATGGGAGCAACCACCACCGACTAGATAAAGCCTTTTAAGGAAAGCTAATATTTAATTTCCTTAAATAACTTTAGGTCAACCGAAAAGAACAATCAAATCACAAGGAAAAAGAAAAACAAAAGAACACAACATCGAAAATAAATTCGAAATACTTAAATCGTATGCCTCTTGTATTTGATATTTTTACATGAAGATAAAACTAGTATGATGCGGAAATTAAATACTAGTTTTACCTCTTCCTTGTATGCTAAAAACCTCGAGATCTTCTACCGTATCCCTCGCCTCCTCTTAGACGTTGTGTGGGCGACGATCCTCCAAGACGAACACCACCCGGAAAGCTTCTCCTCCTTCTCTAGAATTCGACCACCACCACCACAAAGGAGCAAAAGAGAGCAAAGGGAAGAGAGGGAGAGGGGCCGACCACTTGATGATCTCCAACAATACAATATCAATTGTTAAGTTTTTCAAGGCCTCCCCTTCCCCCCTTTTTATATTAGTTTCCCAACGGAAATTTATGGAAAGAGTTTTATAAAAAATTAGACTCATTTCTTTTTCCCTTTTTTTTTTCTTTTTCTTTCCTTTTAATTAATCAATCCTAAATTGATTTATTAATTAAACAACTATTTGTTGATGTTTAATTATTTGACCGACCCCTTGCTTGGGCATCAAGCAAGGTGGCCGACCACTTATTAAAAGGGAAAGAAAGAAAATTTTTTTATAAAATTTTAAAAGAAGAAAACTTCTAATAAAATTTTACAAACTCTTTTTTTTTTCTAATGTGGATATTAAAAGGAAAGTTTTAAAATTTAAAACCAAGTTTTAAAATTTAAAACATCTCTAATAATATTTCTTTATAAAAGAAAGTTTTATAAATTTTACAACTCTCTTTTAAAACCTTGTGGCCTAATTTAAATTAGGAAAATTTTATAAATGTTTAAAATCTCTCTTTTTACAAATTATAAATATCTGAGGAAATTTAAAAATTCAAAAACAACCTTCCTAATTTAAATATTGCGGTCGGCCCCCTTTCCCAAGGCAAGGGCCGACCATTTCTAGAGAATATATGGTCGGCCATTGCTTGGTCACCAAGCAATGAACCGGCCCCTTCTTGGACACCAAGATTGCTTTTCTTTGGATGGACTTGAGGCTGTATTGAGGCTACAACAGGGACCTAGAGGAGAAATTGGTTTTGACCTTCCGATGAGATTGAGTATCCCGTGCTCGTTCCGAACACACAACTTAAGTTCATCGATAATAACTCATTCCACTAGAGAATTATTACCGCACTATCGCACCAATCCCAAGTTACATTATGGGCTCCTTCTTATCATGAGTGTGTTAGTCTCCCTGTGTTTAAGATTACGAATGTCGACTAATTAAGTGAGTTACTGATAACTCATTTAATTAATATCTAGCTCCAAGAGTAGTACCACTCAACTTTATTGTTATGTTGGACTAGGTCCACCTGCAGAGTTTAACATGACAATCCTTATGAGCTCCTCTTGGGGACATTCTCAACCTTGATAACTCGGACACAGATTCCTTCTATAATCAACAACACATACTATAAGTAATATCATTTCCCAACTTATCGGGCATATTGATTTATCGAGCTAAACTTCACCCTTTGATAAGTCAAAGAAATAAATATTAAATATACATGCTTGTCATTATATTAGGATTAAGAGCACACACTTCCATAATAACTAAGGTCTAGTTCTTTTACTAAGTCAGTACAAAAAGAACTTACCTAAATGATCCTACTCAATACACTTAAAGTGTATCAGTATAATTTATTAGTCAAGATAAACTAATACTTAATTACACTACGTCTATTCTGATTGTTTGTTCTTTTCCATCTTAGTCGTGAGCAACTGTTTATAATTTATAGAGAACCGACAACATGATCTTCTAAGTGTGACTCTACACTCCATGTTATCTACTATATAAATTAATTGAACAATTACATTTAACAAATAAATGTAAACATTTGACCAATGTGATTCTTTATTTCAAAATAAATGTGTACAAAAGCTAAACTTTTAAGTATACACTCCAACAATCTCCCACTTATACTAAAAGTCTAAGCTGTCATATCTGTTGCCATACATCTGATTCCCATCCCCTCCACATGCCGATCAAAAGCTTTCGCCGGAAGGGCTTAGTGAAAGGATCTGCCAGGTTATCTGCTGATGCTATCTTGGCGATGATAACTTCTCCTCGCTTGACGATGTCTCGTATCAGGTGGTACTTGCGCTCTATATGTTTACTTGCCTTATGGGCTCGTGGTTCCTTCGAGTTTGCAACTGCACCGCTATTATCACAATAAATTGTGATGATTTTGGGCAAACCAGGAATCACATCTAAGTCCATTAGAAAGTTCCTGAGCCATACTGCTTCTTTAGCCGCCTTAGAGGCTGCTACATACTCAACTTCCATGGTTGAGTCCGAAACGCATTTCTGCTTAACACTCCTCCATGCAATGGCTCCACCTCCTAAAGTAAACACATAGCCTGATGTAGACTTACTGTTGTCCCTATCTGATTGGAAATATGAATCCGTGTAACCCACAGGGAGCAAATTGTCTGCTTGGTAAACTAGCATATAATCTCTAGTCCTTCTCAGGTACTTTAATATATGTTTTACCACAGTCCAATGTCCTTGTCCAGGGTTACTCTGATATCTGCTAACCATGCCCACAGCAAAACAGATATCAGGTCTCGTACATAGCATTGCATACATTAGGCTTCCTACAGCCGAAGCATAAGGAACTGCTTTCATGTCCTCTATCTCCTTTGATGTCTTCGGAGACATCTCTTTAGATAGAGCTACTCCATGCCTAAAAGGTAAGAAACCTTTCTTGGAATCCTGCATGTTAAAACGAGCAAGGATTGTATCTATATATGAAGCTTGGGACAGACACAACATTCTTTTCTTGCGATCTCTTATAACTTTGATCCCAAGGATGTGTGCACATTCTCCTAAGTCCTTCATATCAAATTGTTTGGACAACCATACCCTTACGTCTGATAATACCTTGACATTGTTGTCAATTAACAAAATATCATCTACGTATAGTACAAGAAATACCACCACGTTTCCGTTACACTTCTTGTATACACAAGACTCATCCGGACACTGAATAAATCCATATGACTGGATTACTTCATTAAACCGGATGTTCCAAGACCTTGAAGCTTGCTTCAGTCCATAAATGGACCGATTGAGCTTGCACACTAGATGCTCTTTGCCTTTTTCAATGAACCCTTCTGGTTGCTTCATATGGATGTTCTCTTCAAGACTTCCATTAAGGAAAGCTGTCTTGACATCCATTTGCCAAATCTCATAATCCATATGAGCAGCAATGGATAAGAGTATCCGGATAGACTTAAGCATGGCTACCGGTGAAAATGTCTCCTCATAATCGATTCCCTCTTTCTGAGTGTACCCTTTCGCAACAAGCCTAGCTTTGAAGGTTTCTACCTTCCCGTCTGCCCCTCTTTTCCTTTTGTAGATCCACTTGCATCCAACGGCTTTTACACCATCGGGTGGTTCTACAAGCTCCCAGACCTTATTAGAGTACATAGACTTTATTTCAGAATTCATTGCCTTTTGCCAAGATGCTGCATCTATATCTTGGAGTGCTTCGTCATAAGTTCGGGGATCAGGTTCATGTTTACCCGGGATCAAGTCCGAAGACTCTTCCAAAAATATGAATCTATCAGGCTGCCTTACAACCCTCCCACTACGACGAGGCACTGTCTGTGGTTGTGTATTATGTGTGACACACGTTGCAGTCTCTTGTGGTACTTCATCTTGTACTGTTGGTACTGAAGTAGACATGTCCTCTCTAAGTTCTTCTAGAATAATTTTACTACTGGGCTTGTGATCCATTATATAGTCTTCTTCTAAAAACTGAGCATTGGTGCTAACAATGACCTTCTGGTCTTTAGGACTATAAAATAAACCACCTTTCGTTCCTCTGGGATACCCCACAAACACGCGAACTTTTGTACGAGATTCTAACTTATTAGCATCTGGTTTCAGCACATGTGCTGGACTACCCCAAATCCGAATATGTCTTAGACTGGGTTTTCGCCCATTCCACAATTCTGTGGGAGTAGAAGAAACTGATTTAGAAGGTACTAAGTTCAGAATGTACACTGCCATTTCCAGAGCGTATCCCCAAAATGAATTTGGTAATTCTGAATAACTCATCATCGATCTAACCATCTCCATAAGAGTCCTATTCCTTCGTTTTGCCACACCATTTTGTTGGGGTGTACCAGGTGCGGATAATTGGGATTGAATCCCGGCCTCTGATAAGTAATTCCTAAACTCTCGTAAGAGGTATTCGCCACCACGATCAGACCGTAGTGTCTTGATACTTTTACCTAGACGTTTCTCCACATCAGCCTTGTACTCTTTGAACTTATCAAAGCATTCAGACTTGCGGCGCATTAGGTAAATGTATCCATATCTTGAATAATCGTCTATAAAAGAGACAAAATATTCAAAACCACCTCTTGCCTGGACAGACATAGGACCACACAAATCAGAATGAACCAATTCTAATACTTCTTTGGCTCTATACCCCTTGGCCTTAAAAGGCCTCTTGGTCATTTTACCTTCCAAGCAAGATTCACAAGTTAGAAAATTTTCCAACTCTAATTAACCCAAGAGTCCATCGGCTATAAGCCTCTGAATCCTACTTAAGTTAATATGACCAAGCCTTAGATGCCAAAGATATGCTTAGTTCATTTCCGAAGGTTCTTTTCTCTTATCAGAGTTAGAAGATGTGTTATTAATTTTCATATTATGCTTTGTGGGAGAAAATAGATTTAAAGTATACAAATTGCCAACTAATGCACCAGAACAGATAATCACTTTATTTCTCTTAATAACTACATCGTTACTAAAGGAAACTGAATATCCATCCAAAAACAGTTTAGAAACTGAAATTAAATTCTTTCTAAAACTGGGTACATAAAGACAATTTCTTAAAACCAAATTTCTATTCCTATCAAAAGATAAGTAGACGTCTCCCACTGCAATAGCCGCCACCTTAGTAGCATTGCCCATGTAGACGGTTATCTCTCCTTCACATAGTCGTCGGGTTTCCTGGAACCCCTGCAAAGAATTGCAGACATGATCAATGACTCCCGTATCTACACACCAGGTGCTGGTAGATTACACCGCTAAACATGTTTCAACAACTAGAGCATGAGATATACCTTTATTATTCTGATTCCTACGAGGACAGTCCGCCTTCCAATGTCCTGACTGCTTGCAGATGAAGCACTTGCCCTTCAGCTTCTTCACTCCAGCTTTAGGTCCTGTACTATGAGGTTTATTCACCTTCTTTGCTGAACCTACTTGTTTCTTCTTCTTCTTCTTGCCTTTCGGTTTAGAAGAAGAACCATTTTCAGCATAATGAATCTGAGAATTATGACGAAATAACCCTTCTGCTGCCTGAAGTTCTGTCAGTAGTTCCGCCAATGAATACATCCTTTTATTCATATTATAGTTCAGGCGGAATGACTCAAAACTTCTAGGTAGCGTTTGGAGGATCATATCGATCTGGGTTTCCCCATCAATTTCTCCTCCAAGGATTTGTATTTAGTTCAGATAAGCCATCATCTTTAGGATATGATCCCTCACGGGAGTACCCTCCTGCATGGTGGCTGTCATCAACTTTCTCATGGGTTCTTGCCTAGAGGCCCGATCTTGGTGACCAAAGAGTTCCTTGAGATTGTTCATAATATCATAAGCTGTTGGTAAATCTTGATGCTGATGTTGCAATACATTTGACATTGAAGCCAAAATGTAACACCGCGCCATCTCATCTGCTTTTACCCATTTCCTATGATACTCAATCTCCTCTTGGGTAGATTCACCATTGGGTGCATCAGGGCAAGGCTCAGTTAGTACAAACTTATAGCTTTCAGCAGTAAGAACAATGTCCAGGTTCCTTTTCCAATCTATGTAATTAGGTTCAGTAAGTCTGTTCTCTTTTAGTATGATGGCCAATGGGTTCAAAGTCATCCTAAGAATCACAAATAACTTTTGGTCAGAACTCTAAATTTAGAATAATATTGATTCCTCAAACAATACTATTTTAAATTAACCAACACCTCAAAACACCGTGAATTTTGTATGCCACGATAGTGTGGACGTATACAAATTCAACATTTGTAAAAGGAGGGTTTTACCCATTAATTTTATTATCTTGTCAACCTAACTTTTTGACAAATAAAATTAATAGTTGGTTTACTTTGGTCACACGAATAATAGCAGTGACTCCGATGGGGAGGATATTATTAGACATGCCTAAGTGTGTACCATTACTTGACACTAAGTCCATTAATAAGATTGTGCCCCTTCCGATGGGGGAAGATCACACGCTCTTAATTAACTTCCTATAGTCATCCTAAGAATGGAAGTTTAATCTAGTGATCCGCAAACAAGCTCATCCGATATGGAGGAAGGCACTCAGAGCCAACGCGCAAGCTTGTTGCATCACTTATAAACCAGTAATGGAGACCGTGGAATTTATTTAAAAATAAATCCCTCTCCCACTTAGTTATTTAAAGTGAGGAATTTTGACTATGCTAGCCTACTAAACATGCATACCAACAAGCACACACTCAGCACAATATAAAAGCAATAAATAGAAAAACTAATTTTTAACTATTATAGCTTTTATCTATTGTTGTCCTCCGTGTGTTGTCATCCCAAGCTGCTGCCATTTTTGGCCACCGCCACCGGGTCTAGCTGTCGCATCCATCTTGCTCCTTGTTCCGCTGCGCCTATGGTCATTCAAAGGTTTCACGCCTTGCAAGATTCGATTCGCGACATAAATAGAATTTTACATTTTTCGATTCTATATTCCTAGAAGGAATGTACATGTGAACTAGATCGAACATAAAATAAATATTTACATCCATCGATCCTATATTCCAAAAAAAAAATGTACATGTAACTAGATCAAAAAAAATAAAACCCTAATAAAACTAAATACAGCTCCTGCTGTATTTTATAATACAATCATGCACACATAATAAATGCCCTTGACATGTCCAAGGGTCCAATCACACACAAAAAAACTATAAGCTATAATAGTTGGATCCTACATCCACAAAGTTAGCACATCCTACTATTAACCTGCCTAAATTATGTATGACATGTGCATAATTAAACTAATACCAAATACACAGAGGCGAAACCTCGCTCTGATACCAATTGTTGGTTGCTACTCGGAAAGCCTAATGGTTCCACTGTACAAAAATTTTGTACAAAGGTCTGAACCTTTTCCTAGCTACCATGTGTTCTTTTAAATCAAACTTGGATCACCTGCGGAACTTAACACGTTTGATCCAAAGTTTAATTTATTTGTTCTTTTAGGTTTAGACTTGGATCTCCTGCGGAACTTAACACTTTCGATCCAAATCACCTAGGTTATTAATTCTATTAAATATTAATTTCCAAAATTGGCTTCCAGTACTGACGTGGCGAGGCACATGGCCTTCTTAGATATGTGAGCAACCACCACTGACTAGACAAAGCCTTTTAAGGAAAGCTAATATTTAATTCCTTAAATAACTTTAGGTCAACTGAAAAGAACAATCAAATCACAAGGAAAAAGAAAAACAAAAGAACACAACATCGAAAATAAATTCGAAATACTAGAATCACATGCCTCTTGTAATTGGTATTTTTACATGAAGATAAAACTAGTATGATGCGGAAATTAAATACTAGTTTTACCTCTTCCTTGTATGCTAAAAACCTCGAGATCTTCTGCGGTATCCCTCGCCTCCTATTAGACGTCGTGTGGGCGACGATCCTCCAAGACGAACACCACCCGGAAAGCTTCTCCTCCTTCTCTAGAATTCGGCCACCACCACCACAAAGGAGCAAAAGAGAGCAAAGGGAAGAGAGGGAGAGGGGCCGGCCACTTGATGATCTCCAACAACACAATATCAATTGTTATGTTTTTCAAGACCTCCCCTTCCCCCCCTTTTTATATTAGTTTCCCAACGGAAATTTATGGAAAGAGTTTTATAAAAAATTAGACTCATTCCTTTTTCTTTTTCTTTTCTTTTTCTTTCCTTTTAATTAATCATCCTAGATTGATTTATTAATTAAACAACTATTTGTTGATGTTTAATTATTTGACCGGCCCCTTGCTTGGGCACCAAGCAAGGTGGCCGGCCACTTATTAAAAGGGAAAGAAAGAAAATTTTTTTATAAAATTTTAAAAGAAGAAAACTTCTAATAAAATTTTACAAACTCTCTCTTTTTTTCTAATGTGGATATTAAAAGGAAAGTTTTAAAATTTAAAACCAAGTTTTAAAATTTAAAACATCTCTAATAATATTTCTTTATAAAAGAAAGTTTTATAAATTTTACAACTCTCTTTTAAAACCTTGTGGCCTAATTTAAATTAGGAAAATTTTATAAATTTTTAAAATATCTCTTTTTACAAATTGTAAATATCTGAGGAAATTTAAAAATTCAAAAATTCAAAAACAACCTTCCTAATTTAAATATTGCGGTCGGCCCCCTTGCCCAAGGCAAGGGCCGACCATTTCTAGAGAATATGTGGCCGGCCATTGCTTGGTCACCAAGCAATGAACCGACCCCTTCTTGGACACCAAGATATGCTTTTCTTTGGATGGACTTGAAGCTTTATTGAGGCTACAACAGGGACCTAGAGGAGAAATTGGTTTTGGCCTTCCGATGAGCTTGAGTATCCCGTGCTCGTCCCGAACACACAACTCAAGTTCATCGATAATAACTCATTCCACTAGAGAGTTATTATCGTACTACCGCACCAATCCCAAATTACATTATGGGCTCCTTCTTATCATGAGTGTGTTAGTCTCCCTGTGTTTAAGATTACGAATGTCGACTAATTAAGTGAGTTACTGACAACTCATTTAATTAATATCTAGCTACAAGAGTAGTACTACTCAACTTTATTGTCATGTTGGACTAGGTCCACCTGCAGGGTTTAACATGACAATCCTTATAAGCTCCTCTTGGGGACATTCTCAACCTTGATAACTAGGACACAGATTCCTTCTATAATCAACAACACATACTATAAGTAATATCATTTCCCAACTTATCGGGCATATTGATTTATCGAGCTAAACTTCACCCTTTGATAAGTCAAAGAAATAAATATTAAATATACATGCTTGTCATTATATTAGGATTAAGAGCACACACTTCCATAATAACTAAGGTCTAGTTCTTTTACTAAGTCAGTACAAAAAGAACTTACCTAAATGATCCTACTCAATACACTTAAAGTGTATCAGTGTAATTTATTAGTCAAGATAAACTAATACTTAATTACACTACGTCTATTCTGATGGTTTGTTCCTTTCCATCTTAGTCGTGAGCAACTGTTTATAATTTATAGAGAACCGATAACATGATCTTCTAAGTGTGACTCCACACTCCATGTTATCTACTATATAAATTAATTGAACAATTACATTTAATAAATAAATGTAAACATTTGACCAATGTGATTCTTTATTTCAAAATAAATGTGTACAAAAGCTAAACTTTTAAGTATACACTCCAACAAGAATCTCATGTTAACTTCATATCATATTATAAGGAAAGTCATAAGCATGTTAAATCAATTTTTTAAGCTTCCCTAGGTCTTCAATTCTATCATGGCCGAAAGTTCATGAAGAAGGAAATTAAGCTCTAAACAACATACAAGCATGAATATCAAGCTAACTTCATATCATATCATAAGGGAATTCATGAGCATGCTAGATTAAATTTTAAGCTTCCTTGGACCCTAAAAATTGATCATGGCCGAGACATAAGGAGGCATGCATCTAGGTTTCAAGCAACATTCAAACATGATAACCCTAAGTTAGCTTTATATCATGTCATAAGAAGAGTCATGAGCATGTTGGAGTAAGTCTTAAGCTCTCCTAGGTCTTAATTTTCATTATGGCCGAAGCCCTAAGGTGCAACATATCAAGGTTCCAAACAACCTACAAGCATGAAACCCTAAGAAATCTTCCTACTCTTTTTCATAAGAAAAGTCATGAGCATGATAGCTTAAAATTTTAAACACTTATAGGTCTTCATTTCTATCATGGCCAAAACTCTAATTCCCTAAGGTGGCATGCATTTAGGTTCCAATTAACATACAAGTGTGAAAACACTAAGTACTCTTCATAACATATTAACAAGCAAGTCATGATCATGGTAGACTAAATTTTTAACCTCTCTTAGTAAATTTCTCTATCATGGCCGAACACTTCATGAGCATGTATTTAGGTTTAAAGCAACATACAAGCATAAAAACACCCAAACTAATCTCTTATCATAGGGTACATATCATAAGGACATAGTGAGCATGTTTAGTTCAGGTCTTAAGCCTTCCTAATCCTTTATTCATACTTTGGCCGAAGGTTCAAGAGCATGGATCCAAATTTAGGTAGGCATACAAGCATAAGAAAACATTAACTAACTCCTATACTAGGGCTCATATCATAAGAACATAGTGAGCATGCTTAGGTCTTAAACTTCTCTAAATCCTTTGTTCAAGTTTTTGGCCGAAATTTCAAGAAGTGATCCTAGGTTTTTTTAGCATTCTAACCTCATGGAAAACACGTAAACAACTTGTACCACAGGTGAGGGGATACTTACAACTCGTTGCTTGTTTTTCCTAAGGAAGATGGTACCCTTGTGAAGAGGAAGAAGAAGAAACTTCTCTTCTTAGTTCTCTCTTTTCTTCTCTTGCTTGTAAGGAGTAGATCTTGAGGACTCCTTCTTGTGGATTAGTTTTTCTTAGCAAGAAAAACCTTTGCTTGGATTTTCGGAAATGAGAGAGGGAGAGGTTTAGGTCTCGGTGGAGAAGAAGGAAGGAGGAGGAAGAAGAAGGAGGAAGAAGAAGGAGGAAGAATTAACCAACTTTCTTTCCCTTTTCTTCTCTCATTCCTATTTATTCCCAATGAGAATGAAACATGTCCCCATTCATCCCCTTAACTCCTCTATCTCCTCACTCTCTTAATTCCCACGAAAATAGAGAAAAAGAAGGATGAAAGGCAACTTGTCTTTTACTTGCTTCTTTTCTTAACTAAGAGGAGGAGGAGGAAAGCTACTTGCTTTTCTCTTGTTCCTTTACTTAATTATCTTCTTACTTTTAACTACAATCTCCATCCTTTTCTATTCATATATCATTCATTACTCTAGTGGTTAACATACACCAATTTAACTCTATCATTTGTGGGAGGTTCAAGGTTCAAACCTTAACCTCTCTTTCTTTTTATTTCATTTTGGTTTCTATTGCCATTTCTCTTTTTCTTTTATTCTAAAAGAAAAATACCCATAGATATAGCTTATCATTTCGTGGGTGTTACACACCTAGTGTTTGGAAGTCTAAGTAGGTCAAAGGGTTGACTGGATACTTGGCACAAGGAAATCCAGATGGGTCAAGGATGACCGGACATCTGGTGGGAGAAAAGTCTAAGTGGGTCAAAGGGATTGACCGAACACTTGGTGAAGAAGTCCTAGCAGGTCAAGGTTGACCGGATGCTAGGCATAATGTTCCAACAGGTCACGGTTGACCATATGTTGGAATTGGAGACCCTAGACTTGGTTTAAGCAAGTCAAGGGAGACCAATCGATCAACTGATCGATTGAACAGGGGTTTAATGGATCAACCGATCGATTGGGGCTGTGTTACGACAAGCAGTGGCCCAATCAATCGGCCGATCGATTAGGAGCTTATATCGCATGCACAGAAGCATTCCCAATAGATCAGCCGATTGATTGGGCACCTCCAATTGATCGGCCGATCGATTGGGGAATTGGAAATCGGGCACAAAAGTTGAATCGATCGGGCGATCAATTCAGGCTATTTCCATAGAGTATAGAGGTGCTCTGAATCGATCAGTCGATTGATTCAAAGCCTCCCCAATCGATTATTGAGAGTCATTCAATCGATTGAGATTCGACCGTTGCGCAGGTTATAGCCGTTGGCGAGCGCTTTCCTCCGTAGTTGTTCGCGATTCTTCTCCAGCGACAACAGTGGATCTCAATGCCGATTCTCACGAACTTCTCTACACTTCCATAGCCAGTTCTTGAAGGCTCTTGGAGATAAGTGTAGTTACACTTCCAAGGTTCAAGAGGCAACAACAAGCAACAAGTAAGCAAGAAGAAAGAGTTTTTCTTTGTATCTTTGTATTTTCTTCTTGTGTGTGTTGTATTTTTATTGTGTGGATTTGTACGAGGCTTCTCCGCCTCCGGCTATGACCAAGAAGGAGTATTTCATTAGTGGAGAGTCAGTCGTATGTGGATCCTTGAATTAGTCACCTCTTCTTGAAGTGGATACAAAGTAAATCCTCGTGTTAGCGTTGTGAGTGTATTTCTTGTTGTTTATTCCGTTGCACATCAATAAGCGTGACGAACTATTCCCCCCCCCCCCCCCCCCCAATATTTCGACCCTAACACCCTTGATACACTCTATGCAGACATCAAAGTCTGACATGCCAATGGAATCAAGAATTCCATGTGACATTAACCTTTCTAGGCGTTGTTTGGATATATGTCCTAAACGCCTATACCACAACATGGAAGAATTCTCGTTAGTCAATTTACGTTTTGTACCTATACTATGCATTATCACGTTGTCAACTGTAGGAGTAAAGGTGTTCAATTTATAAAGTTTATCAACAAAAAAACCATTGCTAACCAATATTGAATTAAAGAAAATACTGAAAATTTCATTTTTAAATGAACAAGAATTACCTAATTTGTCCAAACAAGAAATTAAAATTAAATTCCGTTGAAAAGATGGTACAATAAATGTATTTTCTAAATCCAGAAAGACATTGGTTCCTAAACAAAGCCTAAAAATACCAATCGACTCGACTTTAGTCTTCTTTCCATTTCTTGTATAGATGTATCTTTCGCCATCAAGCGGAAGTTGGTTCCTGAGACAACCCTATATAGTGACAGTTATGTGAGTAGTAGCACCGGTATCTATCCACCAAGTGTCAGTTGGTACAATAGCTAGATTGACTTCCGAACTAACAAAGTTGAGAAGTTTACCTTTCTTTACACGCCAGTTGGTGTACTTAAGATAGTCTTTCTTCATATGACCTTTCTTCTTGCAAAAGAAACAAGTGAATTCCTTATCCTACTTCTTGTGATCCTTATGGTCATTGCCTCCAGAATCTTTAGTTTGTTTACCTTTTCCTTTGTTATTGATCCTCTTTCATTTCTTGCTCGCACTTTGAGAACCAGATGCTAAGTGAGCACTCTCAGATGTCTCAATCTTTAGTCTCCCTTCCTCTTGCACACATTGAGCAATGAGCTCATTCAATGCCCACTTTTCCTTTTGAGTATTAAATGATATCTTAAAAGAAGTGAACCGTGAAGACAGAGACATCAAGACGAAATGCACTAACATACCCTCAGACATATCGAGTTTTAGTGCTTTCAGACTTGTCGCTATATTGGACATCTCCATAATGTTTTCCCTTATGTTTCCTTTACCATTATACTGCATGGTTACCAACTTCGTAAGAAGTGTGGTAGTCTCCACCTTTGCATTTGAGTTGAATTGGTCTGCTAATTGGTCCAGGAAACTCCTAGCATCTCCTCCCTCTGTTATCGAGCCCTTTATTGGTGCTGGTATGGAAAGCTTTATGATACTCAGACACATGTGATTTGATTTCTCCAACAGTTGAAATTCAACCCTCTACTCTATAGTGCTAGCACTGGTCAGAGATGCAAGACGATCATTCCTTAATGCATTGTCTAAGTCCATGCAACCTAAGACTATAGTCACATATTCTTTTAGTGTTGGGATGTTATTAATGTCGGCAGTTACAGATTGCACCGAAATTAAAGAGAGAAATTTATTTAAGCTCATGATTTTACTAAAGCCAAGAATATATAAGTAATATAAGATTATGTAAATAAAATAAAATTTTAAATGCATATGAATGGGCTATTTATGAGATACCAAGTATAATATAATGTGTCTTCTTTTGGGCCGACACATTATTTGTTAGCGATACTCTCTAATATAACTTAAACTTCAATTGGCCACATAACGTGTCTTCCTTTGGGCCGACTCATTGTGCGCATAATATGACACTTTATATGAGTTATATTTTGGTCCATAGCTCACAACAACCTTAATCATCCACATAATATGCCTTCCTTTGAGCCGGTATATTTTGTGCATGATCTAAATAAAATAATATTTTGTTCCATAGTTATAAGCTACCTTATGCATATATCTGGCATAAAAGTAACCTTCCTTTGGACCGATTACTTTTAGCATAAATATACGTCTACCAACACAAAATGTACTAAACCTACCTAAGGTGTCTTCCTTTGGGCTGACACATTAGTTCAATTTAGTAGCAAGTTGTGTGGATAGATTCGAGAGAATTCTAAGAACTTAATTCGAACAGATTACTTAATCAGCCTTAACAATGTAAAATTAGGCTTATTAATTGATTGATACTTTATGGTAGTCGATTGGTATAATCCAATTGATTCGAAAGCCTACTATATGTGACTATATATATATATATATATATATATATATATATATATATATATATATATATATAATTCTTTGAAATTTCCTTTGAGTTCTCTAATTATAATTAATTTCTTAATTTTTCATGCATTACAAAATTTAATGCATTTGGTTTTTTTATAACTTAAAAAAAACTTAACGTTCTTTTTTTTAATTAAATAAGTTTTTTTAATGATTAATTAAAAAACTTATTTAGGTCATTAAATTTTGTAGTGCATGAATGAACCAAACCCATATGTTTTGTAGTGCATATTGGACCGCTTATAAATTTTGTAGTGCATATTGGACACCTCCATAATATTCTCCTTTATGTTTTTTTTACTATTATACCATATGGTTACCAACTTCGTAAGAAGTATGGTAATCTCAACTTTTTCATTTGAGGTGAATTGGTCTACTAATTGGTTCAGAAAACTCCTAGCATCTCCTCCCTCTGTTATTGAGCCCTTTATTGGTGTCGGTATGGAAAGCTTCATGATACTCAGATACATGCGATTTGATTTCTCCTATTGCTAAAATTCTGCCCTCTGCTCTATAGTGCTAGCACTGGTCAGAGGTGCGGGACGATCATTTCTTAATGCATAGTCTAAGTTCATGTAGCCTAAGATTACGATTACGTATTCTTTTCATTCAGTAAAATTCGAACGAGTTAGTGTTGGGATATCATTAATGCTGGCAGTTATAGATTGCACTGAAATTAAATAAATTTATTTAAGCTCACAATTTAACTAAAACCAAGAACATATAAGTAATATAAAACTATGCAAATAAAATAAAATTTTAAATGCACATAAATAGACTATTTATGAGATATCAATTACAACATAATATGTTTTCATTTGGGTCGACACATTATTTGTTAGCGATACTCTCTGATATAACTCAAACTTTAATTAGCCACACAATGTGCCTTCCTTCGGGCCTACCCATTGTGCGCATAATATGATCACTTATATGAGTTATATTTTGGCTCATAGCTTACAACAACCTTAATCAGCCACATACTGTCTTCCTTTGGGCCAATATATTTTGTGCATGATCTGAACAAAATAATATTTTATTCCATAGTTGTAAGCTACCTTATACATATATCTGGCATAAAAGTAACCTTCCTTTGGGTCGATTACTTTTAGCATAGATATATGTCTACCAGCATAAAATGCACTAAACCTACCTAATGTGTTTTCCTTTAGGCCGACACATTAGTTCAACTTAGTAGCACGTTGTGTGGATAGACTTAAGAAAATTCTAGGAACTTAATTTGAACAGAAATTACTTAATTAGTCTTAACAACTCCAAATAAGACTTATCAATCGATTGATATCATATGACAGTCGATTGATTTTATCCAATCGATTATTACAATTGATTTGAAAGTCTATTATATGCGACTACATGACTATATATAGAACTTTCCTTTACGAAGCTAAAACTCTCTTTAAACTTTATAATTAAATTATATTATTTAATACTATTCAATCGATATATATAAAAAAAAATAAAAAGTTTATATATATATATATATTATATGTTTTTTTTCTTTTCCCTCACTGTTTCAACGGAAAAACTATTTGATGTTGAAACAGAACAGTTTCATTTCAACGTGAACATAGATTAAAAAAAATAAAAAGTTAATAAAATAATCAATTTCAATCGATTAAAAATAAAATTAATCGATTGGTAATTAATATAGTTGAGAGTTTAGGCTGAAAATCAATTAAGAACAAATTCTTAATAAATATCTATCGATTCTGTTTGATATTTTAGATTTGGCAATCAATTACTTAACCAAAGCAATCAATTGAACCATCACAATTTTACCTAAAATTATGTTAAACAGTGATAGTTTTGCCGTTCTTTGCAGAAATACAAAAAATCTCAAAAAACAAGTCTATCCTAGTTTTCTCTTATATGATTTTTTATGATTAAAAATTTATATTAACTAGGAAAAACTTGATCTAGCATACAAACAACAAATTGACGAAAAAACTTTATTGCCAATGAAAATGTTGAAACAGAAACCTGTGACTTTGATACCAATTGATAGTTCTTGTAAAACCTAAGCCCTATGAATTCTAAACAGCTAAAATAAGAATTCGAATAAAAAAACAAAAACATATGAGTATGGATTTTCATTTCATCGAGAAAATGACATAAGAAAAATAAATACATAAACAAATATGATAAGGAACCTGATTGAAGAGTCATCCTTGTCATTAGCGTCATCCAGAAATAATCTATATGGAAGAGGATACAGCGAAAAGAAAAGAAAGGTCTTCCAAGGGGCTTAGGGATGATAGTGCTGAAAAGTTTTAGGTCAATGGGGAACCAAAAGCTCTGTCAAGATTAAACCCTAAACCCTTGGGGACCAATCCTATATATAGTGGACATCTATTATCAGTCCATAGATGATAATAGATACGAGAATATAGGTTCTACACATACAAGATCTACATCTAATAACCGAAATCTAATAAGCCTAAATTAGATCAGTTTAATAGGTTCAATTTATACTCATATGCACAACTTACAATTAAACCCACTAATTAGAGATAATAACCAACAAGGAATTCAAAATAAATTTCCCGAATAAAACTATAACTAATCGGAAGAGGGGAGTCATTACGAGCAACAACAGGGGCCCGAAGTGAAGGGCGACCGGTGGTGAAGATGAAAGGGAATCCAACCAACTAGGACCTCCCAAAACCTAGTGCTCTGTAAAAAAAAGTCGAGGCGGGAGGGAACCTTTGGGAGGAGACCCCAAGCTTGGAGGCGGGCGAGGAAGGCGGAAGTAGTGCATGCTGGTGCATCCTGGTGAAGCAAAGCATCATCGAAGACGCCTCCATGGCCTCTTCCATTCGTTGCAGTTGTCCCGATGCAGGACAATGCGAGGAGAGGCGAGTGGAGGAGGTAGGAGGCGGAGTTTAGATCCTCAGTCCCAAACACCCTGTGTCCCCTTGTCGATCGGACGGGCCAGATCAATTCTCAAGGATATAGTGCACATCACGAGGATGTCACACGGATCTCGAGGATGCCATGACTGTCTGATTGGCGAGGGGACACGGGATGTTTGGGATAGAGGATCCAACCTAGAGGAGGCGAGGGATGGAGTGGATGGATAAGAGCAATGCAAGATAACTGATAAGTGATAAGGCATGGCATGGGCTGATGGACAACGACCCAATTAAAAGTTCTATATTTGTATATAAAATTTTGATATAGTGCTGAATACGTTAAGAGTTTGTGTTATAATTTTTGATGATGATATATTGTTAAGGATAGCTATATCTTTATAAAAATTTGAGTATAGTATTAAATAAACAAGAGTTCTCACATATAGGTTGGATAAGAATAAATATTATAGGAAAACTATTTGTCTAAGATTTAGAATATGAAACATAGGAATGATACATCAATGAAGGTAGTAGATGCGATGATTAAAAGAAGAATTAGTATTATATATGTAATAGATAAAATGAGTATGCAAGAAGGCAAAGATAATAGAGAACTCAGATTTAAGTTATGGTACAAAGGAAAAAGTAAACAAGAAATGAAGTGAATATTGTTATAGATAATTTGTTAAAGGATGAAGTTATAGGAGCAGTTAGAAAAGAGGATAGAATTATAGTCCTTAAGATAATAGTGACAAAAGAAACTATAAATGTAATTATCATATATGCATCGTAAGTAAGATTAGATGAAACTACCAAATCAATATTTTGGTATGGCCTAGATGAAGTATTATAAAACATTCCTCCAAATAAAATGATTTTAATAGGAGGTGATCTAAATGAGCATGTTAGAGTGAAAAATGAGGAATATAAGAGGGTACATGGGGGTTATGAGTTTGGAATGAGAAATGAGGAAGGGAAAACTATATTGATTTTGCGATAGCATATAACATTATATTAGTTAATATGTTTTTTAAGAAAAGATAAGAACATTTAGTCATATGTAAAAGTGGGAATAACAAATCATAAATTGACTTTCTTATAGTTAGGAAGAGGGATATAAAGATTTGTAAATATTATAAGGTCATCCCTGGAAAAAATTTAACTAGCAAACATAGGTTAGTAGTGTTGGATATACACCTCAAGTATAGTATCAATAGAAAGAAAATATATACAACTCCTAGAATTAAGTGGTGAAAGTTAAATGATGGAAAATAAAATATATTTAAGGAGAAGTTAGGAGTACAAACATTAGGTGAAATATATGGTGACTTTAATACGACATGAGATAAGATGATATTAAAGTTAAAAATAGTAGCTAAGATTGTACTTGGTGAGTCGAAGGGACATGCACCGTTAAGTAAGAAATCTTGGTGGTGAAATGAGAAAGCACAAGAGAAAATGAAGGAAAAATGAACATCTCATAAGGAATTATATATTTATAAAAATGAGGAAAACTTAAAATATATATATATATATATAAAGTAGTGAATGAAGTAAAAGATAAAACTTTTGAATGATTATATCAAAAATTGGATACAAAAGAAAGAGAAAAAATATTTATAGAATATCTAAAGTAAGAGAAAAGAAGACAAGAGATCTTATCCAAATAAACATATTAAAGATGAATGCAATAGGGTACTAGTAAACGATGGAGAAATAAAAGAGTGGTAGAAGAGATATTTTTATCAACTTTTTAATGAAGATTTATATGACCAACTTAACTTAGGTAATTTAAGTAGGTCAATGAGTATAAAAATTTAAATTTTTATCGTAGAATTCAAATTTTAGATTAGAACAAGCTTTAAATGAGATGTACAATGGAAAAGTCGTTGGACCAGATGATATTCCGATAGAGGTATGGAAGTCCCTAGGGAAATAAGGTATTAAATGCCTTACAAAATTATTTAACATGGTATTGGAAACAAAAAAAATATCTGATCAATAGAGGGTAAGTACTCTAACTCCCTTATATAAGAATAAGGGAGACATATAAAATTATGTAAACTATAAAGGTATTAACAAATGAGTTATGCCATGAAACTTTGTGAAAGAATAATAGAAAAAAAATTAAAGAGATAACGGTGATTGAAAATCAATTTGAGTTCATGCTTAGAAAGTTGATAATAGAAGCTATACATCTTCTTAGACAACTAATTGAAAAATATCAAGAGTAAAAACAAGATCTGCACATGATATTCATTGACTGGGAAAAATCTTATAATAGAGTCCCAAAAGAAATTATATGGAGAATTCTAGAAAAGAGAGGTGTTAGCATAACATATATTGAACTAATTAAGGATATGTATGAGAATGTAATAACCAGAGTAAAAACTTCAGGTAGAGTAACTGAAGCATTTCTAATAAAGAAATGCTTAGATTAAATATTAGCTCTAAGTCTCTATATTTTTATACTAATTATGGATGAACTCACTACACACATTTAAGATACAATATTGTGTTGGATGTTGTTTATAGATAAATTATTTTGGTAGATGAAACACGTAAAGGAGTAAATACTAAATTAAAATCTTGATGGAAAATACTATAAGGGAAAGATTTTAGGCTTAGTAGAATAAAGACAAAATATATGTAATTTAAGTTTAGCCATATTAGACGTAATGAGATAATTGTTAAGATAGAAAATGATGAGTTGCTTGGAATTGAGAGATTTAAATATTTAGGATCATTTTTGAAAAATAATGGAGGGATTGGGAGACATATTTTACATAGAATACAAGTAGGATATTGAAATAGAAGAGAGTGTCGGGTGTTTTTTTTTGTGATTGTAAAGTACTTCTAAAACTTAAAAAAAAGTTCAATAAAATTATAGTTAGACCTCTATATTATATGAAACTGAATGTTAGACTATGACTCGAGCACATGAGTATAGAATGAGAGTTGCAGGGATGAGGATGTTAAGGTGGATGTGTAGACATATGAGGATGGATAGAATAAGAAATGAGAGCATTAGAGAGAAAATCAAAGTTGTATTTATTGAGGAAAAGCTCCAAGATATACATTTAAGATGGTACGAACATATACTTAGACGACTAATAAATGCTCCAGTTAGGCGATGTGAAACTATAACAAACATGCACATCAAACGAGGAAGATGAAGATAAAAAAAACTTGGTTAGCAATAATAAAATAAGATAAAATTTATTTAAGTATAGATGATGACATAGTAGGGGATAGAACCTAATGGTGTAAAATAATTTATATAGCCGACCCCATTAGTGGGATAAAGCTCGGTTGTGGTTGTGGTTGTGGTATTGCAAGTCTTGTGACTTATATGATCAAAGTTGAATGCAATCATTGTTGGAAAAATATGGCCCCAGGACATAGTCGAGTTGGTTACTACTATTATATTTGAGAGGTGTCCTAAGGCAATCGCCTTATTATTTGTACTTATTTATTGGATAATAAAGTTTCACTAATTGAATACACATTCTCGATGTGTATGATTTGATCTTAAACTTATTTATTGAATATCCGAAATGTAATTTATAGTAAGAGAGAACTTCTGATTGGATCACAACTTGTGAGAATCTCTACATGTGTAATTATGAATGTGTTGAAACAATCCCTAATCGATGAATTGATGAGTTTGGACATCGTTAATTCTGTGAGACTAGCATGAGTTATACTCCTTGGTCTAAGTAAGCAGTTGTTCCTCACTGTTGAAGACATTGGGATGTTGAAAGTTAAACGTGGATGCTAGTTATGATAACTAGTTTATTAGAGTGACATGCTTTGAGACTTCATATGGTTCTCTACATATATAGATATGTCAATGAAAATTTCATTGTAGTTCAAGTGCAAGTTTCCTTCAACTTAAGATATTTAAGTCACTTCGATCATGAAGACTTATACTTCGACATCTTAAGCAAGAATCTTCGTAGAGGTATGGACTAGGAAATGATTGGGTATAAGTCGAAGGACCCGAAGGTGTTTGAATAACTTATAGAGGATTCACCACTCCTTACGAGGAGATGTATACCCTATAGCCACTTGTCAGAATTAATATTTAAAGTCTTTGGTCAAAGCATTACATGTTAAGAGTATTGTACTATTGGACACATGTACAAGTAATTTAAATCCATAGGATGAGGAAGTATTTCTTGGGCTAGGTGTAACATAATCAGTCTAGTGGGGACTGACACATAGATCATGTCCTGAACCAAGTGAGTATAAGACGAGTGAAAGGAATGAGGTACGACTGATTATAGTTACTGAAGGGTTCAAAAATAGTTCTGGAATCGACTGTGATTTTCTGGTCAATTGAGAATCATGATGTATTACTAGGTGTTACTCATGATCATTCCATAATTAATGGTTAATTATGGACAACCAATATAACCAGGAATCTATAAGGTCACACACACTACGAGTTTATCTTAGAGATTTAAAACGAGTTTGAGAATTAGATTCTCAAATCGAGAGCGAGACAAAGTTTGGTTGGACCAAATAAAAGATAGATATTTGTAAGAATGAAAGCGCAGACGGGCCATGACTAATGTAGGAGACATGGATTCATTATGGTTTGATAATAAATCAAAAAAGGTTTAGTTTAGTTATGAAATAAATTGATTTAATAATCAACCAAAAGGGTTTAGTTTAACCAAGATGGTTTGGTTTTGAACCAAACTTAATTTTAATGATAATGGATCAGGTTGACTTTGCTTATTAGATTTGGGAGATCACTTGTTCTCCAAGTCATGTAGAGGTGTATAAATACCCCTCTATGAGGAGAAGAGATAAGTTATTTTTATTATTTGAAATAAAACTCTAAATTAGGGCTTCTTCTCATCCTCTTCTCCCTCTCCCTCTATCTAGCCGCCGCCCAAGCTCTTGTCACCCAAGAGTTACCACCGGCTATCTCCAGCTACCGAATTCAGTGCTGACAAATTCGGTGCTGACGATTTCAGTGTCGACGATTTCGATGCCGACAATTTCAGTGCAGAAGAATTCAGTGTTGGCGATTCCAATGCCACGCCACCCACCAAATCATGTTGTGGGAGTTATCTCAGATTGCTTCGTCTTCACGCTTGGCTAGTACTGATTAGAGATGAATGACTTATGGCTTTGTGAAGTCGTCTCAACGATAACTCAGTGTGGATACAAGTAGAGGCAAACTCTATTGAGCTTGCTAGTTGATGCCCTTTCCACTTCACATTATCCGTCAAGTATACCTAGAGTAAAATTTATTTTATTTTATAATCATGTCTTTCCATGTTGTATCCTTGCATGCGTGTGGTGTGTGATGTAATAATTAGGAATTATTATGCTTTTATTTTCGCTGTGCATGTTTTCTAAAATGTGTTTTAGCACACAACCACATCAAGCATTCCCTAACAGTGGTATCTGATCATATTTCAACATGATCATAAAATTATTTTATGAATCATAAAATTATTTTATGAATCATAGTTTGTCATAAATTAATTTCTAAAATTTTTCCTATTTTATTAAGAATTTCCATTTTTGGTAAGTTTCTTAATTTATTAAGAAATTCTAATTTTGAAAAGTTCAAGAATAATTTAAGTAATTTTATTTTACAAATATTCTGAAAATTAATTTCTAGATTTTTATTTTATTACAAATTTTTTATTTTGAAAAGTTTCCTAATTTATTAGAAAATTTTAATTTTAGAAAGTTCTAAAATAATTTAGAAAATTTTAATTTTAAAAATATTCTGTAAATAATTTAGAAAATTTATTTTGGAAAGATTCTTAAATTGTTAGTAAATTCTAATTTTGGAAAATTTCTAAAATAATTTAGAATAATTCTAAATATAAAAGTTTCTGAATTAATTAATAAATTCTAATAATAAATTTTCTAATTTGTTAGGTAAATAAAATTAAGGAATTGTTTCCTAATTAATTAGATTTTCTTGATTGGGAATAATTTACTATATAAAATATATAACTAAAATTTAGAAAATTATTTCCTAATTTAATTAGAGAATCTTGATTTATGAAAATTAAATTCTTAATCATATTTTATACAAAGAAAAATTATGACAATTATGACAATATTTATGTTATGTCATATATGTATGTCATGTAGATGTATTAGATGCATATGTCCTATGATTGATGTGTTATATTATTATTTATTTCATGCATGTGTTGTGACATGTCATCATTTATGTCATGTGCGTGATGTCATATAGATAGTACATTTGCATGATGATGATGAAACCTAAATCTCTTACATCAATATTAAAGTATACATCTTCCGTTAATATGGTAAGAACTAGAGTCTAATTTCTTGTTTGGGTTGTTGGAATCACTCCAAGCTCGACCTGAAATTAGATATGTTTGAACTATTGAGATACGATCTCGTGATTAACGGGTCAGCTTTAACTTGAAACATTAACTTGTTGCACTCACTCCAAAGTTAATGTGGATAGGGGTAAGTTGGGTGATATACATATAATATATACTTGTTAATGAGTTAACAACCCGATGTTTATGTGAATATTTAAATAGTTGATAGTATAATATGATAGTTATATATAAGCGATACATAATCGATATTTGTGATACCTACCACTATAGCTAAGAATGACTTGTTAGACTCACTCTAAGGTTATTTTTATCTATGGTGTATATCAATCCATTTGGAGAAAAACCTATGATCTCTCTAATTCAAAGTAAGAGATCTTAAATTCGATAAATGAATGAGATTCTTAAATGTATGTAAATTATTTACAAATATATTGTAAAATCATCTCTCTCATATTATTCTCAATTTTATATTTTCTAGGTTAATAATTTCATCATGACATTTTGAATTTACGTTCGATTTTGGACTCAAACAAACTGACCAGACTAAACTTCTTGAACTGGCTTAGAAACCTGAAAATTGTTCTCAACGTTGAAAATCTTATATATGTCGTTGATGAGCCTCTCCCCACTAATATAGGAGATGATGCAACTACAGACTAATTGTTGGCCCATCAGAAGCATAAGACCTATTTTGAGCTTGCTAGTTGCATCATGCTAGCTTCGATGACTCCTGAGCTACAAAAGCAACATGAGCATATGGATGCTTATACTATTATCTATCATCTTCGTGAGTTTTTTTACGAGCAAGCTAGATTCAAAAGGTTCGAGGTCTCCAAGCTTCTCTTTCTCTCAAGATGCAGGAGAGTTTATCTACAGTGCAATATGTACTAAAGATGAATGGCTACATTGAGCGGTTGGGATCACTCGAGGTTACAATTGATCTAGAATTAAGACTTAATTCTACATAGTTTGCCCAATTGTTATTCATAGTTTGTGATGAACTATCGTATGAATAATCTTGAATCCACCATTCCTAAAATGATCAACATGCTCAAGACTGTGGAGCCTTCTATTAAAAGAGAGCAAAAAACTTAATTTTAGTTAACCCCTTAAGAAAGATTCTAAGAGAAAGTAAAAAACATCAAGTCAAAGGGAAGAAAAAGGCTAAGAAGGAAGAATTGGAACAAAAGGGCCCATGTCACCATTGTAGCAAGATGGGTCACTAGCGAAGAAACTGCAAGATCTATCTAGAGTCGCTAAAGAAGAAATCGACATTCGATGCCCTATCTGTTTTAGGTATCTTGATTATTGATTGTTATGTTATTTCCTCTAACACTTGGATATTGGATACTAGGTGTGGCTAATATATATGTAATGACATATAGGGGCTAAGAAATAGTAAAAGATTTTCCAAGGGAGAAGCAAATCTGTGAGTTAGAAATGGAGAAAAGGTTGCAACTATGACCATCGGAACATATTTGTTGAAGCTTCCTAGTGGACTTGTCTTAGAACTAAATAATTGTTATTTCGTTCCTTCATTAATAAATAACATTGTTTCTATTTCTTGTTTAAATAAAAAGAGTTTCCATTTGACATTTAGTAACAATTGCTATTACATAAACTTGAATGACGTTCTTTATGGTACTAAAACTTTATGCAATGACATCTATGCGTTAGATACATCTGGTGACATATTTAATATCAAAGTGAGCAACAAGTATGCTCGAAAAGATGATCAAATAACCTCCTACTTGTGGCATTGTCATTTTGGCCACATTAGCAAGAAATGCATGTTTGAATTATAAAGACTTGTCATTATGGAATCATTTGAATTAGATTCATATGATTGAATCATGCTTAAAAGGCAAGATGACCAAGTTATCTTTTTCAGGAAAAAGTGAACAAGTGGGAGAGTTGCTCGACCTTATACATACTGATGTAGGTGGACCGATGTCAACTCAAGCACGAGGAAGTTATAACTACTTCATTACTTTTATCGATGATTACTCACGATTTGGGTATATATATTTAATGAAATACAAGTCTGAGTCCTTTGAAAAATTCAAAAAAATTCAAAAATAAAGTAAAGAAACAACTTGGCAAAAGTATCAAGATACTTTGATCCGATTGAGGTGGTGAACACTTAAGTCAAGAGTTTCAAGATTATCTAAGGGATAATGAAATATTATCTCAATGGACTCTACCTGATATACCACAACACAATGGTGTATCTGAAAGGCGAAATCGAACCTTGTTAGATATAGTTAGGTTAATGATGAATCATGTCAGCCTTCCCAAATCCTTTCGGGGTTACACACTTGAGACAATTGTTTACTTGCTAAACAGAGATCCGACCAAGGTAGTCTCTACTACTCCATATGAGATATGGGCTCGTAAGAAACTTCAACTATCTTACTTGAAGATATAGGGTTGTCCTGCTTATGTGAAGAGGATAGTATCAGATAAGCTGGATGCTAAGTCTGATAAGTGTTTATTTATTAGTTACCCTAAGGAAATAAGGGGTTACCAATTATATCATCCCTTAGAACAAAAGGTGTTTGTTTCAAGGCATGTTGTATTCCTAGAGAAAGAGTTTCTCTTACAGGAAAATAGTGGAAGTATGGTTGATTTTGAGGAAGTTCAAGAGACTCCAATAGACACAATAAAGACACCTAGTCAAGAACCACAACTGATTACTCATAATAATGAGCAATCGGATGAACCAATGGAGACACAACCTCTTCGTAGATCAAATAGGACACACAATATTCCTGAGAGATATAGATTTCTCATAAGTGAATTGAATGACATGTTTCTCATTGAAGATAAAGAACCTATTGATTATGAAGAAGTTCTGAAAAGTTTAGAAAGGGATAAGTGGCTAACATCCATGAAGTCGAAAATGGATTCTATATATGAAAACTAAGTTTGGAACTTGATGGACCCACCTACAGGCATCATGCCTATTGGGTGCAAGTGGGGTTTCAAGAAAAAAACTGACATGAATGGTAATGTAATTACCTACAAAGTGAGATTAGTGGAGAAAGACTATCGTCAAAGGCAAGTGTTGACTATGATATAACTTTTTCACGAGTAGCTATCCTTAAATCCATTCGGATACTCCTGGCCATAGCAGCTCATTATGATTATAAGATATGACAAATGGATGTGAAAATGACATTCCTCAACGAGAAACTATTTGAGGATGTGTATATGACACAACCCGAGGGTTTCACATCTGTTGAAAGAAATAAAATATGCAAGGTTCAACGGTCCATTTATGGACTAAAGCAAGCATCCAGGAGTTGGAATATTTGTTTTGATGAGATAATCAAAGAGTTTGATTTCTCACAAAATCCTGATGAACCTTGTGTGTACAAAAAGGTTAGTGGGAGTTCGATTGTGTTTTTAGTATTGTATGTCGATGACATATTGCTCATAGGAAATAATGTGTCAGTCTACAATCAGTCAAAGTTTGATTGTCCAAAATACTCTCCATGAAAGACATGGGAGAAACAACCTATATCCTCAGGAATAAGATCTATAGGGATAGATCGAAATGGTTGCCTGTTCTTTCATAGTCTACATATATAGATAGAGTATTAAAGTTGTTTAACATATTTGAATCTAAGAAAGGTTTTATACTCATCAGGCATGTGATTCACCTTTTGAAGTCTATGTGCCCACGTATAGAAGATGAGAGGATTTGCATGAGTAAGATTTCTTATGCGTCAGCAATATAATCTATCATGTATATTCTGTTATGTGTGAGACCCGATGTATCATACGCTTTGAGTATCACAAGCATGTTGAAATCGAATTCTAAATTCAAATATCATGTTTCTACACTCCTATGCATAGAGAAAATTTTAAATTTTATTTATGATTTAACAATTAAATCAAAGAAGTGTTTGTATGATTTTAAAACAAACATAAGCATGATCTTTATCTAAGCATGCATTACAATCTAACCATATAAGTAAGATCCTAAAAGCATAACAAAGATAAACTATCATGTGATTGATTCATATAATACAAATTTAATCATTTTATTTAGACATGCTAAACTATCTAAAAAAAACATATTGGATCATTTAAGCATAACCTAAATAAAACTATTAACACATGCATCAATATATATATATATATATATATATATATATATATATATATATATATATATATATATATATATATATATATATATAAACCAAAGTACAAGCATAAATATACCTTCCAAACAACCTGTGTTTGGGAATGACTCCAATTATTTTGGTTGTAGCAAAATAACTCTTCATTGATTATCACGAGCTCGTAATTCATTCATTTAATCTGGTCCACGATCAGAGTCCTCTTTCCAATACCTGATCGCACTAGAGATCAAGTGTCGTTTTTCGTCGAGACGGTCGAAACGTCTTCCTTGAAGATGAGGAAGGGGCTGCCCAATTACCCCTTCACAAGGCGATGTCTAATAGCCCTTAACAAGGGGTTACGCCTTCTAAAATTCTACAAGAAGGTGGGCGGCTACAATGCTTCTCGAAGAGGCGAAGCAATCACAAAGAGATGAGACTTTTCGATGGAAAAGAGGGAGAAAATCTCTATCTTCTGTTTTTTGAAAGGTGGCTGCCAAAATTCTCAAGTAGAATAAGGAAAATGCTTGATGTCTGAATTTAGCAAAACTCAAGAAAAATGTGGTTGTCGTATCTCTTTTCTTCAAGCAATTAGCCAGAGAGCTTTCTACTCTAATAGTTTAAAAACAAGCAAAAGAGAAAACAAAACGTGATTTCATTATTTCCAAAATGTGGTGGAAGTGGGTTAGTGGATGAGTGGAGGAAATGTCCTCCATTATTTCCAAAACGTAGAGGGTAAGGGGAAAAAGAAATTTTCTTGAATCTCATCATGTTGAAACTTAATCCTCCGTTTTTTATATTTTATTTTATTTTATTTTATTTTTATTTTTCATGATGCAATTTAATTGTAATTGTATTTTTCTTGGGTTTGAACTTTCAAGGCCCATTATCTCTTCCATCTGTGTTTATTGGATGTTTAGAACTTTTCTAGAACCTAATAATGCGAGTCCATTGTAATCATATCAACGATCCAGTATCGTTGATGCGACAAATACACTTGCTCGCTATTACAATAATATAAATCTAATTTATAGAGTTTGTGTGGAACTCTTCCACTCTCATTAGAAATCACTCTAACATTTGATCTATCATTTCAAACTTTCTTTGTTAATACACTGTTTGATCACATCAAACTTTATTCGTCAAATTCAACTACTTGAATTTTACTTTTTTCAACGAGAAATAGGAAAATCAATACTTGTGTGACCCACATTAGTTCAGGGATACAGCTAGTCGTAGGTTCACAACTCTTTGTGATTTAAGACTATACTTGTCCTTTATTCTGGCATACCCTTAATAGCCTCATCCTATGATCAACTCCTTAATTGTAGGACGTCAACACTAATTTTGATTAACACCCATGAATTATGGTAAGAGCGTCTAGCAGCACCGCCTCATGATTCCCTAGGTATCACTGAATAGTGCCTGCAAGAACTCAATTATGGTTAATGTATAGTCTGGTCTCTTCATCTCATATATCCAGGTCGAATCTACAACCATTGGTGCATCGAGGGTTGTATATTGATTCAACAACCATTTGATATATCTTATAGTGATGTCGCATGTGTAACTAGGAAACTCCTTTCCTAAAGTACATCTTACAGTTCTGATCAGAGACTTCATACACTATAAAACAATATATTACATAGGATATCCACACCTGTGGGTGTGTGGTGAATCTCCGATTACAATACACTGGTTCCTATATATTTCATTACTACACCCAATCTCACCACCTGGTGACCCTAATAGAGTTGATAAATGAGTCAAAATGCAACCCCATCATATAGAGTCTCAGTGTTGTTCTAAGTAATAAGGACTACTAGTGTACAACCACAACCAAAGACTTATCCACTCAATAAATGATAACCACTTGAAAAGTCTGTGTGAGGGATGTTCGATAAACTCATCGTATGATCACTCATCTGTATGTTTGATCATCTTTATATTCTTACCAATGCAATATGGTACACTACATCACAGATGCTAGTCTCTAGCTCAAGCAGTCTTTTATCCTTGTTTATTAGGCGGCCCAATTGACTAGGAATAAATTTAGATTATACAGTGAATATTGATGTATTTCATGATGACCATCATATGTACCACCACATCTCACTATAGTATATTCAAGAACTTTATCTATGCTTCTAGCATGGGTATAAAAATAAAGTAAATTGCTAAACTGAATTAAATTATATTAAAATAAAGGTTACTTATTTACAAGAGTTAATAAAGCCCTAGCCAACAGTTGTTTTTGTAGGGAACCTACTCTAACAGAGCAGATACCAGTCAAATCCAGGAATGGATCATTGGGCGGCTATCAAGACAATCCTAAAGTACTTAAGAAAAACTAAGGATGTGTTCTTACTATCTGGAGAAGGTGATATGATAACACACGGATATATAGATGCCAGCTTCCAGATGGTCAAGGATGATTCCAAGTTTCAATCTAAATACATATTCATATTAAATGCAGGTGCAATAAGTTGGAAGAGTTCCAAGCAAGACACCATCGCTGATTCAACGACTAATGCGGAATACATTGCGGCTTCAGAAGCAGTAAAGGAAGCAGTTTGGATCAAGAAGTCCATCACTAAACTTGGAGTGGTTTGGAGCATTGTTGATACATTACTAGTTTACTGTGACAACAATGGAGCCATAGCGCAGGCTAAGGAACCCAAATATCACCAGCGATCTAAACGTGTGTTTCGCCACTATCATTTGATCAAAGAGATTAATAGCAGAACAGAAATGCAAATTAAGAAGATTCCCACTGAAAGGAACCTTGCGGATTCTTTAACAAAGACTCTGTCACAATGTAAGTTTGAGAGTCATATCCAAACATATGGTATTCGATACCATAGCGATTGATATTAGGTCAAGTGGAAGTATATTATATTTGAGAGGTGTCCTAAGGCAATCGTATTATGATTTGTACTTATTTATTGGATAAATAAAGTTTTACTAATTAAGTATACGTTCTCTATGTGCATTATTTGATCTTAAACTCATTTATTGAAAGTCCGTAATACGATTCATAACATGAGAGAACTTGTAATTGGATCATAACTTGTGAGCATCTATACATGTATAATTATGAATGTATTGAAACAATCCATAATCGATGAATTGATGAGTTCGGACATCATTAATTTTGTGATACTAGTATGAGTTATATTCCTTAGTCTAACCAAGCAGCTGTTCCTCATTGGCTGGAGACATAGAATGTTGAAAGTTAAACGTGGATGCTAGTTATGATAACTAGTTTATTAGAGTGACCTGCTATGAGACTTCATACAATTCTCTACATATATAGATATGTCAATGAAGATTTCATTACAACTCGAGTGCAAGTTTCTTTCGACTTTAGGTATTCAAGTCACCTTGGTTATGGACCCTTATACTTTGACATCTTAAGCAAGCATCTCCGTAGAGGTATGGACTCGAGATGATTGGGTATAAGTCGAAGTGTCCGAAAGTGTTTGAATAGCCCAAAGAGGATTCACCACTCCTTGCAAGGAGATGTATATCTTATGGTCGCTTGTCAGGATTATTATTGAAAGTCTTTGGCCAAAGCATTTGTAATGCCCGCCTTACTCATACCCTTAAGCTACAGGACAAACGTTACTCTTTCCTCATACATCTAAATTTTTGGCATTCTTACCTGTTATATGCTGCTTAGTCCATAGATCTATTCTAACCTGTTACGACTGGTAGGATATGACTTGTAGCCACATAGGGCTGAAGGGAGTCAGAAGCTTCTAGTGGGTCTGGGCCGTGTGGCCCTGACAGGTGTTGTACTCTCAACTGACACAAGGCACGACCATGTAAGGGTCACACGACCGTGACCCTTGGGAGAGGATGGAAGGGGCACGGCCGTGCGAACCCACACGACCGTGTCACTTCGGCCGAGAGAAGGAGAGGCACGGCCGTGTGGAATCACACGACCGTGTAGCATTGGCCAAGAGGAGGAGGTGCCCGGCCGTGTGATCCCACACGGTCGTGTCACCTTGGCCGAGAGGAAGAAGGGCACGGCCATGTGAAATCACACGGCCATGCCACCTTTGGCCGAGAAGAGGAAGGGCATGGCCGTGTGCTTCCACACGGCCGTGTTGCCTTTGCCAGAGGAGACAGCGCAAGGCCGTGCGAACCCGCACGGCCGTGCCACGGGCCGTGTGGAGGATCCCCTTTCTCCACCGAAACATGCTTGTTCTCCTCTTTTTCACTTTCACTTACCATTCAAAATTCTGCCAAGCCATCAAATTCATCCTAAACCAATTAGTGCCAGTATCTTAGGTAAAGCGGAGAGAAGAAAACAAAATGAAGGTTCTACATGTTCCCCATAATAACAATTTCTCTGATCTCTTTCCATTGTTCTGCCACACACGCACACACCCCTAAGCATTGCTCCTGTTGCCTCCTCCTACTCGAGCTTTCCTTTTCCTTTATCTGCAGTATAAGAAATTACAAATCTATAAGCGGATGATTAGTAAGTATCATCTACTCACAAAAAGATGCATTAACAGAGGGCATGCTTTTTTAAACTGCTTGAAGAAAAATGCAACATTGTAAACATGCTTTTGCTAGTAGATCACACTAAAATCGTACTTTGGAAATATGTACATGCCATGTATTTTCAAACCAGTTTATGATGCAACCGACAACTAAAAACCATGCTAGTAACGAAATAAAAACATGCATCTTGGCATACTATTGAGTTTATCACTGTTGCACTACATAACTCAATTCTCAACTTAGGAAACTTCCACTAGACAAACCATGAAGTTTAAAAACTTTATAGTACATATTAGTGAAAATAATAATCACTTGCTTGGGCCCGACATTGTACTATTTTGCGCATCCTTAATAAGATCCGAGGTAGCTAATCCCGAACCCTTTAAGGTACTACTAGGTGGTCTAGGAGCCTAGGGGCGATCTAGGGGCCCACCCAAGGATCTCGTGTCCAATACATGCCTTTCTAAAGTAAAATACTTCTTTTTAACTATTACTTTCTTGTACTTGCACTTGCTTGGCATTTAACCAAACACCTCATGTGCGCTTAATTGCCCCGTACTCATAGGGAAGCACTTTAGGCACTTGATTATACTTCTTAGTCTCAAAACTCAATGTGAAGCAAACCAAGATGATCTAAGCATGCTCTTAATCCCCAAAACTTTATAGGGCAACCTACATATCATAGCATTTATCTCCTTTAATATACAACACATTTAAAACATATCATAACATGTATTAACGAAGCTACTCATACTGCAGGTGAGAGGTACTTACTTCCTTTCGCTAAATCTTACGATTATAAAGTGCAAGGAAGACCCCAATATCCTCCCTCGTATGCCTTAATCTCTAAGTTGACGTTCTTTTGCGTACTATCTCCTTGGGAGAGACCCTCCCCTTAGATTCCCTCCTTGGAAGGCTTTAAAACTTGGAGCCCTAGGTTTCCTTGGCCGAAACTTGAAAGGAGGGAGAAGAGAATTCAGCTAGAGAGGAAAGAGGAGGCGGAAGATTAGGTTTTGATCTCATCCAACCCCTTTTATATTAAGTGGAAGTTGGAGCATCTTTTCACACATAATCCACATATAAGGAATTGTTTCATATTACATATGTGATGCTTTACCACCACCTAATGACTACTTAAACAAATCTTAAGCAAGAGGTCTCGGGTTCAAATCCTACCCCGAGCTATTTATGCATATATTTTTATTTCTTTTCCCTTCTTCTATTTCCTTTTGTGCATTGTAAAAATAAGGGAAATTTATGGGTGTTACAACATTACATGTTAAGAGTATTGTACTCTTGGACACATGTACGAGTAATTTGAATTTGCAAGATGAGGAAGTATTTTTTGGGCTAGGTGTGACATAGTCAGCCTAGTGGGGACTGATACATAGATCATGTTTTGAACTAAGTGAGTATAAGACGAGTGAAAGGAATGAGACACGACTGACTGTAGTTGCTGAGGGGTTCAGAAATAGTTCTGGAATCAACTGTGATTTCCTGGTCAATTGAGGATCATGATGTACTACTAGATGTCACTCATGATCGTTCCATAATTAATGATTAATTATGGACGACCAACATAACCAGAAATCTATAAGGTCATACGTATTACGAGTTTATCTTAAAGACTTAAAATGAGTTTGATAATTAGATTCTCAAATAGAGAGAGAGAGACAAAGTTTGGTTGGACAAAACAAAAGACAAATATAGAAAGATATTTGTCAAAATGAAAGCGCGGATGGATCATGACTATTATAGGAGATATGTATTCATTATGATTTGATAATAAACCAAAAGGGATTTGGTTTACTTATGAAACAAATTGGTTTAATAATAAACAAAAAGGGTTTGTTTTAATTATGAACCAAGTTATTTAGTTTCGAAGTAAACTTAATTTTAATAGTAATTAATCGAGTTGACTTTGCTTATTAGGTTTGGGAGATCACTTGTTCCCCAAGTCATGTAGAGGTGTATAAATATCCCTATGAGGAGAAGAGATGAATATTTTTTATTATTTGAAGTAAAACTCTAATTTAATAAGGACTTCTTATCTTCCTCTTCTCCCTCTCCCTCTCTCTAGTCGCCACCCAAGCTCTTGCTGCCCAAGAGTTATCGTCAGTCATTTCTTGCCACTGAATTCAGTGTCGACAATTTCAATGCCGACGAATTCGGTGCCGATGATTTTAGTGTCGACGATTTCGATGTCGCGCTGCCTACCAAATCATGTTGTGGGAATTATCTTTGATTACTTCGTTTTCACGCTTAGCTAGTACCTGTTGGTCCCTTTGGAGGCTGGCAAGAGGGGAGGGGTGAATTGCCCTACAAAAATAAATTATACCTTTCTCGGATTTTCAACTTAATAATTAAACTTGTAATAAAAACAAATAGAGACTAATTAAACAAGAAATCAGAACAGAGGGTTTACTTGGTTTGCAATCAAAGGATTGCTAATCCAAGGAAAGGATGACACACTATCTGATGATCTCCTCTGGGCGGAGAAGCCTCTTACAGCGTTGACAACACAAAAGAATAATAAAGCACAGAGAAAATGGATTACAAGTTCATTTAATCATCTGTGCAAATCAGTGCTATATTTATAGCACTAGTCGGGGCGCCCTGAAGGGTCCGGACGCCCTTGGGGGGGGGGATAAAATTTTATCCCTCAACGTTCAGATCGAGTCAAAGCTCGATCTGGTCAAAATCCACTTCCGGGTGCCACGGTACATTCCGGGTGCCACGGTACGTTCCGGGCGCCCTGGAGGGGTCCGGGCGACCCAGTCAGCTCCGGGCGCCCCGCACCCAAAGTCAACTCTGGTTGACTTTTTCCATCCGGTAGCTCTGCTTCGGTTCAGCTCGTCTTGGTCCGGGTCTTCATGTAATGACTTGACCCTTTGGCCTCTTGGGCGGCTCTTGTGGCGGCCCAACTGGCGGCCCTTATGTCGTCGGCCCATTTGGCGACCTCTCATGTCATCGACCGATGACCCTTGGCCGTGCCGTTACTCACTAGGACTTTCCACCCCTGGCAGTGGATTCTTGCCTCCCCCAGGATTCGAACTCTAAACCTCCAGGCTTAAGTATTAGAGTTTATGAATCCTGGTAGCCAAGTGAGCGCCGCTCACTTGGCTACCAGGATTCATAAACTCTATTACATAAGCCTGGAGGTCTAGAGTTCGAATCCTGGGGGAGGTAAAAATCCACTGCCAAGGGTGGAAAGTCCTAGTGAGTAACGACACGACCCAGGTCGCCAGGGTTACAATAAAAAGACGTCTTTTTATTGTAACGAACCGGCCCTTTGGCCTCTTGGGCGGCCCTTGTGGCGGCACAACTGGCGACCATTATGTTGTCGGCCCATTTGGCGACCTCTCATGTCGTCGACCGACGATCCTTTGGTCGTGACGTTACTCACTAGAACTTTCCACCCCTGGCCAGTGGATTTTTGCCTCCCCCAGGATTCGAACTCTAAACCTCCAGGCTTAAGTATTAGAGTTTATGAATCCTGATAGCCAAGTGAGTGCCCATTGTAACGCCCGAAAATTCTCAAATCAATTTTAGAAATAATTCTATTATTTTTTTAGAATTTTAGAATATTTTTATAGAATTTTTGGAGTAGCAGAAGTAGCAAAATTAAATAAAAACGTAAAACAGCCTAAGCGAGAATTGAACCCGCAACCTATGGACTCTATGATTTATAGGGTGACTTTAGTAACCAAGGGGCCCCAGCAGGGGTGTGCTGAAAAAAGAGGAGAACAATTATATTTATAGGCGAGTTGGGTCGTATTAATCACTTAATATAAATAGGAAAATTAAGTGGGGAGTTATTATTTTTTATCGACAACTCTCTTTTCCCTCAACCTCACCCGCCGCCCCTCTCTTCTCCCGCACCCTCTCAGCACGCCAACTCCAAGAAGACCTAGGGTTCAATCCCTAGGGTCGTAGGAGCACCCTCCGGTGATAACTCCGATACGATGACGCTCCCCTCCGCGAGAAGGAAGCGTAGACGTAAGAGGATCACCGAAACGGTCTTCTTCTCTGGAATCTAGCGATCGGATTGTATGAAAACTTAGCGCAGGATGTAAGTAACCCCTCACCTGCAGTATAAGTAGCTAATCGTACGCTTTTATGGTCCTAGTTCGCGTTTATGATCTTAGCATAGCCATATGCAGAATTAGAGCATACCAAGTGCTCGATAGAATGCCTAGTACAGTTTTATATTACAGTAGGCATTTTAATAGCTCAGTTAAGTGCCATAGAAGCATTTTAAAAAAAGCATACTTAGTCTTTATTTAGTTTATATGGGACCACGGTCCAATGGGTGGGCTCCCATAGTCACCTCTAGGTTCAGATAACCTAGCTCTAGGTTCAGATAACCTAGTAAAAGCAAGATGAGATAAATCAGTTATGAACAGTATTTTACTTTTATCAGTGGCACTGTACTGGACTATCAGATGTCCTTGGGTTGGGCTCTCATAGTCGTCCCTAGGTTTAGATAACCTAGTAAACCCTACTAGATTCGGGACTAGCTACCTCGGGTTTAGTTAGGGATACGCGCATAGCAAGTACAGTTGCCGGGCCCAACAGCAGCATGATTAGTATTTTTATCTATTTATGAAAATAGTTTCAAACTTCACAAACCAGATATGTGAGTACAATTTAGCTTCAGTTTAGTTTTTGTATTGTTATAACAAATAGCTTAGCTTATGTATCAATTTAGTTAGCTTGTTGATACAATGAATAGCTTTTTGTTCAGTATTTGATTAGCGTGATTTGATTGTCAATATGCCATGTTTTAGTATGTTCAGCATGATCATCAGCATGTATTTCAAATAGCATCCTTGAAAGCATGATTTCTTCGAATGCATGTTTTTGTGAGGTAGATGGTTCTTACTAAGCTCCCAAGCTTATAGTTTCATTTTCCTTATACTGCAGATAAAGGCAAAGGGAAGATGGATTAGCGGAGGCTGGAGGGCAATGCGATCAGATGTATGTGAGAAGGAACTTGGAATAAAGATTCTTGGAGACTAGTAAGTCTAAAGACTTAGTATTTCTTATAGTGTTACTTTTCCGCACTTTTAGATGTTAAGTGTCTTGAACTATGAAAGTATGCATTGAGTTATGCTTAGATTATTAGTTGTCCTAATATTAGCTAGCTAACCATGAGTATTGACATGCTTAGTAGTGGTATTATGCTTTTAGTTGATTTCTGAAGGTCCTGTATGAGTTCGGGTGAGATTTCTGCATAAATCAGAAAACCCGATCGATCAGCCGATCGATTGAGGAGTTCTCAATCGATCAGCTGATCGATTGGAGGAAATCCCTGCGGACAGAATGCTATTGAATCGATCAGCCAATCGATTGAGGAGCTCTCAATCGATTAGCCGATCGATTGGGAAGCGATCTACCGCGTACAGAAAGCTGAGGAATCGATCAGCTGATCGATCGGTCATGGATCGATCAGTCGATCGATCGAGAATTTTATTTCCGCGAACAGAGAGCCTCTGAACGATCACTGGATCGATTGGACAGGCTGGATCGATCAGCCGATCGATCCAGAATTGACCTCCGTGCACAGTAGCACGTTGAATCGATCGGTGGATCGATCAATTAACTCCAATCGATCAGCCGATCGATTGGAAAGTCGGATTTCAGTTCCTTGATTAATAGAAGTTTAGGTTCCCTTCTGTAGCATATGTACACGATAAAAGTGTAACTGGAATATAAATTTCAGATTTTATAGCAAATAGCAGAGAGTTTTAATCAGTTAAGTGTTTCCGCACAGAATAGTTTAGCATAATGTAACCCCCGGCCTTACAGATTAGCTTAGTTAGTAGAAGGTGGGGCATTACAGAGTGTTATCAGAGCAAGTTCCATACTTCTTCACACACATATCAGCATTGAACCTGCAGCTTCCAAGTAAGAATACCTCTCACTTTATTCATGTTTTGCTTTCATGTTATAGATGACTAAAGCTTGTTTATATATGATAACATCTAACATGATAATAGTAGTTATGTACCTATGATTGTATCAATTATGTATGTCCTTTATTTTCTATAAAATGGTACGAGGACGCCCAGCTAGAAAGGAACTAGCTACTGAGCCCCAGCATGAGTCAGGCTGCTCAGTGCCTCCTCCAGACCTTACAGAGTTAGTGGCTCAGTTACAGAAGCAACTAGCTGAACAGCAACAGGAGATAGCCACCCTAAGGGCTAATCAACAGAACACTTCCACTATCACTCCAGAACCTAACCTAGCAACCCCAGTAGTGATAGAGGTTCCACCAGTCCAACCTGCAACACCAGTAGCCCCAGCAGCAGGGGCAAGAAGAGAAGCCTATCTGATCCAGTGGCAGAAGATCAAGCCAGAGAACTTCTCAGGCACCAGTGAACCATGGGATGCCCAAGCTTGGTTCAAAACACTGGAGAGTATGATGGAGCTTCTGGACTGGCCAGAACACGAAAATGTGAAATGCGCCTCCTTCTGCCTGGCAGGAGACGCACGTATGTGGTGGGAGAAAGTTAAAGCGAAGTGCCCAGTGAACCAAATGACATGGGCCGACTTCGAGAGAGAATTATTTGAGGAGCTCTTTCACATGCGGGTCACGAATCGCCACTACGACGAGTTCACTGAATTTTGCCAGGGCAACCTTTCAGTGGAGGAAGCCGTGAAGAAATTTAACAGATTGGCTCGTCTATGCCCTGAACTAGCCAGCACTGAAAGAGAACGAGTCCGGTTGATGCTCAAAATGCTAAGGCTGGAAATAGCACTGAACGTGGCCAGCAGTGTCCGTAGGCCGCAAACCACTAAAGAACTGGTAAGTAGTGCTCTGATCACCGAGCATTACTAGGACAGCATCAAACGGCAGAAGCAAGCCCTCTCAGAGTCTAAGGGCCAAGGAGGCTCAGGTACTCAGAAACACCAGGGCCACAACTCTAACTGGAAAGGGAACTCCAGCAATAAACATAAACCAGGAAGTTACCCAAAAGGAGGACCAGCTAGTAAACAGCCTAGCTATCCCAAGTGTTCTCCTTGTGGGAAATTCCACCCCGGAGTTTGTCGCAAGGGCACGCGAGGATGCTTCGAATGTGGCCAAGAAGGACATATGGCTAAGCAATGCCCGAACAAGACCAATTTCCCTCCACCACAGCCGATTCAGTACGGAGGTAACCCAGCACAGTTACATCAGATGCAAGCTGCTATAGATGGTCCACACATCAGTCAGAGCAGACTAGAAGCCCCCTCAGCCACGACAAACGCGAGGATCTACTCACTCACCAGAGAGGACGTAGCGAATGCCTCGATAGTTGTTACAGGTCAGATAAGTATTTTACAGCAAAGTGCAACTGTCTTATTCGATACTGGGGCAACCCACTCTTATATATCCAGGACATTCGTCGAAAAGTTGGCAATACCTCCAGAGGTACTCAGTGGTCAGTTTCTGACGACACTACCTTCAGGAGAAATCATGGCATCCACGCACTGGCTCCGAGCAGTGCCAGTCATTATAGCAGACAGAGAGCTTTTTGGTGATCTGATAGTGCTAGATATGGCTGACTATGACGTCATTTTAGGAATGGACTTTGTGATCAAGTACGGTGCCTCTATAGAGTGCCGTAAATAGAAAGTGGTATTCCAACCCGAAGCACGAGTGCAGTTTGGGTACATCGGAGAACCAAAGAGAAAGGCCAAGAAGTTTCTCTCAGCTATGAAAGCACAGAAACTATTGGATTCAGGATGTACGGGGTTCCTAGCACACGTAGTCAATACCAGTCAGGACAAGGACCAAAAGCTAGAAGAAGTCCGAGTTGTATGTGACTACCCAGCAGTCTTTCCTGAGGAGTTACCAGGTCTAGCACCAGACAGAGAGATTGAATTTGAGATAGAACTCATCCCCGGTACGAATCCCATCTTCAAAGCACCCTACCGCATGGCTCCAGCCGAACTGAAAGAACTTCAGGACCAACTACAGGAGCTGCTTGACAAGGGCTTCATACGCCCTAGTCACTCACCATGGGGAGCTCCTGTATTATTCGTGAAGAAGAAGGACGGGAGCATGCGCCTGTGTATAGACTACCGGGCACTAAATCAAGTCACGATTAAGAACAGGTATCCTCTTCCCAGGATAGATGACCTGTTTGATCAGCTAAAGGGAGCAGCAGTGTTCTCTAAAATAGACCTCAGATCGAGATATAACCAAGTGAGAGTTAAAGAGGGTGATATACCCAAGACAGCTTTCAGGACCAGATACGGACATTATGAGTTCGTAGTCATGCCCTTTGGTATGACGAATGCTCCAGCTACTTTCATGGACCTCATGAACAGAGTATTCAGAGAATACTTAGATAAGTTTGTTATCGTGTTCATCGACGACATTCTTATCTATTCCAGGACTCAGGAGGAACACGCAGAGCACCTGAAGATAGTACTGCAGACCCTTCAACAGAACCAGCTGTACACCAAGTTCACGAAATGTGAATTCTGGCTCGATCAGGTATCCTTCCTGGGTCACATCATCTCCAAGGATGGTATCATGGTAGACCCCAGTAAAATAGAGGCTGTGAGTAACTGGAAAAGACCTAAGAACGCTAGTGAAATCAGAAGCTTTCTGGGACTAGCAGGCTACTACAGAAAATTTGTAGAGGATTTCTCCAGGATAGCCTCCCCGCTGATAGCTCTCACCAGAAAGAACAGAAAATTTCAGTGGACAGAGGACTGTGAGAAAAGCTTCATCGAGCTAAAAAGAAGATTGACTAGTGCTCCCATTCTGACTTTGCCAGAAAACGCTGACAGCTTTGATATTTACAGTGATGCCTCTAAATTGGGACTAGGAGCAGTACTGATGCAAAATGGTAAGGTGATCGCCTATGCCTCCAGACAACTCAAGAATTATGAGAGGAACTACCCTACTCATGACCTTGAGCTTGCAGCAGTTGTCTTTGCCCTCAAAATTTGGAGACATTACTTGTATGGAGCTCAGTGTAGAGTGTATACAGATCATCAGAGTCTGAAGTACTTCTTCACTCAGAAGGATCTGAATATGCGACAGCGTAGATGGCTCGAGCTGGTCAAAGACTATGACATAGACATCCTCTACCATCCAGGAAAGGCCAATAAGGTGGCAGATGCATTTAGCAGGAAGTCCAGTACTACCTTACTATCCCTAGCAGCCATGTCACCGCCCCTACAAAAGGAGATTACAGATTTTGGTCTCGAACTTATAGTTGGACAACTCTCTACTATGACATTAGCGTCTACCCTACTTGGTGACATCCAGACAGCTCAGGATTAGGACCCTGAAATTCAGAAAATCAAGCAAGGGTTAGCAGAATCAGAAAGTGTGGAGTTCAGAGTATCTGATAGTGGGATATTATATTTTGGTGACAAACTATGTGTTCCGGATCAGGAGGAACTACGAAGGAAGATCCTAGACGAGGCTCACAGGACTTCTTATGCGATGCATCCTGGTTCCACTAAGATGTACCAAGACCTTAAGAAATGTTTTTCGTGGCTTGGGATGAAAAGAGTCATCGCTAGATATGTCAGTACCTGTCTGACCTATCAGAGGGTCAAGGTAGAACACCAGAGACCAGGAGGAGTTCTGCAGCCTATTCAGATTCTAGAATGGAAGTGGGAGGATATTTCCATGGATTTCATAGTGGGATTACCCAAAACCACGAATGGTTTTGATACCATCTAGGTAATAGTCAACAGATTGACTAAATCAGCCGACTTCTTAGCTATCAGGATATCCTACTCCATGGATCAGCTAGCTCAGTTGTATCTCAAGGAGATCATCAGACTGCATGGAGTTCCACGGACCATCATTTCAGACAGAGACAGTAGGTTCACGTCACACTTCTGGGAGTGTGTACAGTCAACACTGGGCACCAAGCTAAAGTTTAGCACAGTCTTCCATCCTCAGACAGATGGTCAGACGGAGCGAGTAAATCAGGTACTTGAAGATATGCTCTGAGCGTGTACCCTAGACTTCAAGGGAAGTTGGTGCAAATATCTGTGTTTAGCAGAATTTGCATGCAACAATAGCTATCAGGCCACTATCGGCATGGCACCCTACGAGGCTCTCTACGGGCGGAGGTGTAGATCTCCAATCTGCTGGTATAAAAGTGGTGAACAGAAAGAATTAGAACTTCAGACATATCTAGTAGCAGATACCACAACAGCCATACAGCAGATTCGCCAGAGGATAGAGACAGCTCAGAGCCGCCAGAAAAACTATGCTGATACACGGCGCCGACCCTTAGAGTTTTCAGTTGGGGATACAGTATTTCTCCGAGTGGCTCCCATGAAGGGAGTAATGCATTTTGGGAAGAAGGGCAAATTAATTCCCAGATATGTGGGGCCATACCTTGTCACTAGAAGAGTTGGCAAGGTAGCATATGAGCTAGAGCTACCCCAGGAGATGTCAGCTATCCATAATGTATTTCATGTCTCTATGCTGAAGAAGCATATCACAGATGCCACCCAGGTGATTGAGCCCCAGTCGGTACAAGTCCGCGAAGACCTCAGCTATGACAGTCGGCCTATTCAGATAATAGATCGAGCAGTTAAGAAATTGTGGAACAAGGAGGTACCTTTAGTAAAAGTCATATGGCAAAATCACACAGCAGAAGAGGCAACTTGGGAGGCCGAAGCTAGTATGAGGCAGAAGTACCCAGAATTATTCTAAGTTCGAGGACGAACTTTTTATAAGGTATGGGGGATTGTAACGCTCGAAAATTCTCAAATCAATTTTAGAAATATTCTATTATTTTTCTGGAATTTTAGAATATTTTTATAGAATTTTTGGAGTAGCAGAAGTAGCAAAATTAAATAAAAACGTAAAACAGTCTAAGCGTGAATTGAACCCGCAACCTATGGACTCTATGACTTATAGGGTGACTTTAGTAACCAAGGGGCCCCAGCAAGGGTGTGCTGAAAAAAGAGGAGAACAATTATATTTATAGGCGAGTTGGGTCGTATTAATCACTTAATATAAATAGGGAAATTAAGTGGGGAGTTATTATTTTTTATCGACAACTCTCTTTTCCCTCAACCTCACCCTCCGCCCCTCTCTTCTCCCGCACCCTCTCAGCACGCCAACTCCAAGAAGACCTAGGGTTCAATCCCTAGGGTCATAGGAGCACCCTCCGGCGACAACTCCGATACGAGGACGCTCCCCTCCGCGAGAAGGAAGCGTAGACGTAAGAGGATCGTCGAAACGATCTTCTTCTCCAGAATCTAGCGATGGGATTGTAAGAAAACTTAGCGCAGGATGTAAGTAACCCCTCACCTGCAGTATAAGTAGCTAATCGTACGCTTTTATGGTCCTAGTTCGTGTTTATGATCTTAGCGTAGCCATATGCAGAATTAGAGCACACCAAGTGCTCGATAGAATGCCTAGTACAGTTTTATATTACAGTAGGTATTTTAATAGCTCAGTTAAGTGCCATAGAAGCATTTTAAAAAAAGCATACTTAGTCTTGCTTCAGTTTATATGGGACCACGATCCAATGGGTGGGCTCCCATAGTCGCCTCTAGGTTCAGATAACCTAGCTCTAGGTTCAGATAACCTAGTAAAAGCAAGATGAGATAAATCAGTTATGAACAGTATTTTACTTTTATCAGTGGCACTGTACTGGACTCTCAGATGTCCTTGGGTTGGGCTCCCATAGTCATCCCTAGGTTTAGATAACCTAGTAAACCCTACTAGATTCGGGACTAGCTACCTCGGGTTTAGTTAGGGATGCGCGCATAGCAAGTACAGTTGCCGTGCCCAACAGCAGCATGATTAGTATTTTTATCTATTTACGAAAATAGTTTTCAAACTTCACAAACCAGATATGTGAATACAATTTAGCTTCAGTTTAGTTTTTGTATTGTTATAACAAATAGCTTAGCTTATGTATCGATTTAGTTAGCTTGTTGATACAATGAATAGCTTTTTGTTCAGTATTTGATTAGCGTGATTTGATTGTCAATATGCCATGTTTTAGTATGTTCAGCATGATCATCAGCATGTATTTCAAATAGCATCCTTGAAAGCATGATTTCTTCGAATGCATGTTTTTGTGAGGTAGATGGTTCTTACTAAGCTCCCAAGCTTATAGTTTCATTTTCCTTATACTGCAGATAAAGGCAAAGGGAAGATGGATTAGCGGAGGCTGGAGGGCAATGCGATCAGATGTGTGTGAGAAGGAACTTGGAATAAAGATTCTTGGAGACTAGTAAGTCTAAAGACTTAGTATTTCTTATAGTGTTACTTTTCCGCACTTTTAAATGTTAAGTGTCTTGAACTATGAAAGTATGCATTGAGTTATGCTTAGATTATTAGTTGTCCTGATATTAGCTAACTAACCATGAGTATTGACATGCTTAGTAGTGGTATTATGCTTTTAGTTGATTTCTGAAGGTCCTGTACGAGTTTGGGTGGGATTTCTGCAGAAATCAGAAGCCCCGATCGATTAGCTGATCGATTGAGGAGTTCTTAATCGATCAGCCGATCGATTGGAGGAAATCCCCGCAGACAGAACGCTATTGAATCGATCAGCCGATCGATTGAGGAGCCCTCAATCGATCAGCCGATCGATTGGGAAGCGATCTGCCGCGTACAGAAAGCTGAGGAATCGATCAGCTGATCGATCGGTCATGGATCGATCAGTCGATCGATCGGGAATTTTATTTCCACGAACAGAGAGCCTCTGAATCGATCACTGGATTGATTGGCCAGGCTGGATCGATCAGCCGCTCGATCCAGAATTGTCCTCCATGCACAGTAGCATGTTGAATCGATCAGTGGATCGATCAATTAACTCCAATCGATCAGCCGATCGATTGGAAAGTCAGATTTCAGTTCCTTGATTAATAGAAAGTTTAGGTTCCCTTCTGTAGCCTATGTACATGATAAAAGTGTAACTGGAATATAAATTTCAGATTTTATAGCAAATAACAGAGAGTTTTAATCAGTTAAGTGTTTCCGAACAGAATAGTTTAGCATAATGTAACCCCCAGCCTTACAACTTAGCTTAGTTAGTAGAAGGTGGGGTGTTACACTTCAACTCCGGCTCCACTAGCTTGGGTGATCTCGGCCATCCGGAATAGGGCTCACCCGAACCCAAGTTCCAGCCTTCTCCTCGAGCAGCCTTCCTTCCCGGTTTCTCGTCCCTCGAATGTCGCATACGTTCTTCTCGTCCACCAGTGTACTCTTCCGCGGTCACCTCGTCCATCGGACGCACCGAGCTCGTCAGCTCTCTCCCCGTGTCGTCCTTCTCGCTAGCCGCATCTTCCGCTATACTTCCTGTGTTCCTAAGCTTCTGCACACTTAGATACAAGGGTTAGACAAAACAAGACCTAACTTAACTTGTTTGATCATATCAAAACACCTTGGGGTTCCAACAATCTCCCACTTTTTGATGTGAGTAACCCAAGTTAAGCTAGGGTAAACAAATGTAATAAAAATAAATAATTTTGCAAATGAGTCCAAAGGTTTGTCAATTCAAAAATTATATATACCTCCCCCTAGACTTAACATACTTCTCCCCCTTTGATTACATAAAAAATTAGGGTTCCTAAATAAGTCTAAGGTGAATTCTAACTTTAAAAATATTTTAAGTGTTAAAAAAAAATTAAGTTAGAAAATTTCTAAGTTTAAAAGAAAATTTTCATAAGTGAAAAAACTTTCTAAGGCAAATTGCAAAAAAAAAATTCAAAGTTTTTGAACACATAATTTTTAAAAAAATTTATGTTAAAAAATTTCAAAAACATTTCTAAGCAAAAACTTAAAAATAAGTTTTATGCAATGGAATAAGTAACTTTCAAAATTTCTAAGTTAAAAACATGGGAAATTTTTTTTCTAATTTCCACAAATAATAATTTTTTTTTAAACATGAATTTTTTTACAATATTTTCTTAAACAAATTGAATAACCCTTTAAAGCATTTTTTTAATGCTTTTTCAGTTAATCAATTAAACTCTTATTTCGATACTTGGCTTCCAGTTAGTGGCGAGGCACTAGGCCTTTGATATTTTTCTGATTTGATTTTGGTGAAACCTATAGTACCAATTTAATCCTCTATAATTTTTAAAACCAGAAATATTTCGACCATTAGACTTTTTCAATCTTTCTATTTCTTCTTTTAGTTTTTCATTTTCAAGTTTCAATTTATCAAAATCCTCTATTAGACATGATTTTGCCAAAATTCTTTTTGTTTCTAAAATTTCATTTTTTAATTTGATATTTTTATTTTCTAATTTATACATGAATTTTGCCATAGACTTAATTCCAAAGTAAAGTTGATCAGGGGGTAAGAGGCATACCTCACTTACCATATCAGACTTGAAGCCTGAATCTCCCCCTGCTTCGTTGCTTTCATCTGAGGTTACTCCCCCTTCATCGATGCTGGGTTCTGATGTATTTTGCCCTTCGTAGCTTACCATCAGCGCTAGCCTGACGTATTATTGAATCTCAGACTCAGATGATGAAGTGTCGTCCCAAGTGGCTTTTAGGTTCTTGTGCTTTTTGGGTACCTTGATTTTGTCCTTCTTGAGTTCTGGGAAGTCCTCTCTTAGGTGTCCTTCCTTTTGACACTGGTAGCAACGAAACCTTCTTCTATTTCTTGGATTCTTTTTATTCTGCATTTCTTTAAACTTATTAGATCTAAAAAATTTTTTAAAGTTTCTTACCATATACGCTTCCTCATCCTCTTCTGAGTCTGACTCGGATTCATCCTTCTTGGTTGCATTTAGTGTGATCATCTGGCTTGATTCCTTTGTTGTCTCTACACACCTGGTTTCATGTAATTCAAGAGTAGAAAATAACTCCTCTAAGGTACTTACCTCCAGGTCTTTTGAAATATAATAGGCGTCGATGGTTGATGTCCATTCTGGAGTTCTGGGAAACACATTGAGTGCGTAGTGTATAGTGTCCCGGTTTGTTACTGTTTCACCGAGATTCTCGAGACCAGTAATCAATTCCTTTACCTTTGCATGTAGATCAGCTACCTTCTCACATTTTTCTAGACGGATGTTCGTCAGTCTGTTCCAAAGGATATCTCTTCTTGCTAGCTTGGCTTCGGATGTTCCTTCCTGGAGCTCCAGGAACTTCTCCCAGAGTTCTTTGGCCGACGAGTAGGTCCGATGCGGTGGACTTCTTGAGGCGGTAGTACGCTCAGCAGGTGATATTCCGCTCGGCTGTTCGCTACGGAATCATTCTGCTCCTTCTTTGTCCAAAGGTTCTCTTCTTTTTCTTCTCTATTCTGATAGATCGTTTGAAGCGATAGAGGGGGGGTGAATATCGCTCTTTTTAAAACTATTCTTTTCTTTCAAATCAAAGTCGTACAGCGGAAATAAAAAGAAGACAAAGTATTTTACTTCGTTCGGAGTCTAGCTCGACTTCTACTCGAAGGCCCGCAGTCCTTGACTGCACCGATGGGCAAAGCACTAAAAACCTTCTTTCCGAAATCCTCGGAAAGAAGTGAATCGTACAGATAAAAGAATGTTAAGATAGTAACACACCTACTATCTTATGTAAATTAAGTGCAATATAAAATAAATATACCGACAATAATATTTGAAAGACGAAGCTTGGTCGGCACGAATGAAGTTGCTTACTGAAATCATAGGCGTGAGCAGCTTGCAGAAGAGCACTAGAATTGATTCGAAAAGTTCTTTTTCGCCTCTGACTTCGAGCCTCAATTTATAGGTATGATGGATGTTTGGTCGACCGATCCCTCTGTTCGGTCGACTGAACCAGCTCCGATCCCTTCCAGCTGGAGTCTGACTATAACGCCCCGGCTCGGGCGGGCCCTACCCAGATCGAACCGGGAACGCCACCAGAATTGGCCATCGGGTTGACAACTAGCTCCACAGACCACCGGAGGTCCTTTCAGCGTGCTTTGTCCTCACTCGCACGCACCCTGGAAAACTTCCCAGGAGGTCACCCATCCTCAGATTTCTCCAAGCCAAGCACGCTTAACTTTGGAGTTCTTAAGTTTGAGCTTCCGAAAAGGAAGGTGCACCTTGGTGATATGGATAGTATCATCTAACCTTTAAGCCATACTTAACCAGAATCTCAGAAGCAGGGTATTACAATCACCCCCACTTAAAGACACAACGTCCTCATTGTGTAACCACGAATTACACCATAGACAAATCCCAGAATCTCCATCGCTAGGTGGTGCCCTGGGTGCTCCTTCCACAGGTGCACTCACGGTTGCAAGGTTGCTCTGATACCATCTGTAACGCCCCGGCTCGGGCGGGCCCTACCCAGATCGAACCGGGAACGCCACCAGAATTGTAACGACCCGCCTTCTACTATTAGGCTGTAAGGTCGAATCGCTACAGTTATGCTGTGCTATACTGTGCGGGAAGCTGATCTAATTTAAATTTTTGCTAAACTATTAACTTCGGATCGATCCACAGACCGATCTACTGATACTGGTACGGTAGGAAACTCCGGATCGTTCAACCGACCGATCCATAACTAGGCTGTAATTCTATACCGGATCGGCCCGCCGAGTGATCCGGTGGTCCTCGATCGGTCACCGATCGATCTGATTTCATCGATCGGCCTGACCGATCGAGTCGCGATTCAGCCCCGATCGATCCACGGATCGATCGTGAACGGTAAAGTTTCGTCACAGAAACCGTCACCGATTGGTCAACCGACCGATCGAGGCTTCAGCCCCGATCGATCCACGATCGATCGTAATACTAAAGTTGTCGTCGAATCAGGTCCCCGATCGGCTCACCGACGATCAGACTCGATCGGTCCATCGACCGATCGGTTTCGATTTCAGTCGAACTCGATTTCAAAGCAGATTTCGTGCCAAAATCAGTGAAACACTCTACAAATGCTAATAACTATTCTATCATGCATTGGGTAACATTCAAGACATAACATTAAGCATGTTCACAAGTTCATACCATTAACCATACCAGGATGCGAGGCATAAGGGAAAAGACACAAGACTTTAATAACTATACTTGCTACAAGTTCTAATGCGTAGTAAAATAAAACTAGATCCCTAGGATCTTCATTCCAGTTCCTGCCACACACACCATCCTTTGCATTGTCCTCCAGCCTCCACTGCTAGTCCATCTTTCCTTTACCTTTATCTGCAGTATAAGGAAAAGTAGAATCTGTAAGCTTAAAACTTAGTAAGAAACCATCTACCTCACTAAATCATGCACACGATGCAGATATGATTTTAAATCATGCTGTTTGAAGAAAACATACTGAATATGCAAGCATGGCATGGCATGGCATGGTATCATACAAAGCATGGCATAACATAAGCTGAACATAAGCTATCATAAGGTATAAACAAGGAAGAGCTAAACTGAAGCTAAACTTATACTGAAATCAAACTCAGCTAATATAACTAATTTTGAGTTTTGAAAACTATTTCATAATAAGTGAAAATACATAATCATGCTGCTTGGGCCCGGCAACTGTACTTGCTGTGCGCGCATCCCTAACTAGACCCGGGTTTGCAAGTCCCGAATTTAGTAGGGTTAACTAGGTTATCTAAACCTAGGGACGACTGTGGGAGTCCAACCCGATGGATATCTCATCCAGTATAGTGCCACTGAAAATAAAATATTGAATATAGCTAACTGTTCTAACTTGCTGTTTCTAGGTTATCTGAACCTAGAGCTAGGTTGTCTGAACCTAGAGGCGACTATGGGAGCCCACCCATTGGACCGTTGTCCCATATAAGATAAAATACACTGATTTCCTGTTTTAAACGCTTCTAATGCATTTAACTGAGCTATTAAACATAACTGAGGTGGTATTTAGCTACACTAACATTTTACCGAACACTTGGTGTGCTCCAACTCTCTCCTCTAATAGGGAGGTCACCTCTAGGCACCCGACAACGTCTAGAATCTCCAACTAAAGGAGAACAACGTGTCCGACCCGTCTAGAGGTGCTCAACTAGATCCATAATCCTCAAGGAGGGTTTAAACACACCCTAAGTGCTGAAAAAAAAACTGCATATAGCTAAAACTAGTGCGTAGGAAATCAAACGGAGCTATTATACTGCAGGTGAGGGGTTTCTTACCTCCTATTCGTAATTTCTTACGATTCTATTCGCTAGAATTCTGGTGGAGATGATCTTCTCGACGATCCGCTCACGTCTTCGCGTTCCTCTCGCGGAGAAGAATCTTTTTCGTGTTGGAGTCGTCGCCGGAAGATGATCCCTTGAGCCTTGGCTTGGTGCGCCGAGAGGAGGAGGAGGAGAGGGAATCGGCGTGAGTTAGGGTGAGGAGAAGGAAGTTGCCGAACCAAATAGAAAATAACCCAAACCAACTTATGTTTTCCTATTTATACTAAATAATTAATTCGGCCAAACCAATTATAAATATAATTGATTCCCTTTCCTTTCAGCACGGCCCTGCTGGGTTACTAAACTTATCCGTAAACCATAGGTCTCGGGTTCGATTCCCGCCTAAGCTATTTTACGGTTCCAATTATTTTTGCTACTTCCGCTACTCGGAAAATTCCGGAAAAATATCTAAAAATTCCAGAAAAATCATAGAATATTTCTAAAAATAATTTGAGAATTTTCGGGCGTTACAACTCCCCATACCTTATAAAAAGTTCGTCCTCGAACTTAGAATAATTCTGGGTACTTCTGTCTCATGCTGGCTTCTGTCTCCCAAGTTGCCTCTTCTGCTGTGTGACTGTGCCAAATGACTTTGACTAATGGTACTTCCTTGTTCCGCAATTTCTTAACTGCTCGGTCTATTATCTGAATAGGCCGACTATCATAGCTGAGGTCTTCGCGGATCTGTACCGACTGGGGCTCAATCACCTGGGTGGCATCTGGGGTATGCTTCTTCAGCATAGAGACATGAAATACGTTGTGGACAGCTGACATTTCCTGGGGTAGCTCTAGCTCATATGCTACCTTGCCCACTCTTCTGCTGATAAGGTATGGTCCCACATATCTGGGAGCTAGCTTGCCCTTCTTCCCAAAACGCATGACTCCCTTCATGGGAGCTACTCTGAGGAAAACTGTATCCCCAACTGAAAACTCTAGGGGTCTGCGTCGTGTATCAGCATAACTCTTCTGACGGCTCTGTGCTGTCTCTATCCTCTGGCGAATCTGTTGTATGGCTGCTGTGGTATCTGCTACTAGATCTGTCTGAAGCTCTAGTTCCTTCTGTTCACCACTCTCATACCAGCAGATTGGTGATCTGCACCTCCGCCCATAGAGAGCCTCATAAGGTGTCATGCCGATAGTGGCCTGATAGCTGTTGTTGTATGCAAATTCTGCTAAGCTCAGATATTTGCACCAACTTCCCTTGAAGTCTAGGGCACACGCTCGGAGCATATCTTCGAGTACCTGATTTACTCGCTCTGTCTGACCATCTGTCTGCGGATGGAATGTTGTGCTGAACTTTAACTTCGTGCCCAATGCTGACTGTACACACTCCCAGAAGTGTGATGTAAATCTGCTGTCTCTGTCTGAAATAATGGTACGTGGGACTCCATGAAGTCTGACGATCTCCTGGAGATACAACTGAGCTAGCTTCTCCATGGAGTAGGATATCTTGATAGCTACAAAGTGGGCTGATTTAGTCAACCTGTCGACTATTACCCAGATGGCATCAAAACCATTCGTGGTTCTGGGTAGACCCACTATGAAGTCCATAGAGATATCCTCCCACTTCCATTCTGGAATCTGTATAGGCTGCAGAACTCGTTCTGCCTTGACCCTCTGGCAGGTGAGGCAGATGCTAACATATCTGGCGATGTCTCGCTTCATCCCGGCCACCAAAAATGTTTCTTCGGTCCCGATACATTTTGGTGGAACTCGGATGCATTGCATAGGGAGTCCCGTGAGCCTCATCTAAAATCTGTCTCCATAGTTTCTCCACACGGAGCCTGTCACCAAAATACAACACCCCGCCATCGGACACTCTGAATTCTCTACTTTCTGATTCTGCTAGCCCTTTCTTGATTTTCTGAATTTCAGGGTCCTGCTCCTGAGCTGACTGAATATCACCAAGCAAGGTAGACTCTAAGGTCATAGTAGAGAGCTGTCCAACGATGAGTTCGAGACCGAAATCTACGATCTCCTTCTGTAGGGGCGGTGACATGGCTGTAAGAGATAATAAGGTAGCACTGGATTTTCTGCTAAGTGCATCTGCTACCTTATTGGCTTTCCCTGGATGGTAGAGGATGTCTACATCATAGTCCTTGACCAGCTCAAGCCACCTACGCTGTCGCATCCTTCCGAGTGAAGAAATACTTCAGACTCTGATGATCTGTATACACTCTGCACTGAGCTCCATATAAGTAATGTCTCCAAATTTTGAGAGCGAACACTACTACTGCCAGCTCAAGGTCATGAGTAGGGTAATTCTTCTCATAATCCTTGAGTTGTCTGGAGGCATAGGCAATCACCTTGCCATTTTGCATCAGTACTGCTCCTAGTCCCAACTTAGAGGCATCACTATAGATGTCAAAGCCGCTGGTGTCGTCTGGTAGAGCCAAAATGGGAGCACTGGTCAACCTCCTTTTTAGCTCGCTGAAGCTGTTCTCACAGTCCTCTGTCCATTGAAATTTCTTGTTAGAGTCAGTGGGGAGGCTACCCTGGAGAAGTCCTCTACAAACTTCCTGTAATATCCTGCTAATCCCAGAAAGCTCCTGATCTCGCTGGCGTTCTTAGGTCTCTTCCAGTTACTTACTGCTTCTATCTTACTGGGATCTACCATAATACCATCCTTTGAGATGATGTGACCCAGGAAGGACACCTGATCTAGCCAAAATTCACATTTCGTGAACTTGGCGTATAGCTGGTTCTGCTGAAGGGTCTCCAATACTAGTTTCAGGTGCTCTGAGTGTTCTTCCTGAGTTCCTGAGTAGATAAGAATGTCATCGATAAACACAATAACAAACTTATCTAAATACTCCCTGAATACTCTGTTCATGAGATCCATGAATGTAGCTGGAGCATTGGTCACGTCAAAAGGCATGACTACGAACTCGTAATGTCCGTATCTGGTCCTGAATGCTGTCTTCGGTATATCACCCTCCTTGACCCTGACTTGGTGATATCCTGATCTGAGGTCAATCTTAGAGAACACTGCTGCTCCCTTTAACTGGTCGAACAGGTCATCTATTCTGGGAAGAGGATACCTGTTCTTGATCGTGACCTGATTCAGTGCTCTGTAGTCTATGCATAGCCGCATGCTTCCATCCTTCTTCTTCACGAACAGTACGGGCGCTCCCCATGGTGAGTGACTAGGGCGTATGTCCTGTAGTTGTTCATGAAGTTCCTTCAGTTCTGCTGGAGCCATGCGGTAAGGCGCCTTGGAAATAGGATTGGTGCCGGGGAAAAGCTCTATCTCAAATTCAATCTCCCTGACTGGTGCTAGGCTTGGTAACTCTTCAGGGAAGATTGATGGGTAGTCACATACAACTCGGACCTCTGCTAGCTGTTGGCCCTTGTCCTGGCTGGTATTGACTACATGTGCTAGGTACCCCGTACATCCCGAATCCATCAACTTCTGTGCCTTCATTACTGAGAGAAATTTTCTGGCTTTTCTCTTTGGTTCTCCGTGGTATTCAAACTGTATTTCTGCTTCGGGTTGGAATACGACTTTTTACTGACACTCTATGGAAGCACCGTATCTGATCGGAAAGTCCATTCCAAGGATGACGCCATAGTCGATCATTTCTAGCGTGATCGATCGCAAAAGAGTTCCCCGTCTCGCTATAATGACCGCACCGCCCGAGCCGTGGATGCCATGACCTTTCCGAAGGTAGTGCCGAAACTCACCACCGAGTACCTCCGGGGTATTTCTAATTTTTCGGAGAACATCCCGGCTATATATGAATGGGTTGCCCCAAGATCAAATAGAAGTAGCACTATCTTGAAAAATGCTAATCTGACTGTGACAACTGTCGAGGCATTGGCTACGTCCTCTCCGGTGAGTGAGTAGATCCTCGCATTCGCCATAGCTGGAGGGGCTTCTAATCTGCCTGGCCGATATGTGGACCCTCTAGAGCGGCCTGCATTTGATATAACTGAGCTGGCTGCATCTGTAATCTGCTGTGGTTGAGGAAGACCGGTCTTGTTCGGGCACCGCTTGGCCATGTGCCCTTCTTGTCCACATTCAAAGCATCCTCGTGTGCCCTTGACAAACCCCCGGGTGGAATTTCCCACAAGTAGCACACTTTGGATAACCGGGTCGCTTGCTAGATGGTCCTCCTTTGGGTCACTCCCCGATTTGCGCTTCTGTTGGAGTTCCCTAGCTATGGCCTTGCTGTTTTCGAGTGTGAGAGTTTCCTTGGCCTTTGGACTTTGAGGAGACTTGCTTCTGCTTTATGCTGTTCTGGTAATGCTGGTCAAGGCACCGCTCACTAACTCCTCCGTGGTTTGTGGCCTATGTATGCCACCACCCACGTTCACCGCTATCTCTGGCCAGCATCTTGAGCATCAACCGATTCGTTCCTTCTCTGTGCCGACTAGCTCTGGGCATAAACGAGCCAACCTGTTGAATTTCTTCACGCTTCCTCAACTGATAGGTTGCCCGACGAAACTCGGTGAACTCGTCGTAGTGGCGGTTTGTAACCCGCATATGAAAGAATTCCTCAAGAACTCCTTCTCAAGTCGCCCATGTCATCCGGTTCACTGGGCGCTCGTCCCGATTCTTTCCCACCACATGCGGGCCTCTGTCATAAGGAGGCACACTTCACCTTCTCGTGTTATCGCCAGCCCGAAGCTCCATCGTGCTCTCCAGGTTTGAACCAGGCTTGTGCATCTCATGGTTCACTAGTGCCCGAGAAGTTCTCTGGCTTGACTCGCCACTGGATCCGATAGGCTTCCTTTCTTGGCTCACCTGCTGGGGCTGTAGATGAGTGCCGTGGAGGTCGAGTGGAACTAAGAAGAGTCGTCAGATTCGGTTCCGGGGTGACTGTGGGGGTACTCTGCTGATTAGCCTTTAAGGTGGCTATTTCCTGTTGCTGTTCAGCTAGTTGCTGCTGTAACTGAGCCACTAGTGTTGTAAGGTCTGGAGGAGGCACTGAACTGCCTGCCTCTTGCTGGGGCTCAGTAGCTAGTGCCCTTCTAGTTGGGCGTCCTCGTGCCATTTCTAAAGACATAGAGAACATAGCATAACTAAGGTAATTGCAGTTATATAACTACTGATATCATGTTAAAAGACTAGCACAGACTAACAGGCAATAGACATATAAACATGAACTGTAACTAGAAAGCAAGAAACAATAAAGAGAGTAGAGGTATCCTTACTTGGAAGCTGCAGGTACAATGCTGATGTGTGTGTAGGAAGTATGGAACACTGCTCTGATACCACTCTGTAACGACCCGCCTTCTACTACTAGGCTGTAAGGTCGAATCGCTACAGTTATGCTGTGCTATACTGTGCGGGAAGCTGATCTAATTTAAATTTTTGCTAAACTATTAACTTCGGATCGATCCACAGACCGATCTACTGATACTGGTACGGTAGAAATTCCGGATCGTTCAACCGACCGATCCATAACTAGGCTGTAATTTTGTACGCTGCTGGATCGGTCTGCCGACCGATCCAGCTGGTCCCTGATCGGTCAGTCAGACCGATCAGTGAGCCATTTTTTTCCTGATCGATCCACGGATCGATCAGGGAACGAACAGAAAGTTTCTGTTCGCAGAAACCAGTTCGCTGATCGGTCTACCGACCGATCAGAGGCTTCCCAGCTCCTGATCGATCCACAGATCGATCAGAATACGAACAGAAAGTTGCTGTCTGCAGAAATCAGGTCCCTGATCGGTCTACCGACCGATCAGAGACTCCCTGATCGGTCTACTGACCGATCAGGGGTTTCTGATTTCAGGCTGAAACTCTGATTTCAGCAGATTTCGTGCCAAAATCAGTGAAACACTCTACAAATGCTAATAACTATTCTATCATGCATTGGGTAACATTCAAGACATAACATTAAGCATGTTCACTAGTTCATACCATTAACCATACCAGGATGCGAGGCATAAGGGAAAAGAGACAAGACTTTAATAACTATACTTGCTACAAGTTCTAATGCGTAGTAAAATAAAACTAGATCCCTAGGATCTTCATTCCAGTTCCTGCCACACACACCATCCTTTGCATTGTCCTCCAGCCTCCACTGCTAGTCCATCTTTCCTTTACCTTTATCTGCAGTATAAGGAAAAGTAGAATCTGTAAGCTTAAAGTTTAGTAAGAAACCATCTACCTCACTAAATTATGCACACGATGCAGATATGATTTTAAATCATGCTGTTTGAAGAAAACATACTGAATATGCAAGCATGGCATGGCATGGTATCATACAAAGCATGGCATAACATAAGCTGAACATAAGCTATCATAAGGTATAAACAAGGAAGAGCTAAACTGAAGCTAAACTGATACTGAAATCAAACTCAGCTAATATAACTAATTTTGAGTTTTGAAAACTATTTCATAATAAGTGAAAATACATAATCATGCTGCTTGGGCCCGACAACTGTACTTGTTGTGCGCGCATCCCTAACTAGACCCGGGTTTGCAAGTCCCGAATTTAGTAAGGTTAACTAGGTTATCTAAACCTAGGGACGACTGTGGGAGTCCAACCCGATGGATATCTGATCCAGTACAATGCCACTGAAAATAAAATACTGAATATAGCTAACTGTTCTAACTTGCTGTTTCTAGGTTATCTGAACCTAGAGCTAGGTTGTCTGAACCTAGAGGCGACTATGGGAGCCCACCCATTGGACCATAGTCCCATATAAGCTAAAATACACTGATTTCCTGTTTTAAACGCTTCTAATGCATTTAACTGAGCTATTAAACATAACTGAGGTGGTATTTAGCTACACTAACATTTTACCGAATACTTGGTGTGCTCCAACTCTCTCCTCTAATAGGGAGGTCACCTCTAGGCACCCGACAACGTCTAGAATCTCCAACTAAAGGAGAACAACGTGTCCGGCCCGTCTAGAGGTGCTCAACTAGATCCATAATCCTCAAGGAGGGTTTAAACACACCCTAAGTGCTGAAAATAAACTGCATATAGCTAAAACTAGTGCGTAGGAAATCAAACGGAGCTATTATACTGCAGGTGAGGGGTTTCTTACCTCCTATTCGTAATTTCTTACGATTCTATTCGCTAGAATTCCGGTGGAGATGATCTTCTCGACGATCCGCTCACGTCTTCGCGTTCCTCTCACGGAGAAGAATCTTTTTCGTGTTGGAGTCGTCACCGGAAGATGATCCCTTGAGCCTTGGCTTGGTGCGCCGAGAGGATGAGGAGGAGAGGGAATCGGCGTGAGTTAGGGTGAGGAGAAGGAAGTTGCCGAACCAAATAGAAAATAACCCAAACCAACTTATGTTTTCCTATTTATACTAAATAATTAATTCGGCCAAACCAATTATAAATATAATTGATTCCCTTTTCCTTTCAGCACGGCCCTGCTGGGTTCACCGGTTACTAAACTTATCCGTAAACCATAGGTCTCGGGTTCGATTCCCGCCTAAGCTATTTTACGGTTCCAATTATTTTTGCTACTTCCGCTACTCGGAAAATTCTGAAAAAATATCTAAAAATTCCAGAAAAATCATAGAATATTTCTAAAAATAATTTGAGAATTTTCGGGCGTTACAAGAATTGGCCATCGGGTTGACAACTAGCTCCACAGACCACCGGAGGTCCTTTCAGCGTGCTTTGTCCTCACTCGCACGCACCCTGGAAAACTTCCCAGGAGGTCACCCATCCTTAGATTTCTCCAAGCCAAGCACGCTTAACTTTGGAGTTCTTAAGTTTGAGCTTCCAAAAAGGAAGGTGCACCTTGGTGATATGGATAGTATCATCTAACCTTTAAGCCATACTTAACCAGAATCTCAGAAGCAGGGTATTACACTGACGCTGGCTCGATATTCTGCATTAACTGGACTTCAATGGTTCGGTCGACCGATCCCTCTGTTCGATCGACTGAACAGGCTCCTTCCCTGTTCGTCGAGATTTGCCGTGATCTGCATTTACTGTGCCTTTAATATTTATGGTTCGGTCGACCGATCAGTGTAGTTTCCTTCTGCATCTGATCGTTGCTGATTAAACTGATCTGTGCTGAGTCATCTTGGTTCGGTCGACCGATCCTCTGGTTCGGTCGACCGATCCGGCCAAACCTGCAACACAGTATTAAGTAAAGTATCCCTGCAACACAGTAATATATAATGCATGAGTATAACAGTTAGGACTATCTTGATCTCAACTTGGAAACCTTCCCGGTTTCTTTAGTTGGATCAGCGACCTTAGGTTGTTCCCTTTAGGAACCTGACCTCACTGTCGCTCTTCCAGTTGCATACCTCAACTTACCTGCCAAACATGATACTCCAGACATGTTTGGTCTTTTGTCTGCTCAGTGTCTGATCGCTTGATCCACTAAGACTTTTCCTGCAATACCATATTAGCCAACAACAATAATAGTAATACAGAAAATAATGGTAAACTTAAACCTAGATTTACCGAGATCCGCTGGTCCGGTCGACCGGAAACCATCCGATCAACCTTGCTTGGAGTTCACTCCTCCAAGACTTCTCGTTACCTAAGGTTACCACCCCCTAGGATTTTCTCCACTTGGCTTCACTTACCAAGACTCAGTATTCGGCTACCCAGGGATCAAGTCCTCCAGACCTATCCACTTGGCTTCCACGATATACTGAGATTTTCCTTACCTAGCCTACAACTAGGACTCAGTATTCGGCTACCCAGGGATCAAGTCCTCCAGACCTATCCACCTGGCTTCCACGATATACCGAGATTTCTCTTCTTGCCTAGCCTCCAACTAGGACTTCCCTTGCCTAGCCTACAACTAGGACTTCCCTAGATCAAACTCCATACTTAAACATACTTAAGCATACTTAAACATATTTGTCTGACATTAAAACCTTGGAGGTCGATTGCACCAACAATCTCCCCCCTTTTGATGTTTGACAAATATGTTTAAGTTAGGTCAATTCAAAAAGATTTAGATTTCTAACTTAAACCCTTCTTCTCCCCCTTTTGTCATACAACAAAAAGAACTCTTCATAAATGGCTTTAATTGCTAAGGATCCCTAAGTTTTGCACCAACAATGATGGAATACTTTTAAATATTTTCAAGATATGGCTAAGGTATTCCCTCACCCATTTGATATATAATAGAGTTTTCAAAAATGATTCATAGAGATTTTGAAAAAGCCTCATTCCATTAAAAAATTAAGTAAATTTGCAGTATCTTTTTCAAAATAATTTTGAAGAATGCACTAAGTAAAATCTTCCAAAAAGTATTTCAAGACTCAAAGTATTTTTGCAAAACCATGATATAGAAAAATTTCTCAGAATTTCTTTCAAGAATACTTTTCAAAAATATTTGGAAAGAGTTTTTATCAAGCATTCTTGTTAAAGCTGAGGTCAAAAAAATATTTTTAAGTTAATTTCAAAACCAGATTTCTTTAAATAAGTATGTAAAGATAATTTTTAAAAAGTGTTTGATTAAGAGATTTTAAAGATAATTTTCAAAAATATATGTAAAGAAGTTTTATCAAGCAATTTTATTTAATGTTTCAAAAGCAAGATTTTGAAAAAAAAAATGTCCTTCATCCAAGTCTCTCCCCCTTAACTGGACGCTATTTTTTAGATATCCTTGTTACCCACAAGGAAGACTTTTCTATGTGTGTCTAAGGGTCACGATTGACTTAAGGTTCTAAAGACTTAGGCTGTGAATAACAATAATTGTATATATAATACACCCAATCAATCATCAATCAAGATTTGAAAAATATTTCATAAGAAAATAGAATTATAAGTTTTCAAAATCCTTTTTAAGAAAATAGTTTAAATTTTAATTTTCTTAGCATCTCACCCATTCTAAATTTTCAAGTATGGTAATCCTATAATTGTGTGAGATGACTTTATTGGTTTTGAGTTTTTTTTTTTATAACTTAAATTGAATTTTAGTTTAACTTAAATTAATTTTGGGTTAAAATGAATGATTAATTAATGGTAACATTATTTGAACTAATATTTAGTTTAGAGATTTTAAATTTATTAACTAATTAATACAGGATTAATTTAAAATTCAATGATTATTAATTAGGTTAAGAATTAATTTTAATTGCTATGGTTATAGGTTGATTGTTAGATTAATAATTGGTTTAAACATAATTTAAAAGTTGGTTTCAATTGAGTATGATTATTTAAGTTTAATTAATTACTTTTTAAAAGTTAAAGTTAAATTAATTTATTTATTGTTTAAAATAATTTTGATTAATTTTAAGTTTTTAATTAAGTTTAAAATAATTAAATAATTAAGTTTTTAATTGAGTTTTAAAATAATTTTAATTAAGTTTTAAAAATAATTTTAATTAAGTTTTAAAATAATTTTAATTAAGTTTTTAAAATAATTTTAATTAAGTTTTTTAAAATAATTTTAATTAAGTTTTTAAAATAATTTTAATTAAGTTTTTAAAATATTTTTTTAAAAATAATTTTAATTAAGTTTTTTTAAAAAATAATTTTAATTAAGTTTTAAAATAATTTTAATTAAGTTTTTAAAATAATTTTAATTAAGTTTTAAAAATAATTTTAATTAAGTTTTAAAAATAATTTTGATTAAGTTTTTTAAAATAATTTTAATTAAGTTTTTAAAATAATTTGGTTTGAATCAGATTTGAATTAGGTTTAAATTATGGTTGAATTTAATTAGGTTTGAATTAGGTTTGAATTAAGTTAGGTTTGAATTACGTTTGAATTAGGTTTAAATTAAGTTAGAATTAAATTAGGTTTGAATTAGGTTTGAATTATGTTTGAATTAGGTTTGAATTAAGTTAGAATTAAATTAGGTTTGAATTACGTTTGAATTAGGTTTGAATTACGTTTGAATTAGGTTTGAATTAAGTTAGAATTAAATTAGGTTTGAATTACGTTTGAATTAGGTTTGAATTACGTTTGAATTAGGTTTGAATTAAGTTAGAATTAAATTAGGTTTGAATTAAGTTAGGTTTGAATTACGTTTGAATTTAGTTAGAATTAAATTGAATTTGAATTAGATTTTATTGAAAAAGGTTATTGGACCCATGTTAGATTCAAATCTAGCTTTGGGTTAATCAAGCAGGCGTCCTAAGGATAAGTTTCAGTTCAGTGGCGAGGCATATGACCTACTTGAATATCATTAGACCACTTGCTGAAGACTTTCCAAACTGTTCCTGCCCAAAAAACTTAATACTAAACTTTGGTCTAACTAGCCCATGTTTAACTAGGGTAGCTTCGATCAGATCCACTAAGTCTAGTGCACCAGGTAGAATTCCATATTCAGCCTAGACATCCCTTCGACAAAGTTTCCTTGACGTATTATCATCTCAATCCATTCCGGTGCTATGTTGTTAGGGTTTGGTAAACCTTTTTAACTAACCGTTCTAAACTAGTAGCATAAAGGAAAGATGCATGACATGTTAAATAATAGATAAGTATGCATGAACATGGCAAGTCATACAATTCAAACAAGTCATACATGATTTATTATTGTTTAGTTGTTTATTTATTGTGTTATTGTTGTTTTATTGATTTATTGCTGTTCTTTTATTGATTTGTTGTTGTTGTTGTTGTTATTATTATTATTATTATTTAGTATTTTTGTTATTATTGTTGTTTTTATTATTATTATTATTATTATTATTATTATTATTATTATTATTATTTAGTTTCATAATTAAAAGGTACATGACTATAATTAGGTTTGTGGAGATTTTTTTTTAGATTTGGTTTTGATTTATAACTTAAATCTAGATTTTGTGAGTTGATAAAATTATTAATAATGTTTTATAATATATTAATTTTGTTTTTCAAAACATTATTTTATTTTTCTAATTTTCTAAACTTTGATTTATAGTTTAGTTTCTTATTTTTATTTAAATTTTTGTTAAATTATGTTTATTGTTATTTAATTCTAGATAATTATTATTTTGATTTAAATTCAAATTATCTTGAATAAATAAACTTTGATTAACTGAATCGGGGTCTTGATTAAGTTTTTGGTTGATTTGGTCAATTTTAGTTATATTTGAATTAATTAAGTTTTTATTAGTTAGATTATTTTTGTTAAGTAATTTTAATGTTGGATTTTCATGCATTTTTAATTTCATATTACAATTCAAACAAGAAGGATCTAAAACATGTAAATTTTCATTTAATTTAAATTTATTTACCATACTAGCTCCCCCTGAATCCTTGGGTCTTCTCTCCGGGCATTGAGATTTGTAGTGTCCCATCTTTTTGCACTTGAAACATTCGATGTGGTCCTTCCTTTTCCGAACTCTAGGCTTAGGCTCCTCCTTTGTCTCCGGTTGTGCGGATTGGTTCATCGGGCATTTATTTTTGTAATGTCCTTTTTCTCTGCAACTAAAACATGTTATGTGTTCTTTAAATTTTGAATTTAAAATATTACCTTTTGAATCCTCATTAGGATTCTCCCCCTTGATCATTGGCACTTCGGATTCAGGCTCGAACATTTGGTTGGGCTTAGGTTCAGGTTTGGACACTTGTTCTGACTCGAGTTTGGATTCATTAGCCTCCTCCTCAGCCAGTAGTGTGATGAAGTTGATTTGGTCTTGTTCTTCTAGATCTGGCTCTGAGGATAGCTCTGCGGATTCAGACTCGGATTAGAACTCACTTTCGTCTTGATCTTCTAGCCTCGACGGAGTCTCGTGAAGCTTGATCAATTTGGTCCACATCTCGAATGCATTCTTGTAACTTTCTAATTGACACAAGACTTTATTAGGCAAAATATCTATCAACATATTCATTACCTTTGTGTTCGATTCTGAGTTTCGAGACGGTTGTCTTAGTGCGATCCAGTTGTCGAAATTGGTGCTTCCAACGAAGCATTCCATCATTTGCCTCCATGAATTGAAGTAGACTTGATCGTACGGTAGAGGGTCGTAGATACTTCGTCCTTCTTGATATGATATCGACATTCTTGCAAAAAAAGATTTAAAAGAAAAATATTTCCAAGACTTTCGCCTTGGGATTAGTAGTGCTTGAAAGATAAAGATAAGAAGAAAAAAGAATATACTAAAAGAAAAGAAAAAAGTTTTAAAAAATACTTTGAAAATCAGTTAAGAACTTTCAGAGCTAACGAGATTCTGATACCAATTGATAGATCGTTTGAAGCGATAGAGGAGGGGGTGAATATCGCTCTTTTTAAAACTATTCTTTTCTTTCAAATCAAAGTCGTGCAGCGGAAATAAAAAGAAGACAAAGTATTTTACTTCGTTCGGAGTCTAGCTCGACTCCTACTCGAAGGCCCGCAGTCCTTGACTGCACCGATGGGTAAAGCACTAAAAACCTTCTTTCTGAAATCCTCGGAAAGAAGCGAATCGTACAGATACAAGAATGTTAAGATAGTAACACACCTACTATCTTATGTAAATTAAGTGCAATATAAAATAAATATACCGACAATAAGATTTGAAAGACGAAGCTTGGTCAGCACGAATGAAGTTGCTTGCTGAAATCGTAGGCGTGAGCAGCTTGCAGAAGAGCACCAGAATTGATTCGAAAAGTTCTTTTTCACCTCTGACTTCGAGCCTCAATTTATAGGTATGATGGATGTTCGGTCGACTGATCTCTCTATTCGGTCGACCGAACCAGCTCTGATCCCTTCCAGCTGGAGTCTGACGCTGGCTCGATATTCTGCATTAACTGGACTTCAATGGTTCGGTCGACCGATCCCTCTGTTCGGTCGACCGAACAGGCTCCTTCCCTGTTCGTCGAGATTTGCTGTGGTCTGCATTTACTGTGCCTTTAATATTTATGGTTCAGTCGACCGATCCTCGGGTTAGGTCGACCGATCAGTGTAGTTTCCTTCTGCATCTGATCGTTGCTGATTAAACTGATCTGTGCTGAGTCATCTTGGTTCGGTCGACCGATCCGGCCAAACCTGCAACACAGTATTAAGCAAAGTATCCCTGCAGCACAGTAATATATAATGCATGAGTATGACAGTTAGGACTGTCTTGATCTCAACTTGGAAACCTTCTCGGTTTCTTTAGTTGGATCAGCGACCTTAGGTTGTTCCCTTTAGGAACCCGACCTCACTGTCGCTCTTCCAGTTGCATACCTCAACTTACCTACCAAACATGATCCTCCAGACATATTTGGTCTTTTGTCTGCTCAGTGTCTGATCGCCTGATCCACTAAGACTTTTCCTGCAATACCATATTAGCCAACAACAATAATAGTAATACAGAAAATAATGGTAAACTTAAACCAAGATTTACCGAGATCCGCTGGTCCGGTCGACCGCGCGCGGTCGACCGGATACCATCCGATCAACCTTGCTTGGAGTTCACTCCTCCAAGACTTCTCGTTACCTAAGGTTACCACCCCCTAGGATTTTCTCCACTTGGCTTCACTTACCAAGACTCAGTATTCGGCTACCCAGGGATCAAGTCCTCCAGACCTATCCACCTGGCTTCCACGATATACTGAGATTTTCCTTACCTAGCCTACAACTAGGACTCAGTATTCGACTACCCAGGGATCAAGTCCTCCAGACCTATCCACCTGGCTTCCACGATATACTGAGATTTCTCTCCTTGCCTAGCCTCCAACTAGGACTTCCCTTGCCTAGCCTACAACTAGGACTTCCCTAAATCAAACTCCATACTTAAACATACTTAAGTATACTTAAACATATTTGTCTGACATTAAAACTTTGGAGGTCGATTGCACCAACACATTCTGATTCGTCGGAGCTACAAAACCATTGTAACGCCCCAGCCCAGGCGGCCCCACCCAGACCGAACCGGGAACGCTACCCATAATTGTCCATCGGGTTGATGACTAGCTCCACAGACCACCAGAGGTCCTTTCAGCGTGCTTTGTCCTAACTTGCACGCACCCTGGAAAACTTCCCAGGAGGTCACCCATCCTCAGATTTCTCCAAGCCAAGCACGCTTAACTTTGGAGTTCTTAAGTTTGGGCTTCCGAAAAGGAAGGTGCACCTTGGTGATATGGATAGTACCATCTAACCTTTTAAGTCATACTTAACCAGAATCTCAGAACCGGGGTATTACAATCACCCCCACTTAAAGACACAACGTCCTCGTTGTGTAACCATAAATCACACCACAAACAAATCCCAGAATCTCCCTCGCTAGGTGGTGCCCTGGGTGCTCCTGCCACAGGCGCACTCACGGTCGAAAGGTTGCTATGATACCATCATACTTTATAATAAATCGAATTTTGAAATCGATTTTTAGGAATACCTCCATACGACACTTCTAGTGTGCAAAGTCCCCCTCGAATTTTGGTGGAACGATGCTTGATCCGACCATCTTGTTGCTTCGATCGGCGGTTAGTCCTCCTGAAGCTAACTTGGCTCTGATACCACTTGTTGGTCCCTTTGGAGGCTGGCAAGGGGGGAGGGGTGAATTGCCCTACAAAAATAAATTATACCTTTCTCGGATTTTCAACTTAATAATTAAACTTGTAATAAAAACAAATAGAGACTAATTAAACAAGAAATCAGACACAGAGGGTTTACTTGGTTTGCAATCAGAGGATTTCTAATCTAAGGAAAGGATGACACACTATCTGATGATCTCCTCTGGGTGGAGTAGTCTCTTACAGCGTTGACAGCACAAAAGAATAATAAAGCACAGAGAAAATGGATTACAAGTTCATTTAATCATCTGTACAAATCATTGCTATATTTATAGCACTGGTCGGGGCGCCCTGAAGGGTTCGGGTACCCTTGGGGGGGGCAATAAAATGTTATCCCCCAACGTTCAGATCGATTCAAAGCTCGATCTGGTCAAAATCCACTTCCGGGTGCCCCGGTACTTTCCGGGCACCCCGGACCCAAAGTCAACACTTGTTGACTTTTTCCATCCGGTAGCTCTGCTTCGGTTCAACTCGTCTCAGTCCGAGTCTTCAACTCCGGCTCCACTAGCTTGGGTGATCTCGGCCATCCGAAATAGGGCTCACCCGAACCTAAGTTCCGACCTTCTCCTCGAGCAGCCTTCCTTCCCGGTTTCTCGTCCCTCGAATGTCGCATACGTTCTTTTCGTCCACCGGTGTACTCTTCCACGGTCACCTTGTCCCTCGGACGCACCGAGCTCGTCAGCTCTCTCCCCGTGCCGTCCTTCTCGCTAGCCGCGTCTTCCGCTCGACTTCCTGTGTTCCTAAGCTCCTGCACACTTAGACACAAGGGTTAGACAAAACATGACCTAACTTAACTTGTTTGATCATATCAAAACACCTTGGGGTTCCAACAATCTCCCTCTTTTTGATGTGAGCAACCCAAGTTAAGTTAGGGTAAACAAATGCAATAAAAACAAATAATTTTGCAAATGAGTCCAAAGGTTTGTCAATTCAAAAATTATATATACCTCCCCCTAGACTTAACATACTTCTCCCCCTTTGATCACATAAAAAATTGGGGTTCCTAAATAAGTCTAAGGTAAATTCTAACTTTAAAAATATTTTAAGTGTTAAAAAAAAATTAAGTTAGAAAATTTCTAAGTTTAAAAGAAAATTTTCATAAGTGAAAAAACTTTCTAAGGCAAATTACAAAAAAAAATTTCAAAGTTTTTGAACACATAATTTTTAAAAAAATTTATGTTAAAAAATTTCAAAAACATTTCTAAGCAAAAACTTAAAAATAATTTTTATGCAATGGAATAAGTAACTTTCAAAATTTCTAAGTTAAAAACATGGGAAATTTTTTTTCTAATTTCCACAAATAATATTTTTTTTTTAAACATGAATATTTTTTACAATATTTTCTTAAACAAATTGAATAACCCTTTAAAGTGTTTTTTTAATGCTTTTTCAGTTAGTCGATTAAACTCTTATTTTGATACTTGGCTTCCAGTTAGTGGCGAGGCACTAGGTCTTTGATATTTTTCTGATTTGATTTTGGTGAAACCTATAGTACCAATTTAATCCTCTATAATTTTTAAAATCAGAAATATTTCAACCATTAGACTTTTTCAATCTTTCTATTTCTTCTTTTAGTTTTTCATTTTCAAGTTTCAATTTATCAAAATCCTCTATTAGACATGATTTTGCCAAAATTCTTTTTGTTTCTAAAATTTCATTTTTTAATTTGGTATTTTTATTTTCTAATTTATACATGGATTTTGCCATAGACTTAATTCCAAAGTAAAGTTGATCAGGGGGTAAGAGGCATACCTCACTTACCATATCAGACTTGAAGCCTGAATCTCCCCCTGCTTCGCTGCTTTCATCTGAGGTTACTCCCCCTTCGTCGATGCTGGGTTCTGATGTACTTTGCCTTTCGTAGCTTACCATCAGCGCTAGCCTGACATATTATTGAATCTCGGACTCAGATGATGAAGTGTTGTCCCAAGTAGCTTTTAGGTTCTTGTGCTTTTTGGGTACCTTGATTTTGTCCTTCTTGAGTTCTGGGCAGTTCTCTCTTAGGTGTCCTTCCTTTTGACACTGGTAGCAACGAACCCTTCTTCTATTTCTTGGATTCTTTTTATTCTGCATTTCTTTAAACTTATTAGATTTAAAAAACTTTTTAAAGTTTCTTACCATATACGCTTCCTGATCCTCTTCTGAGTCTGACTCGGATTCATCCTTTTTGGTTGCGTTTAGTGTGATCATCTAGCTTGATTCCTTTGTTGTCCCTGCACACCTGGTTTCATGTAATTCAAGAGTAGAAAATAACTCCTCTAAGGTACTTACCTCTAGGTCTTTTGAAATATAATAGGCATCGATGATTGATGTCCATTCTGGAGTTCTGGGAAACGCGTTGAGTGCGTAGTGTATAGTGTCCCGATTTGTTACTGTTTCACCGAGATTCTCGAGACCAGTAATCAATTCCTTTACCTTCGCATGTAGATCGGCTACCTTCTCACATTTTTCTAGACGGATGTTCGTCAGTCTGTTCCAAAGGATATCTCTTCTTGCTAGCTTGGCTTCGTATGTTCTTTCTCAGAGCTCCAGGAACTTCTCCCAGAGTTCTTTGGTCGACGAGTAGCTTCCGATGCGGTTGACTTCTTGAGGCGGTAGTACGCTCAGCAGGTGATATTTCGCTCGGCTGTTCGCTACGGAATCATTCTGCTCCTTCTTTATCCAAAGGTTCTCTTCTTTTTCTTCTCCATTCTGATTCGTCGGAGCTACAAAACCATACTTTATAATAAATCGAATTTCGAAATCGGTTTTTAGGAATACCTCCATACGATGCTTCCAGTGTGCGAAGTCCCCCTCGAATTTTGGTGGAATGATTATTGGTCTGGCCATCTTGTTGCTTCGATCGGCGGTTAGTCCTCCTGAAGCTAACTTGGCTCTGATACCACTTGTTGGTCCCTTTGGAGGCCGGCAAGGGGAAGGGGTGAATTGCCCTACAAAAATAAATTATACCTTTCTCGGATTTTCAACTTAATAATTAAACTTGTAATAAAAACAAATAGAGACTAATTAAACAAGAAATCCGACACAGAGGGTTTACTTGGTTTGCAATCAGAGGATTGTTAATCCAAGGAAAGGATGACACACTATCTGATGATCTCCTCTGGGCGGAGTAGCCTCTTACAGCGTTGACAGCACAAAAGAATAATAAAGCACGGAGAAAATGGATTACAAGTTCATTTAATCATCTGTGCAAATCAGTGCTATATTTATAGCACTGGTCGGGGCGCCCTGAAGGGTCCGGGCGCCCTGGTGGGGATAAAATTTTATCCTCCCAACGTTCAGATCGAGTCAAAGCTCGATCTGGTCAAAATCAACTTCCTGGCACCCCGGTACGTTCCGGACGCCACGGTCAGCTTCGGGCGCACCGGACCCAAAAGTCAACTTTTTCGTCTGGTAGCTCTGCTTCGGTTCAGCTCGTCTCGGTCCGGGTCTTTAACTCCGGCTCCACTAGCTTGGGTGATATCGGCCATCCGGAATAGGGCTCACCCGAACCCAAGTTCCGGCCTTTTCCTCGAGCAGCCTTCCTTCCCGTTTTCTCGTCCCTCGAACGTCGCATACGTTCTTCTCGTCCACCGGTGTACTCTTCCGCGGTCACCTCGTCCCTCGGACGCGCCGAGCTCGTCAGCTCTCTCCCCGTGTCGTCCTTCTCGCTAGTCATGTCTTCCACTTGACTTCCTGTGTTCCTAAGCTCCTGCACACTTAGACACAAGGGTTAGACAAAACAGGACCTAACTTAAGTTGTTTGATCACATCAAAACACCTTGGGGTTCCAACAGTACCGATCGAAGACGAACAACTTGTGGCTTCGTGAAGCTGTCTCAATGATAACTCGATGTGGATATGAGTAGAAGCAAACTCAGTTGGGTTTGCTAGTTGATTCTCTTTCCACTTCGCATCATCCGTCAGGTATACCTAGTGTAAAAGTTATTTTAGGAAATTTTATTTTATGATCATGTCTTGCTGTATTGTATCCTTGCATGTGTGTGGTATGTGAGATATAATAATTAGGAATTATTATATTTTTATTTCCGCTGCGTATGTTTTCTGAAACGTGTTTTAGCACACAACCATATCAAGCATTCTCCTGCAATCACGTGGTAAATTTATAGAATTGTGCAAGGAACAATTCTCGATGAAGTCGATATAAAATATCCTCTCACATGGTGGCCTATTCGATTTCATAATTTACAGCTCTACATATGACTGTGAGGTTAGCTGTGTGGAGCGCTCGAGGTCAGTGTATGACCTTTTACAAATTGTTGGAAAAATATGAATAAAACAAAGTGATGGATGGAAATAGACATTGATGTGAATGAAATATTAGTTCTACATTAGGAGTTGCGTGAAATTAGGATTGAGACATAGTTGTTGATATTCAAATCTTTAGCCCAGATTTTTATAACTCACTTATGTGTGAACGCTACCGAATGTAGCAGACACAAGCCAGTGTTTGTCACACATCATTTTATTGCTTAAGTCTTTGATCAAGATTTGTTACTCAAGCAAATGAAAAAACTTATTGTTCAAGGAGGCTTCCTTTTTCATTGCTTTGTGTTGGTGCGGGAAGTATCCGAAGATCGAACCAGTATTTTGATTATGTCAAAGGGTTCAAAGTTAAGTTGTTTTGTTATCTGATATGTTTGAATGAGCTTTGCAGGAAAGTCCTAAGTATACTTAGGCAAAAGTCCTAGTTATGGTTAGACAGGAGGAAACCCTAGGGGGTGGTAACCCTAGTGTTGGAGTGTATACTGAAAGCCTAAGCTTTGTAAACATTCATTTTGAATAAAGAATCACATTTGGTCAAATTGTCTACATTTAGTTGTAGTTGTTCAATTAATTTATACAGTAGATAACATAGTATGTGGTGTCACATACAGAAGATAATGTTATCAGTATCTTATAAATTATAAACAGTAGCGCACGGCCAAAATGGAAAGGAACAAACCATTAGAAGGTCGTAGTGTAATTAGGTATCAGTTTATCTTGACTGTATAATTACACTAGTACACTTAGAGTGTATTGAGTAGGACCATTTGAGGTCGTTTCTTTTATACTGACTTTATAAAGAAACAAAGACCTCGATTATTATGGAAGTGTGTGCTCTTAATCCTGATATAATAATAAGCACATATATTTGATATTTATTTCTTTAATTTATCAATGGGTGAGATTTAGTTCGATGAATCAATAAGCCCGATAAGTTGGGAAATGATATCACTTATAGTGTGTGTTGTTGATTATAGAAGGAAACTGTGTCCTAGAGATACTAGGTTGATAATGTCCCCAAGAGGAGCTCATAAGGATTGTCATGTTAAACCCTGCAGGTGGACTTAGTCCGACATGACGATAAGGTTGAGTGGTACTACTCTTGGACTTAGATATTAATTAAATGAGTTGTCAGTAACTCACTTAATTAGTGGACATTCGATATCTTAAACACAGGGAGACTAACACACTCATAATAAGAAGGAGCCCAAAATGTAATATGGGATCGGTGCGTAGTTCAATGATAGTTCTCTAGTGGAATGAATTATCATTGATAAAATTAAGTTGTGTGTTCGGGGCGAACACGGGATGCTTAATTTTATCGGGAGACCAAAACCAATTCCTCCTCTCGGTCCCTATCGTAGCCTCTTATTTATAGAGTTCTATACCCACCTATACCCACCTTCTATACCCACCCAATAGGGGCCGGCCAAGCTAGCTTGGGAACAAGCTAGGGCCGGCCTAGGTATAAAATTGGGTGGCCGGCCCTAGCTTGAACCCAAGCTAGTAGGGCCGGCCAAATTAAATTAAAAAAGAAATTTAATTTTAATTTTTATTATTATGTGGAAGATATAATTTAAAGAGAATTAAAATTAAAATATCTCTCTTGTAAAAGATCTACAAAATATTAAAGAAAGAGATTAGATCTCTTTCCTTATTTGTAGATTGGAGAGATGTTTTATTTTTTCTTTAAAAATTATTCACATGTTGATAAAATTAAAATTATAGAAATTTCCTTTTATCAACCATGAAGAGATTTTAAAGAGAAATTTTATTTTTTAAAATTTCCGGAAATAAATTAGGAAGTTTTAATTGTTGATTAAAACTTGTCTAATTTTTTCCTTCATTGATGTAGCCGGCCATTGGTTTTAATTTGGGAAATTTTATTTTATTTTTCTCAATAAAATCATGTCAAGGAAATTGAGGAAATTTTATTGTAATTAAATTTCCTAATTTGCCTAGGCCAAGGAATATAAAAGAAGGGGTGAGGGTGCCTTCATGAGAGACAACCTCTATTATTTTCTCTCCCTCTTTTGTTCCTTGGTGTGGCCGGCCATCCTCTCCCTCTCTTCCTCTTGTGGTGGCCGAACCTCTCTCTGGAGCTCTTGTGGTGGCGGATACTACTTGGAGAAGAAGAAGAAGAAGGAGAGAAAGCTAGCATCTCTTGGAGCTTGGTTAGTATTTTGGTTTTCTTCTTTGGTGAAGTTCTTCCTTTGTGGCCGAACCTTGCTTGGAGGAGAAGAAGGTGGTTGGTGGTTTCTCATCTCGGTAGATCGTTGCCCACACAACGTCCGAGGTTAGAAGAGGAATACGGTAGAAGATCAAGAGGTTTTTCTACAAGGTATAACTAGTAATTTTTATTTCCGCATCATGCTAGTTATTTATGGAAATAATACCAAATACAAGAGGCTTACGTTCTAGAATTTCGAATATGTTTTTTTCGATGGTGTGTTCTTTTGTTTTTTTTCTTTTCCTTGTGATTTGATTGTTCTCTTTGGTTAACCTAAAGTTATTTTAGGAAATTAAATATTAGCTTTCTATAAAAGGTTTTGTCTAGTCGGTGGTGGTTGCTCCCATATCCAAGAAGGCCATGTGCCTCGCCACGTCAGTACTGGGAACCAATTATGGAAATTAATATTTAATGGAATTAATAACTTAAGGAGACTTGGGTCGAACGTGTAAAGTTCCGCAGGAGATCCAAGTCAAAACCTAAAAGAACAAATAGATTAAGTTTTGGATCAAACGTGTTAAGTTCCGCAGGCGATCCAAAATTTAATTTAAAAGAACACATGGTAGCTAGGAAAAGGTTCAGACCTTTGTACAAAATTTTTGTACAGTGGAACCTATTGTTTTGTTATCTGATATGTTTGAATGAGCTTTGCAGGAAAGTCCTAAGTATACTTAGGCAAAAGTCCTAGTTATGGTTAGACAGGAGGAAAACCCTAGGGGGTGGTAACCCTAGGTCCTAGGGGGTGGTATCCCTAGGTAAAGAAAAGTCCTAGCTGCTGTTAGGCAAAGGGAAAATCCTAGGGGGCTGTAACCCTAGGTCCTAGGGGGTGGTAACCTTAGGCGGAAAGTCTTGGCGGGTCGAAGTCTTCAGGCAAAAATCCTAGAGTCGGGGACTTTAGGTTGAAAGTCCTGGTGTCGCGAACCAGGTGGAAGACTGGACGGGTCGTGGAGCGGACGTCCAACTTGAAGACCGGAAGACTCGAGCGTCGAGTAAAAGTCCAATCGGTCTGGATGACCGGACTGACAACAGGTACACTCTTCTGAGAGGAGTAGGTGAGGATGCGTTCTCCAATGAAGGAATTGTAGGCGTCGGTTCGACCTAGGGTGTTTGGTCAGGAGTCCGAAGTCAGAATCGGGCAATCAATGGCTGTCAAATAATTATATTTATTGCGTTTAATTGTGCTAACTCTGTTTTGCATGATATGTTTTTGGATTCTGGACTAATCTATTTTGCAGGAAGAAACCCTCTCGCAGCAAGGCGCGAGGGCGCCCTCATGGAGCTTGAGGGCGCCCCTGGATACTAAGCAGAGGGCGCCCTCATAGAGCTTGAGGGCGCCCTGGACACTAGCACGAGGGCGCCCTCATGGAGCTTGAGGGTGCACTAGACCTTGGCATGAGGGCGCCCTCATGGAGGTTGAGGGTGTCCTCAGGCGGATAAACTGCGAAGTGGTCAAAGCTCATCCATGCTGCGATTCGGTGCGGGTGAAGGCTGTTAGGATCTTAGATGGCTAGAGGGGGGCTGAATAGTCTCTTAAAAACTTAAACACAAATTTCTACAACGAAACTTGTTAGCACAGCGGAATTAGGAAACTAAAACAAGGAGGAAACAAGTACACTAACACAAGGATTTACGAGGTTCGGGGATAACTTGCCCCTACTCCTCGGCGTGTCCGTAAGGTGGACGACCCCTCGATCTTCGGTAGATCGCACCCCGGAAAAATTCCGGCTAAAGATCCTCCTTCTCGGTGGAGTAACCTCTCCACAAAGTCTCAAGAAATATATATGTTAAAGCACAAGACTTACAGAGCTCGGTGGCAAGGAAGAATGAACTATCGCTTACAACCACGCGAGGATCAGTGGAAACAGAGAACTCACAGACAGCAGTTTCTCACCCGAGAGCTCAAGAACTTAGCACACCTCAACGATCAACAGAACTTTCTTGCTTTTTCGTTGTTCTTTCCTCTCCCTTTTTACTGCTTCTTAAGCCCCTGTCCTCTGCTGTCACGGATCGTAGTCAATCTGCACAAAATCATCGCTGCAGCCAATCCCTCTTCCTCCTTACTGGTTCTCTGAACTCACACCAATGAAATCACAGTCTTCACTGGTGTCTTCTGAGCTCGAACCAATCACCAGGAGTCAAGCGGATCGCAGCCAGATCACACCAGTAGCCGTTGATGCCTCAAATGCACCATGCGCCGCGAATCACAGCAGAAAGGCCATTTGTCGTATTCCTCTTATGGACTTAATTTGAAATTAGGCTTGGAATGATACCTGTGATCCTGCAAACTCAAAAGCTAACAGCACAGAGGGTTATATGAATCAGGCAGATCAAATGCAGTGGAGGAATCGCAGAAACAAATCTGATTGTGTGTGTGGATCGGTCACCAGACCGATCCATGGACCGATCAGGACATATCCTGATCGGTCCGCAGCTTGTCTGATCGGTCGTGGAGACCGATCAGACTGCAGGTGGATCGGTCGGCAGACCGATCCCCTGCCTTCTTTTCTTTGCAATATCATCTCCTGATCGGTCTCCAAGACCGATCAGATTGCACTCAGTGTGCTACTGAGTGTTTCCTGATCGGTCTACAGACCGATCAGATTGCACTCAGTGTGCTACTGAGTGTTTCCTGATCGGTCTACAGACCGATCAGATTGGTGCTACTGAGTGATCCATGGAAACTTAGTTTCACTGGATCGGTCTGCCGACCGATCCACTGTCTTATGTGTCACTGGATCGGTCTGCCGACCGATCCAATGTACCATGGAATGTCCACTTAGGTCCCTTTCTGACCTAATCCGGAGAACAAACTACAGAGCCCTCTCCGACTTCGTCCGGTCCAGAGAACGAGCTACCGAGCCCTCTCTGACCTAGTCCGGAGAACGAGCTACCGAGCCCTCTCCGACTTCGTCCGGTCCAGAGAACGAGCTACCGAGCCCTCTCTGACCTAGTCCGGAGAACGAGCTACCGAGCCCTCTCCGACTTCGTCAGGTCCAGAGAACGAGCTACCGAGCCCTCTCTGACCTAGTCCGGAGAACGAGCTACCGAGCCCTCTCCGACTTCGTCAGGTCCAGAGAACGAGCTACTGAGCCCTCTCTGACCTAGTCCGGAGAACTAGCTCTCTGCGACTTCGCGTGCCAAGTTTCCAACTTGGACTTTTCCCTTCCACCTGATCAACCTTGATCATTAATCAAACCGAGTTTAATTAACATCTGATACAAACTTAAATCCGTGTCAACATCAAAACAACAGTCAGGACAGACTGTATCAACAATCTCCCCCTTTTTGTTGTTTGACAACACGATTTAAGTTTAGATCAGAAATATTCTTATTTTCATAATTTTAGGGGAATCAAGATCCTCCCCCTAAGATGGATACACCACTAAGTCAATAACGGGAATCAAGATCCTTCCCGTTATCTTTTCCCTAAAATCAAGCCTTCATACATCTCTAAACTTAGGTGTCCTCTCCCCCTTTGTCAAACACCGAAAAGGTGCAAATGAGGTGACAAAACTCAAAAGGCTCCCCCTTAACCCATACTGTCTTTTTCATAATGCACCTAGGGTTCCCTCTAAGTGTATTATATGACAGTAAGAAAGAGATAAGATACAATCAAGTCATGGCATAGGAACAACATATTAATATGAACTGAAGTATAAGGAAAAACAAGAAATAGACAAATGAATAGCAAAAATATATGAGTAGCACAAGTATCCAGGTCAGACAAAGATATCCAACAAATAGCATCCAAAACACAGACAGGCAAAGTGACACACAGAATGTATCAATCAATACCTCAACAGGAGGAACCTCATCATCATCTGCGGGAGGCACGTAACCCTGAGGTGGCATGCTGGAGCTCGAAGGTGGATGACCCGAGAAATGCTGCGGAGGTGGGTAGTTGGCCATCCTACCCAGAAGCAGCTGCTGCGTCACCAACTGCTGACTGCGTAAGTCATCGTAGCGCTGGTCGATCGAAGCAGCTCTCTAGCTCAGCGATCTGCCAGCGCAGATCAGGATCGGCCTCATCAGCAGCAGGAGGAGGAGCAGCAACCTGTCGAGGAAGTGCCCGTGGTAACTCTCCCAGACCTCTCCCATCCTTCCACCGAACAGCCCCATTCTGTCCCAAGATACCGGACTTGGAAAATGCCCGTTTCCCAAGTCGGCAATCCTGTCTGACCATCTTCACTATCCTACCCTTAGACACATCTATTAGAAGGGTCTCGAGCTAATATGTAATTATATGCCCATACGGCATATAAATGGTGGAGCTGCTAGGCTGAGAATAGGAGATGATCGAAGAATAGATGCTGGACATAATGTCAAAGTCGAGACGCCGACGCAAACCATAAAGCATCAGGCAGTGGTATGGTCGGATCTCTGCTAGAGGTTTGGATGTGATTGGAAGAAGACAGTTTGTGACTATCTTAAAAAGAATATAGTCAGGTGGAGATAGTCTCAGAGCCGCAAAAGTAGGAAACTCGACATCCAACTCATCCAGTCCATTCGGTCTAGGATGACCGAAGAAGTACTCATAGATGGAATCAGGTGAGACATCAAATGGAGGAGGTAAAGGATGGGGTAAATCAGGATAAATGGAAAAAAGGTCTCCTGAACACATTCGGCAACCTAGATACCCAAAGAATTCTACGATGGAGAAATCGATAGTTCTTTTAGCAACTCTGGTTCTATAAGCACCATCACTGCCCTGATGGAGATTGTTGTAGAATTCAGATACTAGGTCATAGTTGATGTCCCTTTCTAGGTAGACTAACGAGTCAAGTTTGTAATATGCCAGGGTTTCGGATACAGAGGGACAAACTCATCCATGTACTTTCGATCCACAGATCGACATGGGAGCAGCTTGAATGTCCTCTGTTGAAACGCTTGTTCAAACTGTCGGTTCGGGAATCTTGAAGAAGAGGAAGGTTGAGGTCGGGAGGGTGCCTGGGACTTGGATTTCTCAGCAGATGACTTAGACGTACCCTCACCTGATTTCTTCTTAAATAGGTCAAAAATGAGACATGGTCGGGGCAAATAGGAGTCCACGGGAGCCACAGAGTCGAGAACCGAGACAACACACAGAGATACACTGTGAAAAGAAGCTAAAATGCCAAAAATGAACAGATTTCGGGGAGAAAGGAAGTTACCTGGGCGCCATTTGAGACTTTTGGAGAAGATGGAGAGAAGAGTCGGGACTGAGGAGTGGTTCGGCTAGGGTTTTCGACGTGAAATGAGAGGACGAAGGATTGGGGGAAGTTAAAGGGGGTGATCAGATCATAAGATCGGACGGTTGTCCGATCAGGAGAAATCCTGACCGATCAGGGAACGTCCTGATCGGTCAGGGAGGGTCCTGATCGGTCGTGGAGACCGATCAGGGAACCTCCTGATCGGTCCCCGGACCGATCAGAGGTGGATCAGAGGTAGGAGCCTCCTGATCGGTCGTCGAGACCGATCAGGGAACCTCCTGATCGGTCCCCGGACCGATCAGAGGTCGATCAGTGATACGTGCCAGAACCCCTGATCGGTCCGCAGACCGATCAGATATCGAACAGAGAGGTGTAACTCTCCTGATCGGTCGTAGAGACCGATCAGATATCATCCTGATCGGTCCCTGGACTGATTAGTGTCTGATAGTCAGTGATTTCAGTCTCTGAAATTCATATCGAAAGCTTTGTAACTTGGTTCAACAACTTCCAAGTTCAGAACCTAGGATCTGAAGAGCCCACAGACTATATTCAGTGATACCAATGAATATTTCCTAATGATGAGCTCTAATGATTTGGAATTATTCAGGGCTCGAAAGTTTCAGACACTTCATAACAAATGTGTTGAATCTCAAGGTTTCAAAACCAGAGAAGTTTGTTTTGTTTGTTTGCTGAAACTATGATCTATAGTGAACCAAGGTAATAAATCTGACTCAGGCTATCAGTTCAAAATATATCCTTGCTATGAGTAGTTACAAGTTTGTCAAAATATGTCAAGGTTTCTTCACCAACTTGTCCTATTTTCAATCAAAATCAGGAAGATATCAATCAAGGGTATCAATCAACACATCAACAAGGTTAGATGATTTCTAGACACAGGTCCAACCAAGATTCCTTGGTTGGAATATATGAGTAAGATCTAGGAGCCAAATACACATGAATTATGTAATGGCTTTCCCCATACTCAATTTATGTCTCTTCAACCTAATTATTCAAGGGATGCATGATATATTTTGAATAATTTGGTTGATCCTAGCATCTCACCCCATTTCTAGCAAACAAAAAACAATTTATTAAACCTTATAGTTTGTGTGAGATGTCCCCAAGTTGCCCAAATTAATTTCCCAATTTCTCTTGTAGTTTTAGTTGTCCTTATTGATCATGATGAAATCATAATGGCCTATTGAGCCAAACACATCCCCAATTCTCTCCTTAAATGACTAAATTCATTTTCCGGAAGGGGTTTGGTGAAAATGTCGGCCAAGTTTGACTTTGACTCAACATATGTGAGTGCAATGTCTCCCCTAGCTACGTGATCTTTAATGAAGTGATGACGCACTTCAATGTGTTTGGTCCTTGAATGATGGACTGAATTTTTCGTTAGGTTTATTGTGCTAATGTTGTCACACAACACTTGCACTCCTTTATATGAAAGTCCATAATCTTCTAGAGTGTGAATCATCCACAACAATTGTGATACACTCTCTCCCATGGCAATGTATTCAGCCTCGGTCGTGGAGAGAGCAACACAATGTTGCTTCCGACTTGACCAACTAATCAACGATGAACCTAAAAATTGGCAACCCCCACTAGTGCTTTTCCGATCCAATTTGCATCCAGCATAATCGGAATCGGTATAGCCTATCAAATCAAAAGATTCCGTACGAGGGTACCACAGTCCTACTCTAATTGTGCCCTTGAGATATCTTAGAATTCTCTTAGCCATTAAATGAGATTCCTTGGCACAAACTTGATATCTAGCGCACATGCCCACAGCAAAAAGTATGTCCGGTCGACTAGCTGTGAGATATAGAAGACTACCGATCATGCTTCTATATTGCGTTAGATCAACTGGTTTCCCACTCTCATCATTGTCAAGACGAGTGTTTGTCGCCATTGGAGTGGATACTTCCTTAGAGTCACTCATTTTGAATTTCCTGAGCATCTCTTGAGTGTATTTCGTCTGATGGACATAAATTCCATCTCGAGTTTGTTTGATTTCAAGTCCAAGGAAGAATGTCAATTCTCCTACTAGACTCATCTCAAACTCACTTTCCATGTGAGAAATAAAATCATTCAAATAGCCCTTGTTATTTGAGCCACAAATTATGTCATCGACATACACTTGGGCTACAAAAATATTTTCACCATCTCTACGCAGAAATAGTGTTGGGTCTATTTGACCTCTTACAAAACCCTTTTCTAGTAAATATGTTGACAACCTTTCGTACCAAGCTCGTGGTGCTTGTTTAAGCCCATAAAGTGCTTTCTTGAGCTTGTACACGTGGTTTGGAGCTTCGGTATTCACAAACCCCGGTGGTTGTTCAACATAGACTTCTTCTTTAATAAAGCCATTTAAGAAGGCAGATTTAATATCCATTTGATAGAGCTTGAAACCTCTATGTGCAGCAAAAGCTAGCATCAAACGAATGGACTCTAATCGGGCCACGGGAGCATAAGTCTCATCATAATCGAGACCTTCGACTTGACTATAGCCCTTGGCTACAAGTCTTGCCTTGTTTCTTACAACTTCTCCCTTTGATTTAACTTATTTTGAAGACCCATTTAGTTCCAATAATGGTGGTCTTCTTAGGTCTAGGAACTAAGTCCCACACTTGGCTCCTTTCAAATTGACCTAACTCATCTTGCATAGCTATGATCCAATCAGGATCGCGCAATGCCTCATCAACTAATTTTGGTTCAATCTCTGAAATCAATGTGACTTCATTAGACTCATTTCTAAAGAATGACCTAGTCCTAACCCCTTGTTGGATGTCTCCCACAATTTGGTCTTGGGGATGACTAGTGGCTATCCTAGATTGTCTTGGTGTTGGTGGTGCCTCATGAATGGTCTCACTAGGCACGGGCAAGGACTCAATAAAAGGCAAAGGATCAGATTGAGTTCTTTGTTGCCTTTGCTCATCATCATCAGAGTCAACTTCGACTCTTTCTATGTTTCGATCATTCAAACTTAGCCTTCTAAGTTCAAATTGAATTTCTCCTACATCCCTTGATTGATCATTTAAGTTAGGGATTTCTTCAAAAGCTACATCAGAGGACTCTTCAATCAATTTACTCCTATTGTTGTAGACTCGATAGGCTTTGCTGGTGAGCGAGTACCCGACCAGTATCCCTTCATCAGCTTTGGCCGAAAATTTTTCAAGATGGTCCTTGGTGTTCAAAATAAATACCTTACAACCAAACACCCTAAGATGTTTAATTGTAGGGGGTTTTCCAAACCAAAGTTCATGGGGAGTCTTTCCTAAAAACCTATGTATCAGGATTCGATTTTGCACATAGCAAGTTGTATTTACAATAAGTAACTCGGTAGTGTGTACTCATTGAGCATACTTATGCAACCTCTTGTAAGACTCGGTTCTTTCTCTCCACAACCCCATTTTCTGTGGGGTCCTTGGAGTAGAGAATTCATGCATATATCCCTTTTCTTGATGTAATTCTAAAACCTATGATTTTGAAATTCCCACCATGATCACTTCTAATGGTTTTAATTGTTGTTGATTTTTCATTTTCAGTTCTTCTACAAAAGGAAATAAAAATATCTATGGTTTGATCCTTAGTTTTCAAAAAGAAGGTCCATGTATACCTAGTAAAGTCATCAATAATCACAAAACAGTATCTACTTTCATTTAATGAAATAACACTACTGCAATCAAACAAATCCATATGTAATAAGTCTAAGGCAGTGGTTGTACTTACAGTGCTTTTACCTTTATGAGGCGCTTTAGTTTGCTTACCCTTCTGACATGCATCACACAATTTGGTCTTTTGGTACTTGATGCTTGGTAAGCCTCGCACTAACCCTTTGTTGACCAGCTTCCGGATATTCTTCATGTTCACATGAGCCAACCTCCTATGCCAAAGCCACGATTCTTCTTCTTTTGACATGAAACACTTATCAAGAGCATTAGTAGCACTTTTAAAAGAAACTTGATAAATGTTATCTACCCTTGTGCCTACTAGTACCGTGTCAAGTGTGTCAATGTTTTTGACTAGACATTGACTCGAATGAAACTCAATTGTGTAACCCGTATCACACAATTGACTGACACTTAGGAGATTAAAAGTCATCCCCTTGACTAGAAGGACATTCTTGATTTAGAGATATTCGGATATATGAATGTCTCCAACCCCTATAACCTTAAGGCTACCATTATTACCAAAGGACACATTACCTCTATTTTTGTTTTGAATGGTAGAAAATAGTGACTTGTCCCCGGTCATGTGCTTGGAGCATCCACTATCAACAAACCAAGTTGATAGACGCTCCCCCTTTACCAATGCCTACAAGACACGAAAGATAGATGTTTTAGGTACCCAAATCTTGGGACCTAATGCATCTACAATGAAAGACTTAGGCACCCATGCCTTTGTTACCTTCTTCCTAGTCTCATGAACCCTAGAAACATGCGATCTATGAAATTGGATTCTTGACACTAAAGAAATAAAGCTAGACTCCTTAGGTTGGTATCCTAATCCAGCCTTGTTGTAGACCGCCCTTTGGGCATTTAGAATCATGTCTAGGGTCTTAGAGCTAGTTGAGAATTTTTCAAGCATTTTCTTGAGTTTCTCAACCTCACCCTTCAAGGCCTTGTTCTCATCCTCAAGGACCTCTAGATGTAGGTCATCAACCTCATCTTCCCTAAGGGTCCTCAAGTTTTCTACTTCTTCTTTTAATGATTTATTTTCTATTTTTGATTTTTTAAGCAAGGTAGACAAATGTGTAATAGTCTTATAACATTTTTCTAAGTGAGAAGAGGTTACCTCTTCATCATCCGAAGATGATGAAGCCGCGGCTGAAGTGCTTGAGTCATCACTCTCGGACTCGGACTCCTCCCTTGCCATGAGTGCCAATTGCCGAGTACTCTTCTCCTTCTTCTCTTCCTCCTCCGATGAGCTTGAGGAAGGTTCATCCCAAGTGGCCTTGAGAGCTTTCTTCTTCTTGGCTCTTTCCTCCTTCTTTTTGGCCCGTTCCTCCTTCTTGAGTTTTGGACACTCACTCCGGTAGTGGCCTTTCTTGCTACACTCATAACATGTAACATTAGTCTTATCGATATTTTGATCATTAGGTTTACCTTTTCCTTTGTATCTTCGGCTTCTTCTCATAATTCTCCTCACAAAATTTGCCATCTCGCTTGATGATGATCCACCTTCATCATCGGACTCGGAGGAGAATGTAGATGAAGAAATCTCTTTCTCCTTCTTCTTTTCCCTCTTTCTTCTTCCATCCTTGTTCTTTGGTCCTGCAACTAAGGCAATACCTTTCTCTCTTTGACCTTTGTTAGCGAGTTCATGAAGTTCCATTTCACAAAAGAATTCGTCTAATTTAACAATGGAAAGATCCTTGGAAACCTTGTAGGCATCTACCATAGATGACCACAAGGCATTCCTTGGAAAGGCTTTAAGAGCGTACCTTACTAGATCGCGATTCTCCATGCATTCATCTACGGAATGGAGACCATTGATGATTTCCTTGAACCTCCCATGTAGTTCACTTACCGTTTCGTTTTCCTTCATGGTGAGATTTTGTAGTTGATTCAAGAATAGGTCCCTCTTGGCTATCCGAGAATCACGAGTTCCTTCTTGGAGCTCGATAAGCTTGTTCCATAAATCTTTTGCACTCGAGAATGGACCTACCTTGACGAGTTGGTCCTTGGTAATCCCACATTGTAAGGTGACTACCGCCTTGGCATCGGCTTGCCCTTTACGAGTTTGTTCGGTAGACCACCTTGATGAATCGAGTTCCTTACCTTCTTCGTCCTTAGGTGGTGTGAATCCTTCCTTGACCGAGAACCACATGGAGATATCAGTCTTGAGGTAATACTCCATGCGGCTCTTCCAATACTGAAAATCTGCTCCGTCGAAATAGGGAAGGCGATTGGTGCTGAATCCTTCCTTCATGGCCATCTTCTTGCTCCATAGGATGTTAGTCCAGATGAAGAGCACTAGACTCTAATACCACTTGTTAGGATCTTAGATGGCTAGAGGGGGGGTGAATAGCCTCTTAAAAACTTAAACACAAATTTCTACAACGAAACTTGTTAGCACAGCGGAATTAGGAAACTAAAACAAGGAGGAAACAAGCACACTAACACAAGGATTTACGAGGTTCGGGGATAACTTGCCCCTACTCCTCGGCGTGTCCGTAAGGTCGACGACCCCTCGATCTTCGGTAGATCGCACCCCGGAAAAATTCCGGCTAAAGATCCTCCTTCTCGGTGGAGTAACCTCTCCACAAAGTCTCAAAAAATATATATGTTAAAGCACAAGACTTACAGAGCTCGGTGGCAAGGAAGAATGAACTATCGCTTACAACCACGCGAGGATCAATGGAAATAGAGAACTCACAGACAGCAGTTTCTCACCCGAGAGCTCAAGAACTTAGCACACCTCAACGATCAACAGAACTTTCTTGCTTTTTCGTTGTTCTTTCCTCTCCCTTTTTACTGCTTCTTAAGCCCCTGTCCTCTGCTGTCACGGATCGTGGTCAATCTGCACAAAATCATCGCTGCAGCCAATCCCTCTTCCTCCTTACTGGTTCTCTGAACTCACACCAATGAAATCACAGTCTTCACTGGTGTCTTCTGAGCTCGAACCAATCACCAGGAGTCAAGCGGATCGCAGCCAGATCACACCAGTAGCCGTTGATGCCTCAAATGCACCATGCGCCGCGAATCACAGCAGAAAGGTCATTTGTCGTATTCCTCTTATGGACTTAATTTGAAATTAGGCTTGGAATGATACCTGTGATCCTGCAAACTCAAAAGCTAACAGCACAGAGGGTTATATGAATCAGGCAGATCAAATGCAGTGGAGGAATCGCAGAAACAAATCTGATTGTGTGTGTGGATCGGTCACCAGACCGATCCATGGACCGATCAGGACATATCCTGATCGGTCCACAGCTTGTCTGATCGGTCGTGGAGACCGATCAGACTGCAGGTGGATCGGTCGGAAGACCGATCCCCTGCCTTCTTTTCTTCGCAATATCATCTCCTGATTGGTCTCCAAGACCGATCAAATTGCACTCAGTGTGCTACTGAGTGTTTCCTGATCGGTCTACAGACCGATCAGATTGCACTCAGTGTGCTACTGAGTGTTTCCTGATCGGTCTACAGACCGATCAGATTACACTCAGTGTGCTACTGAGTGATCTATGGAAACTTAGTTTCACTGGATCGGTCTGCCGACCGATCCACTGTCTTATGTGTCACTGGATCGGTCTGTCGACCGATCCAATGTACCATGGAATGTCCACTTAGGTCCCTTTCTGACCTAATCCGGAGAACAAACTACATAGCCCTCTCCGACTTCGTCCGGTCCAGAGAACGAGCTACCGAGCCCTCTCTGACCTAGTCCGGAGAACGAGCTACCGAGCCCTCTCCGACTTCGTCAGGTCCAGAGAACGAGCTACCGAGCCCTCTCTGACCTAATCCGGAGAACGAGCTACTGAGCCCTCTCCGACTTCGTCAGATCCAGAGAACGAGCTACCGAGCCCTCTCTGACCTAGTCCGGAGAACGAGTTACCGAGCCCTCTCCGACTTCGTCAGGTCCAGAGAACGAGCTACCGAGCCCTCTCTGACCTAGTCCGGAGAACGAGCTACCGAGCCCTCTCCGACTTCGTCAGGTCTAGAGAACGAGCTACCGAGCCCTCTCTGACCTAGTCCGGAGAACGAGCTCTCTCCGACTTCGCGTGCCAAGTTTCCAACTTGGACTTTTCCCTTCCACCTGATCAACCTTGATCATTAATCAAACCGAGTTTAATTAACATCTGATACAAACTTAAATCCGTATCAACATCAAAACAACAGTCAGGTCAAACTGTATCAACAAAGGCGACCTCCATGGTGTTGGAGGCGCCCTCCATGAGTTTTATATACAGGATTCGACCAGCAGCTTAGGGCATCATCTGAAACACGATCCATCTTCCATGTGCTGCTTAAAGAACGTTCCGACAAAGTCGCAACTCAACTCCGACAACCAGACGCTTCAACTTCACTATTTTCTTGTGTCGTTGGTATATTTTATTTCTTTGAATTGTACTTCAAAAGTTGTAAAGATTTACAAATTGATAGTGATTGTCCACCGAAAGCAATCAATGATCGCGGGCTTTGGAGTAGGAGTCGCCCAAGGCTCCGAACCAAGTAAATCTTGGTGTTTGCATAGTTTGTTCTTATATCTGTTTAGTGTTTGCTATTCCTCCCCCCTCCCCCTCTAGCGCTTTCGATCCAACACTTTGTTTATTCAAGTCTTTGATCTTCTCAAGAAAAAGCTCTCCATATAAGGAGAGTTGGGCTTGAGGAAGAAAGCATTCTCAAGCAAGTGGTTAAGGAAGAGAATGTTCTTGAGAGAGAGATTTTAAGAAAAATTGTTCTTGGATTTCAAAGAGTAGAGATCTTTCCACCTTGATTCTCTTGTTTTGTCTTCTTTCTTTCTACCATGCAATTCTCTTATTAGTAGATACCAGTGACAGTGTTCAGATAAACATTCAACTTGTCATGACAACCTATGTTAGATTGTGATCGTGGTTTCGTCATTTTATAATGGAAAACAGATGCCTAGCGTAATATCATAGCACTACTGAGACGAATTTGTTTTAAAGAGATTGTATAATCGTAGGACTCAATATTACTTGACATTCGGCTATACGAAGTGTCTTATTTGAAAATGCCGCTTGAAACCTACATAGACCGGTTGAGATAATTTGTTCAAGGCATCTCGATAGATAAATCTGAATGATGTATATTATAATTTCAATTTAGACTACACTCTTTATATCTCCACCAACGTAACGTAATTGTGGAATAAACTTCCAACAGTTACATGATCATGCTTGTCGTCGGTTGACCAAAGAAAAATCGAGTCAGCAGAAATATCTGTCGTCGAGTATAAGCTTAAGTATGATCATCAAAGTAAATGACTTGCATTGTTTATGTTTAACGCTATTGTTATTGATGCGGCCATAAAGGGGAGTTCATCTGTCACGGGTCAATTGACACGGTGTCGGTCAAAGTCAAGGTGGTCAACGTCGGAGCTTACGAAAAGAGGCTCGGCCAAAGGTGGTTGTCTGGTTATCTTGATCAACAAAGGAGTGGCCAAGTGGATCACCCGGCCGATCAGACAAATGGACATCATGGGGCGGTCGGATGAATGGACAACCTGTAATTGATTGTTTCGGTCGGCAGAAAAACGAGCTCGGACCGCCTGTTCGGTAGGAAAACCAACCGCTCGAACTGCCCATCCGACGCAACAATGACACTACACAGGAGGAGACAAGAAAACAAAAGAGAACATTCCGTCTATCATCATTAAATATGAAGAAGTCAATACCAAGAAGAACACTCTATTTATCATTAATGCACAGAAGTCAAGACAAAGAAGTCTTCCTCTGGCAATTAATATAGTTAAATAAGGATAGATGAACGATCACAGAGAAAGGTATAAAAAGGTACGCCAGGTATGAGGAAAAGTAAGATTGATCATTTTCTTGATTACTCATTCTATGTTCCTGATTTTGACTTGAGTGTCGGAGGGTCAATGTCAGGAACCCCTGCCTTGATTTAGTTTTATTTTATAGGATTGAAGTCTTCATCCCATCAATGATCATCTCATCCCCGACTTTTCAACTTCCTTCGTTCGGATAGGATCAGCTATATTATTTACATAAACACTCATCCAATAATGTAATCTGCTGCTACTAAGGTAGACCCGCATAAACAACTCAAGAAGTGATTGTTTCGTTGACAATTAATAAAAAAATAATAATGAAGAACGAATGAAACGCGAGGATGCATTCTATATTTTTACATGCTATAAATAATTAACAAAATCAATGGACAATAAATGAAACACGAACTCAATGAAGGAAAAAAGAAACATGGAAAATCAAAAACGTGCTCGTATTTTATTCACTCCTCAGCCCAATGATCCATTATTTAACCATCTCCTCCCGCTTCCTTCTCCACTCACTACTCCAATCGGCCGGGGGCTCTCACGTCGATCGGTGGCAGCCGCCCGAGGCAACATTCCGGTCGCTATGCGGGTAGCGGTGGTGGGCGCGGGGATCACTGGGCTGGCTGCGGCCTACACATTGGCGAAAGCCGGTGCGGAGGTAGTGGTCTACGAGAAGGAAGGCTACTTGGGCGGCCATGCTAAGACGGTCTCTTTCGATGGCATTCTCCTTGACCTCGGCTTCATGGTCTTCAATCGAGTGACGTATCCCAATATGATGGAGTTGTTCGAGAGCCTTGGCGTGGAGACGGAGGTTTCAGACATGTCGTTTGCTGTAAGCTTGGACGACGGCAAAGGATACGAATGGGGAAGCCGGAATGGCTTCTCTAGCTTATTTTCGCAAAAGGTCAATCTACTCAATCCATACTTTTGGCGAATGATTCAAGAACTTGTCAAATTCAAGGGAGATGTCCTCAAGTGAGCTTAATTTCGCTAGACCCTTAATATTTTTCTCGTTATGTTTGGAGAAAATCAACCATTAATTCTGAAAGGTACCTCGAGAAGCTGGACGGCGATCCAGATGTAGATCGCAATGAGACGCTGGAGCACTTCATCAAATCTCATGGTTACTCTGAGTTGTTCCAGAAGGGTCATCTTGTGAGATTAATCACTAGAACCTATATTCTTTTTCGATGTTATTGTAGTAACTGATGTTTGGTTTGTACAAACAATTTTGTGAGGTTACAGATTCCGATTTGTGCCACTTTCTGGTCATGCCCTCCCAATGCAGTATTGCATTTCCCAGCTTATTATGTCCTTTCCTTTTTCCGTAATAGTCACCTTCTTCAGGTTAATATTCTTCTGCCTTAACTTTGCTGTTATTTCTACTTTGGTTGTGATCATCCATCTTGTTATTCATTCTAACTAGTGTTCTACAAGCCTCTTTAGTATTACGTTGACAAGTTTCACTCCATACCACATTTTTATCTTCTTGATCTTTATGATGCTCTCAAACACATGTCAGCTATCTGGTGGTCCACAGTGGCATACTGTCAAGTCACGTTCACAGAGCTATATTGGCAGGGTAACCTTGTAAACTTGTGTATCTATAAATTTGGTCAGAGCTATATTTTTAACTCGACGCTTATTATAAGCAGGTAAGAGAAGAACTGGAGAGAAGATCATGCACAATTAGAACAGGATATGCTGTGCAATCAGTTTTTAGTACTGATGGAGGTAAAGTGCTTTCTTGTATATGATTGTTGATCATTGACCAGAGGTATCAATTGGATCCTCTTGATCAAATTTATTTTGATAAACTCACAGATCAAGATTTTTTTATGATCATCTTTGGTTAAATACAATGATATGGCTTTTTGGCAGGATGCTGTGTGGTAGGAGCAGATTGCTCGAAAGAGATGTATGATCAGTGCATAATTAGCGCCCACGCCCCGGATGCTTTGAAGCTTTTAGGAGAACAAGCAACCTTCGAGGAGGCAAGGATACTTGGTGCCTTCCAATATGTATATAGGTATGTTGCTGTTGTTGAAAACAGACATGCTAAACAGAGTAGGAAGTAAGATGGAGACATGAGGCTCCACCTTTAAGTCTTGTATTGTTTAGTGAGACTTATAATCGTATTTAAATACCAAGATGTCGCTGATTGGAGTGCCTTGGCATTTTGGGTAGGATTGAACTTCGACGATGACTTTAACATGATATTAGAATCAATGTTGAGCGTAACAAGTGAGAGAGAATACTAAACTCTACCTCTTAATTTAAGAGATTAGTACATATAGATGATAGTTATTAGTTTTAACTAAGTATGATTTCAGTTATGACTTTTGATTACTTGGGTTATCATTTAAATGCATCTAACCAATTCATAGATGTCACATCTGATTATATGCTCTAGAGTCATTAAATCAGGCTTACCTCTGCATAATACTTCTTGTTCATTTGATATAGAAATTGCAGCTGAATTAGATCTTTAATTTATCACTAAATTGTAAGAAAATGAGGTCTATATTGAGCTGGAGAGTGAAGCTTCTTGAACATGAAACAACCTTTTCTTTGGGTTTTCGTGAATATGGTCTTCTTGGATAATAATGTTATCAAATTTCAATTCAAATATTAAACTTGAGGAAAGCTCACACATACATGTCCTTATAATATTATTACTTCATATTTTCTCATTCCTCACCAACTGAAGTATAGTGTGTTTCTGTGTACAGTGATATTTATCTTCATCATGACAAAAGTTTGATGCCTAAAAATCCAGCAGCATGGAGTGCTTGTAATTATCTTGGGGCAACACACGATGGAGTGTGTGTCACATATTGGCTAAATGTGTTGCAGGTTTGCTGTGCCTTTTAGTTTATAAGCACATATCATTAGTTTAACATCATGCATTCTTTGAATTTGGTTTGTTAGGAAGAATATCTCTTGAAAGATTACTAACTGTCAGTGAAAAAACTTATGGTGCAAATATGTCTGCAGAATCTAGGTTCAACCAAGCTACCGTTTCTTGTAACTCTGAACCCTCCACGTGTTCCAAAACACACCTTACTTAAATGGTGCACCAGCCATTCTTTTCCATCTGTTGCTGCCTCAAAAGCTGCCTTAGAGCTAGAAGACATACAGGGAAAAAGAGCAATATGGTTTTCTGGAGCGTACCAAGGTAAGCTGTGGAAGTTGTAGCAATCAAGAGTTAGGTGTCAAATTGAGAGTCTTCTTCTGGTACCATTTCATTCCAACATTTTAGCGAGTGTTGCACGAAAAGAGCTAACTGAAACCAAAAAACATGAATTGACAAAGCCAAGTTGAGAAAAATTTAACTGAAAGGGCTAAATTTCGAATCGTATCAAACTTCAAATAGAAATTGAAATTGAAATTCTCAATTATTTGGATGGTGATTCACAGGTTATGGCTCCCATGAGGATGGACTGAAGGTGATAGAACTACTTGCATTTGGATTTAAACACAGAATGCTTTATAATCATTAAACAGAAACGGAATGAAATGCTTGATGTTTGCAAATCTCAATTCTTTTACAGGCAGGCATTATTGCTGCCAACAATGTGCTTGGAAAAGATTCTATTCTATTGAGAAACCCAATACATATGGTACCATCATTAATGGAACGTGGAGCAAGATATTTTGTGATTAGATTTCTTGAGAGTTATATCTCAACTGGTTCCTTAACGTAAGTGTGTTGATTTGCTTGCATATTTAGATTCCCCTTGGAAAAGGTCATTTTGTCATTTTTTTTTTTTAATAAGTGAAGAAAGGATAATCTTGCATTTCTTGGGAAATAAACACATGGTTTTGAATGCCACCAATAAAGTCAATATAGTTAAATTAACAAAAGACCAAGACTGTAAGTTGTGATCATAGTACAATGGTAACAATGTGGAGTACATTATAGATATTGAAATTAAAAGAAAGGGTATAAATCACACAATTACCAATACTTATAAGTTAGAACATCAAATTTTCTGCAATTAACTAATACATGGTTTAATATAACCTGAGAGCAAGCAATTGAGATGGATATCTGTCATGCATAGGCTCTCTAGAAACTATTTATTTACTTGTCCAATATCTCAGCAATTTTAGGCTTCACATGCAACATTCCTTTGAATCCATGCTACATCATAATTTCAGATTGCTAGAAGAAGGTGGCAATATATATGAGTTCAAGGGAACAAGAAAGCAAAATACGAAAAAGGCTATTCTTAGAGTTCATAATCCTTTGTTCTATTGGAAGGTCCACTTGTTTGTCTTATTATGAACAGTCCTAGTTTGAATACCAATTTCCAGTACACCGGGCCAAAACCTTACCCGTCATATCTATCTTGACAGATTGCCACTGAAGCGGATTTAGGTCTTGCGGATGCATATATAAATGGGTATGTTTCATTTGTTGATAAAGAAAAAGGTCTTCTGGATCTTCTTTTGGTAAGTTAACAAGCGCACAAGCTGAAAGATTAGATGCCAGTTACTGCCACTCAATTTGCAATTTTAATTAATGTTTTCCATTTTTTGGGTAGATTCTTATTGCTAACAGGGAACTGAGGAACTATTTTGGAAGGAATTTTAGGTGTCTCCATACCTTGCTTTGTTTTTTGTTTTGCTGAATGCATTACCGATACTATGCACAAATATGAAACTTGTTTCTACTGCTAAAAATTTTCTGACAAAATAACCAGAGGTTGGTGGACACCAATGTTTGCAACAGCAGGATTTGCATCAGCAAGATACTTTTTTAAGCATATGCGGAGACAAAACACTATAAAACAAGCAATTCAGAACATCTCCAATCATTATGATCTGGTTAGACTTCAGCTGCTATGCAAACTCCTTGTAAACTTTTTCATTATTGTAACTCTAATAATTGAATGAAAATCTATATTAAGTGGAATCTCTTTTTTGGTTTAATCTGGTAATTAACTTCATCTCATGACAGAGTAATGATTTCTTTTCTCTGATTTTGGATGAGACAATGAGCTACTCCTGTGCCATTTTCAAGGTTCAGAACTTCTATTTTGCTTGGTTTGCTTTGCATTATTCTTTCTAACATTATATACAACTTAGGTTCATTTATTAGATTCTAAAATTCCTTCCCAAACAATTTTTCAGACACTGAATGAGGACCTGAAAACAGCACAGCTTCACAAAATCTCTCTTTTAATTAAAAAGGTGAGCATGTTGTTGGAGCACTTTGGTGTCTCATTTCATCGTTAGCTCAAGTCTTATCGTTCTACTTTAACATCAAGGCTCAAATTGATGGAACGCATGAAGTTTTGGAGATTGGTTGTGGTTGGGGGGGTTTTGCAATCGAGGTTGTTAAGCAAACTGGCTGCAGATACACAGGAATCACCTTATCTGTGAAACAACTGGAGTTTGCAAAGAAAAGAGCTAAAGACGAAGGACTCGAGGTTTGTATTCTTCATCTGGGCACTTATAAATATTTGACACGAGATTTGTATTGGGGGTATTATGGCATTCTACTTGGGAGATGAGATAAGCTAAGGTTTACAAAGGCAGCCAATAAGATGGTAAATGGTTCACAGCATCAACTTGTACTAGTGTATGCTTTGTTCAGTTACTAGTCCAGGATGATATGATTTTTATAGTAAAGCTTCTCAGATGAACACTAGGTGTAAATGTATTTAAGGAAGACGAAAACCAAAGTAGACAACAGTCCCAAAGTATAAACCGAAAAGTATTCATGGCATAAGAGGTTGGTCTCTACTGCTATCTTATGGAACTAATGGGTGTTTGCTTTAATACAGCTAACTGATTTTTACACATCAACAGATTATTTTAACTTGCTAATTCATTTGTGATGAAGACTTTCTCTACAGGAACAATGTGAAGATTATAGAATTTGTTCTTTTAGGCAAACAATAATGATTTCAGTCTTTGTTAGAATTTTATAGCATATAGATTCCTTAGATTTAATACATATTCTTTACAAAAGCAGTGGCCTATTTTCAGGGTCGCATTAATTTCATGCTGATGGATTATCGTCATCTGCCAAAAAATCATAAATACGACCGTATCATCTCTTGGTACTGATCACTCAGAACTTACTATTTTGACATATCGTATGACTCCTACTAATACTAGTTACAGTGAGATGGTTGAAGCAATAGGTCACGAATTCATGGATGAATTTTTCAGCTGCTGCAATTCAGTTCTGGCTGAAGATGGCATATTTGTGCTCCAGGTTCACTGAATGGCTATTGTTTTTAATTTATCATGACTGCCTTAGTTATATGCTTGATCTTATGCATTCGATACAAAGTATGATCATTGGACTGTTTAGTTATCCTCATTGATAGACATTTTTGTTCTATTTTATCAAGCAAATCATATAAAAAAATAGAACAACAATAATAATGTTTATCGAGCTAATCATATAAAGTATATCAACAAAATAGGAATGAATAATTTAAGAAAATTAGAACATCCAACATTCCATATAGAAATGAGGTTAATATTAGATCAATTAAACCACCTGAGTTCAAATGAGGCTTGAAGATTTAGGTTCATAGCATTTTTACCCATTTAATGTTACTATTAAATCATGTTTTTCTACAGTAAATTATTGCATCAATGGCAGCTGAGAATCTAATGTGTTTGATCACGGTCGGCCTGCAGTTCAGCAGTATTCCAGATCAACGCTACGATGAATACAGGAGAAGCTCTGAGTTCCTCAAGGAGTACGTGTTTCCTGGACTATGTGTTCCTAGTTTGAACAGAATAACAACAGCTATGATGGCTTCATCTAAATTCTGGTAACAAGTTTCACAAATGAATTTATGTGTAGCGATTTCAGTATCCCTTTGGGTTTTCATGTGTCTTCATGTTGTAGCATCGAACATGCTGAGAACATTGGCATCCAGTACTATCAAACAATCACAAGCTGGAAGAACAATTTACTTGCAAATAAGGAGTAAGTACCTATCGTTTATCAGTGTTAACAATACCTTTACTACAGCTCATGATTCTGGGAGAATTAGAGTAAGAGGTCAAGAGTAGAATATCTCAAGTTAAGTACTCCACCTACACACTTTAACAATCACTAATGTACTACCATATCTTGTGAGGAGCAAAATCTTATAACTGATTCTATCATCAAAGCCAAAATGGAGATGGATTAGTTGCTTATGAACCTAAACAAAGGATGAATAAAAGCACTAATGCTCACTTTTCTCCGGAGGATAGATCATTAAAGGGGTGAAAATGACCGAAGAAGGATAGATTATCATTTGCAGTTACTTTTTGGCCTAAAATCTTGATCTTCCTTCATCCATTTATTATCTGTTCTCCAGAGTAAACTAAACATAACTATTCAATCGACCGAAAACACACGGTAGAGGACAAAGTTCTGGATTCATCAGATAGCTGGCTAGTTTTTTCTTCTGTCTAATCTTTTGGCATATCGTTTAGTTAGATACTTTCCTGGCACTCTGTTTTTCAGCAAAATTATTGCTCTGGGATTCGACGAGAAGTTCGTGCGTACCTGGGAGTACTATTTCATCTACTGTGCTGCTGGTTTTCAATCGTGCACGTTGGAACTTTATCAGGTATTTGAAATCATATATACAAATGCTTGGAAACTAAAAAAGAGGCACTTTAAGTTACAAATCACTGATTCTTGTTCATGTTTGAATGATGCAGATTGTGCTCTCTCGTCCCGGCAACGTTGGAGCTTTTGGCGACCCATTCAAGCTCCCCCACCGCCATTATGTTTGAGCTTTTATTATAGTTGCATGAACTTTTGAATCGCATGGTTGGATTGACAACAGACTTGCTATCGTATCTAGTATTTGCTGTATCTATTTGCTACCTCAATAAATGAGCAGAAATTGCATATCTTCATAAGCTAACAAAAACATTCAATACGTATTAGCCAACTAGAAGTTTTTGATCTGGACAAAAAATTGAGAGTTATAGACACATGGCCATCAGCTATCTGGGAAAAATATGAAATAAGTTTATTAAGAGAATACGATTCAAAAGTGAGTTAAAGGAAAACAGAGTAATTAGTAACAAGCATAGAAAATTATAACAAAAAAGGGTTTCAAACCAAGAGTAATTAATTTATGTGGAAAAGTTCTATGACGATAACTTCACATAGGGAAGCTGATAGAATGCAAACCTTCACCAACTAATCCATAGTATGCCATAAAAAGCATGTTAATCTACGGTGAGGCCGTTCGTTGTTCCAAATTATCTGATGAGATAAGTTTCTTAATGAAAATTTAGAAAAACTTAGATAAATAATCAGGATATCAAATTACTGGATGAGAGCATATAAAATAAGTTACCTTTTTGGCAACAGTTTCATTTCCTTTAATTTTTTCTTTTCATAAGTTTGTGGAGAAAGTGGCCGAAAGGTCCAGCATAGATAAAACCATAGAGTTGCGAAATGTTTACAATTTGCATAAAGTGAAATAATAACAACACAACCAAGCATTATCGGGGTCAGCTAAATTTGCATAAAGGGAAAGAACAACAAAATGCCATCAAAATAAGATAAACTTCATTCAGGGAAAAAAATCATAAACTTATGCAGCTTATCCAAACAAAGATTATTGCTATAAGATAGGTTGTGCATTTACTAAATATCAAGAAACATCAATCATCGTTACACGACTTTAAATGTGCTCAAAAGAAACTAATGAAGACAGTTAGCTTGGTTACAAATGCACTCTTAATGGTATTCAAATAAATTTCAAACTAATGATCAGTTTGAAGAATGTACACCATATTTTGAAGGTTAGATTTGAAAAAGCATAGACATTGATTTGTTACCTACAATCATATGTTGATCTCGGACATCCCACACCACTAATTCCACACCCATCTATAGAGATAAATCAAGAAAACAAACAAATTATCATATGGGAGGGTATTTTCCCTGCATTCGTCGGAATCAACTCTTACCTATTTATACAAATTTATCATATAATAACCAACTCAGTCACGCATTGGAGACAATGATTTGTTACCATTATGGTTATGGCATGTGCCTATTTAAATACTTTAACTTGATTAGAAGTAAAATAAAATATAAAAATTGAGATAATTAATTTTATAGTTATTAATTTATCAAAGGACCTAGGCGGTTTCAAAAAAAATCCAAAAGGTGTATTATATATACTTTATTAACTATCAAATGACATACTTATTTCCCTGCTATTTCCGTTCTACCCCTCCCGCCATGGACCGTTTGAGCAGGATTGTCATGTTAAAGCCTGCAGGTGGACTTAGTCCGACATGACGATAAGGTTGAGTGGTACTACTCTTGGACTAAGATATTAATTAAAGAGAGTTATCAGTAACTCATTTAATTAGTGGGCATTCGACATCTTAAACACAGGAAGACCAACACACTCATAATAAGAAGGAGCACAAAATGAAATTTGGGATTGTTGCGGTAGTTCAATAATAATTCTTTAGTGGAATGAATTATTATTGATGAAATTAAGTTGAGTGTTCGGGTCGAACACGGGAAGCTTGTATCGTAAGTGGTATTGTTAACTCATCCTTGAGCATATACCACTAAACAATGAAGATATCCACTCTCCATTGTATTCTCATGCCCAACCTTGAGCATTTTCACTAAAGAAGGTAAAACCACCTTCCAAGGTGTATGAAAATAATTTTTCATGTCCTTAAAGAGTAAATCCCCCTAAAGACATGAACGTAACTTCTGTCATTGCACCAACAATGACTTGGAATCCCTAAACCTTTAGGAAACCCAAAATTAGAAGTTTTGAGGTTCAGAAATTCAATATTGAAACCAAACCTCAACCTAAACTTCTACTTAGTCTTCCTTAACCAATCCGTCCTTGTTTTCATCATGAAAACTCCCCCTAACATATACAAATGTGTTTTGAGGGGTTAGGAATGGTTACCTAGACTAAAGATGGTCCAAAATGCTGAAATCAGGCTTTACCAGCCAAAATCAGCATTCCCAATCGATTGGAGTTGGTTCCCAATCGATTGAACCTGCTTGAATCGATCCACTGATCGATACAGGAGGGATGGATCGATCGGTGGATCGATCCAGGAAGCTTCTATTCGCGAGAAGCTTGCTCTCAATCGATCGTCCAATCGATTGAGACCCTTCAATTGATCGGGTGATCGATTGAAGCTCTGAAAAGGCTGAAATTCAATTTCAGTCAATTTTAGAAACCCCTAGAAAAATCTACAAAATTCCAAAAGTTATAAAAATTTGTGTAGACATTATTTAGGACATATATTATCATGGAAAAATAGTTTTCTAAGAAAATACTTCATATTTTCAAATATTGACACAAACTAGAAAACTTGTAAAAACTTTAGTGTTTTCTTCTAGTTTGTGCCTAACTCTTCAATGATGAGTACTATCAAAAGATAGTCTTCACCAAGGTTTTCCAAAACATTTTTGAAATCATTTTCAAAACCAATTTCCAACCATGTTCTTTGGGCTCAATGCACATGACTTGTACATTAGCTTTCCCAATGATTGGAAAACACATAACTATGTGTTTGATGAACTTAAAACTCACAAGAATGCACAAAATCAACATCTTGAGTTTTGTTCATCATCCTAACATCTCACTTGTATTTAATGTGTACGAAACCACATACAAGTCACCATATAGTTTTTAGTGAGATGTAAACTTTTGGTTTTGCCCTAATCTAGGGATCATGCATATCTACCTAGGCATTTTGAGGTTATGAACATCCACCAAGGATGTTACTTGTTAATGAATGTCATTTGTCCTTAAGTTGCAAGGAATTAAAAACAATGTGTAAAATACCGGAAAAATGGCGAATAATAATAAGGAAATTTTCCAGAATTTTTAGAAATTTTTTGGGAATTTTTCGGAGCCGTATGAACGAGTTTACGGGGATAAAAAAGGGCCCCAGGAAGGCCTGTTTGGGCTACCCTATTTTAAAGAGGAAATGTTTATTTTCTTTAAATCATTTCCTTTTCTTTTTTTTTTACTTTTCTTTTATTTTTTCTTCTTCTCCTCTCCCACGCCGCTTCCCTCTCCCTCACTGCTGAACCCGAAGCCGTGTGCCCTAACCGCCGCCGGCCCTCTCCGCAGTCCCCCTCTGCTGCCGGTGACGAGAGCCACCTCTCCTCTTCCTCTTGCCGACGCAGACGACGATTCCCCTCCCCTCTGCCCTAACACCGGCAGTCGAGCCCTCTCCGCCGCTGAGATCAGGAACGCCGACGCGCAGAGATCACGTCGTGCCCTAGCCAACTCGGTACTGACCTCTCCTACCGTGCCTAGCTTTCCTCTCACCTCTCCTGTGCCCTAGCGCCGGCCACCAGACTCGATCCTGCGCCTCTCCCCTCTACCGATCTCCGGTTCTTCTCCGATTGACAACGTCGTCGGCTATCGCCGGAGCTGTAGAGACCCTCTATCGCGGAGGTCATGCCCTAGCCCTCTGCTGTGATTTGGCAGCACAACTGCCACCTTCCTTTCGTGCCCTAGCAGCGATTCTTGAAGGTAAGGGTTGAGGATTTGATTCTATGCTCAGTTATGGAAGTGTTGATTTTGATCTAGGGGTGTTGGGTTGCAGATTGTTAGTTGTGGAAATTCTTGTGGGGTCGAGGATTGCTGCTAGATTCGTACAAGTCATCTTTTCCGACAGCAACCTTCTCCAGCAGCGTATCATCAGCTGAGGATTCAAAGGAGGTAAGTTGTTAGTTAAATGTTATGAATCAAGAATTTGAGTTGAATTCTTGGTTGTGGTTCTATAGATATTGATTTGGAATGTTTGAATGGAAAGGTGCAGCGGGTTTACTATGGTTTTGGCTGAGTTTCCAGCAGCATACAGTTTCGTCTCTTCAATTGTGGGTCAACAACAATTCATCTGGTTTTAGGTGAATTTTGAAGTTTTATTCTTGTCTATATTTGGATGTGAGTAGTGTGATGTGGATAGGATGAATGATTGTTGGTTGGATTATCAGATGTGGTGGTTTGGTTAGTTGTAGACGATGATGTTTGGTTGTTGTGGATTTATGATGGAAATCTTATTGATTGATTGATGTAGAAGGTCACATGATCATTTATAAGATTATGAGATTAGTATCATGATTTGTTATGATGGATTGTTAATTAAATTGACATTGTGATAAATAGAAGAGTTTATGAATGATATAATCATTGGATTGATTATAAAATGTGGAGTGTCTTGGAAAGATTAAAGGAATCATGGATGGTTTGATTTGGGTTTTTCCCTAATTAGGTTGAGTTGAGATTTAGCTAATTGTTGCATATGTAATTAGTTAAATTATAATCATGTGATTTGCAGGACGTTGATTCGGGACGAGCACTTCGACATAGAGGTTGATTAGCTCGATCTGCATTGGAGGCGGGTACCTTGACTTATCTTTTTGATATGTCATGTTGATATGTCTAGTAGGTTATAGCCTTTAGTAATAATTATGTTCGTCCTTGTTTTGATACGTCACTACCGGATACCTGTTACATGCTTGTTTGCTTACCTGATATGCATTTTATGCTAGTACCCACATGATTATATATATATATATGCTCAGAGAGGTAGTGACATACCATGCTTGTTATGTTCAGGACCTAGGTTTTTGATTTCCTATCTGACCTATGTACTTTAGATCTTCGTATTTGACTATCGATATTACGGTACTCATTTTATATATATGGATATGGTTATGCTGATCAGTTTATTGCTATGCTTAGAGTCATGCATCATGATTGCATGCTGCGCGATTGTCGGCTCTACCATGGTTGAGCACATCGCCAGTTACTTGTACTGCACACACCACCACTCATGGATTAGTGGTATATCAGGCAGGTGTGTGGCGGTTCTGCTGTTTGGCTCCGTTGGTCAAGTGACTCAGCGTCGTAGCCGGCAGACGGTTCTGCTCTGTTTGGCTCCCCTGGCATTTAGTGTAGCAGCGTGGTAGCCGACAAACGGTGGATTCTGTTTGGTTCCGTTGGTCAAGTGACTCAGCGTGGTAGCCGGCAGAGATACCTCCCCATCATCGTGTACCGGGAGATAAGAGCATTGAGCTCCCCTATTTATGATTTGGGGTCAGAGGACAGGAGTACTCCGACAGCATCCCGTCCACTCAGTCACTCATCAGGTGTAGTGATGGTAGAGTGCACGGTTGTCACAGCCCTACCCACTCGGTCTCACCATTGTGTGTGAGATGACTGACTGGCGTCAGGGGTGACCAGGACACATCATTGACATCATACGCATTTATGCATTTACTGCTTGTGTTTGCTGCACTTATATGCTGCATTTGGATGGATGCATATGTTTGACATGCATACAGGATTTTAGGACACTCCGGTCTGACGACCTGATTATTCTGATAGGTGGCCCTGGTGAGTACAGTACTCTTTAGCCTTTTCTATTATGCATTCCCTTCTTTTGTTCAGGAGACTGTACTCCATAGTTATTACTATTTGTTATAGTTTACTATACATGTCAACTAGGTATCTGCTGAGTTGTTGAACTCACCCCCGTGGACACTATATTTTTCAGGTACCAGGTTGTTTATGGTATCGCTTGGAGTATCCTGTCTGCTGGTCCCCACGTCACATCAGAAGACTTATCGGTTCCACTTATGTTTTGTTTGTTTATGTATCAGTTCGTTTAGCTCTGTACTCTGGTTTTGTTTTTGGAGTGTTGATGTTGTTATGTGGTATTTTGTATTGGTTGTTGGTTGTGTAAGCCTAGCCGGCTAGCAGTTTTTGTGTTTTGGTTTGTATTTGGTTTCTGTCATTTTCCGTTGTGTTGGTTTTGTTCCAGCCGAGTGGGCTGATGATATATATAACTGTATGGTTGTGTATATATATTACAGCCACATGTGGCTGATGTATACTGTGGATGTAGAAAGTTTCAGATTGTCCGCCGTACAGGGGAGGTGCTGCCGAAATTTCTTCGGACAGGGACTTTCCCGGGGCGTGACAATTTAGTGGTATCAGAGCAGGTATACGATACTTGCTATGTGTTCTGGATTTTGAGATTTATCTGATACCAATTTATTTGATATCAAAGCTCAGATTACGAGTCTTATTTCCGGTGTTTCGGATTTCGTGATTTGGTTTTCTCGGTGTGACTTTTCGAATTTTGGGACCTGGCAGCGACAGGACATCTCCAAGCTATAGGAGGTATGTTGGTATGTGTTATCCTACTTTTTGGTTAGTATATGCACTGTTGACTATTATAGTTTATGACATGTATTAGTATTCTTTATTAGTACCTGTCGAGTTGAGATAACATATATATTATGTGTTGGGTAAATCACTGATTATGGTGGACCTTAATAGAGATTAAGGATTATAGGCTTTGGTGATTTTACATGTCATACCCCAGTAGTTTTAGCTTCTGTTACAATTAGTTGGTTAGAAGATCGAGGCATATACCAGCCTCTGTTATTATTAGCTATGTAGTGGATAGTATATACCTATTTATGTTGACTTAGCCAGTAGTATACCATTTTATCTTAATTAATTTTATTAGTAGATAATTGATCTACTCTTGTTAGATCGATCAGTAGAAGTTTGATTTACCATAGTTGCTTGAAGAGGATTAATGTAACCTTGATCAGTTGGAAGGGGACCGATTTAGTTTTGTTGGTTCAATCAGTAGAGGACCATCATACTCTATTTTATAGATATGTTGATCTTTGAGTTATTCGTGCTTAGTGGATATCTTGAGCACATAGAGTACATGGTTGATACTGAAGTGGGGAAAGACTGAATTTGCCGTATACCATTGTCGGCTTGGTCAGTCTATAGAGGATCGATGTATCCTATTCTATGGGTACTTTAATTTTTAGATTTTATATACCTGGTTGGATAACTTATTTGCAGCATGGGGAATATCAGGTTGATTGGATTAAATATGCGGATACTGTATATCTATGTGGTGTGTACATATGATTATTATGTGTTGTAGGAGTGTTATGATGGACGGTCTGATTTCATGTAGTGGGTGTATTTTTTCAGTTATGTTTATGGTGGGTTTATAGTAGAATATACCTGAGTGGTCTGATTGGTTTATTGAAGGTAATTTGTTGATTAAATCTATGTTGTGAAATGTGTACATATGTTTGAGTATCATATTGGAAGTATCTTGTCGACTACATCGGTGTTGTGATATATACATATGGGTTTGGTGTGGTATCTGAGGTATCTTGTTAATTATGTGTGATTTGTGAGTGCACCTGGGTTTAGTATGTCTTATTGGAAGTATATGTTGATTATACTCTTGGCATATGTGTATATATGTCATGTGAGTGTTGTTTGAGGTGTATTGTCGATTATACCTATGTTGTTATATGCACATGGGTTCTGTATGCATTGTTGGAGGTATCACGATGATTTATACCTATGTTGTGAGTATGTTTGGTGTGTACTAATTGGAGGATTATGTCGATCATACATGTGTTGAGTGTGCCAGGTGTATAGTGGGTAGCATCATGATGATTCTACCTATGTTGAATGTAGAATGCTTGGTGTGTTCTGTGAGATGTTTGAGACACACGGTTACTAGTAGGAGTATACCGTGGTTCCACAGGAGATCGAGGTAGTTACGTTGGGAGTAGACGGAGTCTATAGAAGAGGCTTGCAACTTCCTTTGTTTGGCTCGATATTTTCGGAGATACGTTGAGGGTTTCTCACGGATTGCTATGTCACTTACACGCCTGACCATGAAAGGCGTGAAGTTTACTTGGACTGTGGATTGCAAGACCAGCTTCTAGGAGCTGAAGCGGAGACTAGTGTCGGCTTCGATTTTTGGTTTTACCTTCTGGAGAGGACGGATTGGTCCTCTACACCGACACGTCTCAACAGGGTATGAGTGCTATTCTGATGCAGCACGGTAGAGTATTCTCATATGTTTCTCGATAGTGGAAGGAGCATGAGAAGAAATACCCAGTTCATGATCTGGAGTTGGCCGCTATTATGTTTGCCTTGAAGATTTGGCAGCATTACCTGTACGATGTTACATTTAAGATTCTCACAGACCATAAGAGTTTCAAATATCTGTTCACTTAGAAGGAAACCTAATCTCCGACTGAGGAGATGGAGGGAATTCCTGAAGGATTTTGATTGTACCATTAGCTATCACCCGGAGAAAGCTAATGTGGTTGCCGATGCACTCAGTAGGAAGTCCAGAGAGACTTGAGCGTGCCACCGAGTTGTGGTTACGGATTTGATTCAGGAATTCTCCGAATTGGGCCTTAAGGAGCTAGGACGAACAGAGCAGGGTATTCTGGTTACCATGGTTGCTCAATCCTCGATCAGGATGAGGATTCAAGAGGCCCAGGTTGGAGATCAGTATTTACGGTCCATTGGCAGCTGGATAGCTTCCGGGCAGCAGACTAGGTTTCCCCGAGATGAAGCGGGTATTATATACTTCTGAGGCGAATTGTGGGTACCTCAGTCTCACCCGATCTTATCGGAGTTACATCAGGAGGCTCATCGCTCACGATTTGCTATCCACCCAGGCGGTACCCATATGTATCGAGACTAGAGACACTCTTATTGGTGAAGCGACATGAAGAAAGACATCATGGATTTCGTAGCTAGTTGTCTTGTCTGTCAGCAGGTGAATTCTAAGCACCAGAGACCTGCCAGATTACTTCAGCGGATTCCTATTCCTGAGTGGAAGTGGGATCACATTTCCATGGATTTTTGTGGTGGGTTTGCCTAGGACACGACGAGGCCATGATGCGATTTGGGTAATCGTTGATTGATTAACCAAATTCGCGCACTTCTTAATGATCCGGAAGACTGATTAACTGGATCGATTGACAGATCTGTATTGTCGAGAGGTCATCAGATTTCATGGTGTTCCTTTGAGTATCATTTCGGATAGAGACCCTCGGTTTACGTCTCATTCCTATCAGAGTCTGCAGCAGGCCCTTGGGCACGCAGCTCTGTTTCAGTACAACTTTCTATCCGCAGACAGATGGACCGTTAGAACGGACCATTCAGACTCTAGAGGATTTGCTAAGGTCTTGTGTATTGGATTTTAGGGGCAGTTAGGAGGACCATTTGTTACTGGTAGAGTTCGCCTACAACAACGGTTTGCATTCGGCTATTCAAATGTCACCGTTGAAATGTTGTATGGTAGACCTTGTCGGACACCCACCCTCTAGATGAGGTTGGGAGGCCCAGTTGTTGGGACCTCATAGAGCTCAGCTTGACGCAGAGTTGGTCTGTACTATCAGACGGAGAATGTTAGAGGCGCAGGACCGCCAAAAATGTTATGCTGATCAGAGACGCATACCCCTAGCGTTCTCTATTGGCGACCATGTATTTCTGCGAGTTTCACCCACGAAAGAGGTGAAGAGATTTGATCTCAGATGCAAGTTAGCTCTGCGATATGTTGGACCTTTCCAGATCTTGGAGAGGATTGGAGCGGTAGCTTACTATCGGGCACTACCACCGTCCCTGTCAGGCGTGCATGACGTATTCTACGTATCTATGCTGAGGAGATACGTACCTGACCTGACACATGTGCTGACAGATATCTCAGTTCCCGTTCAGCCGGACGTCACTTATGAGGAGATTCCGATACGGATTTTGGACCGGAAGGAGCGTTAGTTGCGGAACAAGACTATCCGCTGGTTAAAGTCGGATGGCAGCATCATTCGGACGAGGAGGCTACCTGGGAGCTCGAGGATACTATCCGAGCTTGATGCCCCCATCTTTTCACTTGAGGTATGTGATTTAATTTATCGTTTAGCAATTATACTCTTTATCTGTTGTTAGTATTCGCTGATGGTAGATAACAAAATTTGGGGACCAAATTTTTATTAGTGGGGGAGAATGTAAAATACCGAAAAAATGGCGAATAATAATAAGGGAATTTTCCGGAATTTTTAGAAATTTTTTGGGAATTTTTCGGAGCTCGTATGAACGAGTTTACGGGGATAAAAACAGGGCCCTAGAAGGCCTGTTTGGGCTACCCTATTTTAAAGAGGAAATGTTTATTTTCTTTAAATCATTTCCTTTTCTTTTTTTTTACTTTTCTTTTATTTTTTCTTCTTCTCCTCTCCCACGCCGCTTCCCTCTCCCTCACTACCGAACCCGAAGCTGCGTGCCCTAACCGCCGCCGGCCCTCTTCGCAGTCCCCCTCTGCTGCCGGTGACGAGAGCCACCTCTCCTCTTCCTCTTGCCGACGCAGACGACGATTCCCCTCTCCTCTGCCCTAACGCCGGCAGCCGAGCCCTCTCCGCCGCAGAGATCAGGAACGCCGACGCGCAGAGATCACGCCGTGCCCTAGCCAACTCGGCACTGACCTCTCCTACCGTGCCTAGCTTTCCTCTCGCCTCTCCTGTGCCCTAGTGCTGGCCACCAGACTCGATCCTGCACCTCTCCCCTCTACCGATCTCCGGTTCTTCTCCGATTGACGACGTCGTCGGCTATCGCCGGAGCTGTAGAGACCCACTATCGCGGAGGTCATGCCCTAGCCCTCTGCTGTGATTTGGCAGCACAACTGCCACCTTCCTTCCGTGCCCTAGCAGCGATTCTTGAAGGTAAGGGTTGAGGATTTGATTCTATGCTCAGTTATGGAAGCGTTGATTTTGATCTAGGGGTGTTGGGTTACAGATTGTTAGTTGTGGCAATTCTTGTGGGGTCGAGGATTGCTGCTAAAGTTCGTACAAATCATCTTTTCCGACAGCAACCTTCTCCAGCAGCGTATCATCAGCTGAGGATTCAAAGGAGGTAAGTTGTTAGTTAAATGTTATGAATCAAGAATTTGAGTTGAATTCTTGGTTGTGGTTCTATGGATATTGATTTGGAATGTTTGAATGGAAAGGTGCAGCGAGTTTACTATGGTTTTGGCTGAGTTTCCAGCAGCATACAGTTTCATCTCTTCAATTGTGGGTCAACAACAATTCATCTGGTTTTAGGTGAGTTTTGAAGTTTTATTCTTGTCTATATTTGGATGTGAGTAGTGTGATGTGGATAGGATGAATGATTGTTGGTTGGATTATCAGATGTGGTGGTTTGGTTAGTTGTAGACGATGATGTTTGGTTGTTGTGGATTTATGATGGAAATCTTATTGATTGATTGATGTAGAAGGTCACATGATCATTTATAAGATTATGAGATTAGTATCATGATTTGTTATGATGGATTGTTAATTAAATTGACATTGTGATAAATAGAAGAGTTTATGAATGATATAATCATTGGATTGATTATAAAATGTGGAGTGTCTTGGAAAGATTAAAGGAATCATGGATGGTTTGATTTGGGTTTTTCCCTAATTAGGTTGAGTTGAGATTTAGCTAATTGTTGCATATGTAATTAGTTAAATTATAATCATGTGATTTGCAGGACGTTGATTCGGGACGAGCACTTCGACATAGAGGTTGATTAGCTCGATCTGCATTGGAGGCGGGTACCTTGACTTATCTTTTTGATATGTCATGTTGATATGTCTAGTAGGTTATAGCCTTTAGTAATAATTATGTTCGTCCTTGTTTTGATACGTCACTACCGGATACCTGTTACCTGCTTGTTTGCTCACCTGATATGCATTTTATGCTAGTACCCACATGATTATATATATATATATATATGCTCAGAGAGGTAGTGACATACCATGCTTGTTATGTTCAGGACCTAGGTTTTTGATTTCCTATCTGACCTGTGTACTTTAGATCTTCGTATTTGACCATCGATATTACGGTACTCATTTTATATATATGGATATGGTTATGCTGATCAGTTTATTGCTATGCTTAGAGTCATGCATCATGATTGCATGCTGCGCGATTGTCGGCTCCACCATGGTTGAGCACATCGCCAGTTACTTGTACTGCACACACCACCACTCATGGATTAGTGGTATATCAAGCAGGTGTGTGGCGGTTCTGCTATTTGGCTCCGTTGGTCAAGTGACTCAGCGTCGTAGCCGGCAGACGGTTCTGCTCTGTTTGGCTCCCCTGGCATTTAGTGTAGCAGCGTGGTAGCCGACAAACGGTGGACTCTGTTTGGTTCCGTTGGTCAGGTGACTCAGCGTGGTAGCCGGCAGAGATACCTCCCCGTCATCGTGTACCGGGAGATAAGAGCATTGAGCTCCCCTATTTATGATTTGGGGTCAGAGGACAGGAGTACTCCGACAGCATCCCGTCCACTCAGTCACTCATTAGGTGTAGTGATGGTAGAGTGCACGGTTGTCACAGCCCTACCCACTCAGTCTCACCATTGTGTGTGAGATGACTGACTGGCGTCAGGGGTGACCAGGACGCATCATTGACATCATACGCATTTAAGTATTTACTGCTTGTGTTTGCTGCACTTATAAGCTGCATTTGGATGGATGCATATGTTTGACATGCATACAGGATTTAGGACACTTCCGGTCTGACGACCTGATTATTCTGATAGGTGGCCCTGGTGAGTACAGTACTCTTTAGCCTTTTCTATTATGCATTACCTTCTTTTGTTCAGGAGACTGTACTCCATAGTTATTACTATTTGTTATAGTTTACTATACATGTCAACTAGGTATCTGCTGAGTTGTTGAACTCACCCCCGTGGACACTATATTTTTCAGGTACCAGGTTGTTTATGGTGTCGCTTGGAGTATCCTGTCTGCTGGTCCCCATGTCACATCAGAAGACATATCGGTTCCACTTATGTTTTGTTTGTTTATGTATCAGTTCGTTTAGCTCTGTACTCTGGTTTTGTTTTTGGAGTGTTGATGTTGTTATGTGGTATTTTGTATTGGTTGTTGGTTGTGTAAGTCTAGCCGGCTAGCAGTTTTTGTGTTTTGGTTTGTATTTGGTTTCTGTCATTTTCCGTTGTGTTGGTTTTGTTACAGCCGAGTGGGCTGATGATATATATAATTGTATGGTTGTGTATATATAATCCAGCCGCATTTGGCTGATGTATACTGTGGATGTAGAAAGTTTCAGATTGTCCGCCGTACAGGGGAGGTGCTGTCGAAATTTCTTCGGACAGGGATTTTCCCGGGGCGTGACACAATACATGATGTGTTATGGCATACATCAAAGATAAATAATTTTCAAAAGAAAATTTCTATGACTACATGATGTATGTATGACATGACATGGTATTTTTATGTTTTTCATAATAAGGTATGAATGTCAAAGCAAATAAATATGATGTCATGACATATAAAAGGCAAACAATCATGGCAAGTTTTAGCATAAATAAAATACCTAGATTACCTATCTAAGTTTCCTAAAACCTTGACTAGCTTAAAATTTAAGTCCTAGATTGCCTTTAAGTCCCTTAAGAACATACCAAAATCCCAACTTGGTAGTTCTTGACACTTGATTTCTTGTGCCAATTAAAATCATCTCAAATTTCCCACATTATGACACATTTTACTCTTTGAAAGAGTAAACCTTTAATTCTTATCATTTTCAAAGGTTAACAATAACCTTGAAAATGCTCCTTGAGTGTCAACTTCATCATGTTTAGGTTAACTACCCTTTCAATTTGAGTTGACACTCTCTAACCCATCTATGGAGTAGAGAAAATGCTCCTAGGAACCCAAAACCTATTGGTGCTCCTTGGATGCTCTAGGTACTCGCTAAGAATAACCTCCCTAGATACCTTCCTAGTAACTTTGTTTGGCTTCTTAGAAGCCTTGGTCACATTTTCTAGGTCAACTCTAGGGATTTCTTCCCTTGTGACCTTCTTTGTGACTTTCTTGGACTTCTTAGAAGTCTTAGTCACATCTATTGCAAAACCACTCTTAGGAATGACCTTCCTAGTATTTTTGACTTGACCATTTGACCTAGACTCGGTTCCATAGCTATATGGAACCCTATGATAAGAAGGTACATCATTCTTAGCCTTAGGTTTGTATCCCAAACCTCTACGACCATAGGATGACCCTTGTTTCTCTAAACCTAGGTTTTGACTCTTGGACCCTTGTGTATCATTTGTGATCTTTTTAAGGGTCCTTTCCATTATGTCAAGTCTTGACCTCAAGACTTGATTTTTCTTCCATAATTCCTCAACCTTAGATTTTTCACTAAAATCTTGATTCTCCTTTTTCTTAGGCAAATACCTAGAGTCCTTAGAGTTCTTGCCTAAATTTTTACCTACCTTCCTAATCCTAGGGGTGGTGGTTTTAGCATGAAGAGCTACATGTTTTTCCTTTATGCTATCATGCTTCATATTATTATGGTAAATAGCATTAAATTGATATAAATTAGAACTAACATGCTTTTTACCATTATTTAAAGGGGTAGGCTCAACAAATGATACCTTGCGTTTTACCTTGCACTACAAGAAAAAAGCTAATCGACAACGCTTTAAAAGCGTTGTCTATGTGACTGAAAAAACGTTGTTAAAAGCACTGTTGTTAAAAGTCTGCTCAAAGACAACGCTTTAAAAGCGTTGTCGTTTGTAGAAAAGACAACGGTTTTGCAACTCTTTAAAAGCGTTGTTGTTTTTTACAAAGACAATGCATAAAAAACATTGTCTTTTTTAAAGACAACGCATAAAAACCGTTGTCTTTTTTAAAGACAACGCATAAAAAGCTTTGTCCTCTTTAGCAAAGACAACAGTTTCACAACACATAAAAAAATATTATCCAAGAGGTTTTAAACTATTATCTTTTAATACCAAAGACAAATAAAAGATAAATGAAAATGAATCTACTTCAATCAACGACATATTATTAAATAAACAACCAAGATAAATATATAAATCATCCATACACTTTATAACAAGCATAATTACTTGCATACAAAGAAATTTTAATTAGGAGACACTAAAAACTACTTCTATCGTCTACATCTTATTGCATGAACTTAAAGGATCTTTATAGATGCTACTTATCCTCTTGACTTGAATGTTCTTTACTCATTGACTTTAACCATATTCTCACTTAAATCCCAAAGCCTTCTTGATAGTTCTTCGTCGAAGTACTTCCCAGTCACACCCATGAGGTTCGGATGCAGTGCCACATGTTGTTGCTCCTGTAATCATCCATACCCGAGCTATTTAGCTAGAGTTTTTGAATACCTCCATTCACCTTCAAAATATCTGAAAAGGCACTACACATGTAAGATTCAATACAAAGTGTAACTTAGTCTTGATGACCCACAAAAATGGAACAACAACAATATCTCTAGTAGATTCTATAAACTCTTAGATTCTGAAGTAGGAATCAAGACAATTTACTTAGCATTAAATCAACAAACAGAACAACATAACTAATAAACCAAAAAAGGAGAACAAATTCATGGCTTAATGTACAATATCTTATATAATCAACATCCACATTTCACTATGTGCTACCATGTTATGGTTGTTCTAGCAGAAATGTTGATGCTACTATTTTAGAATTCCACAACATGTTGTCTAAGATAGAATGGCAAAAGCACACGACCAATATGAGCAATCAATAGAAATATGAACAAATCCATCTAAAAACCAAATATTTTTTTTTACATACCTCTAGGAATGATGGTCGAACTTCTATAAGTTGCACCAAGGTAGAACAAACCTGTGTATCAAAGAAAACAAACATAGATCGGTGAAAGATCAAAAAGCTTAAGGTAAAAATACTTAAACAACACGTAAGTTTGGATTCATTAAAGAACTCTTTTTTCTCACAGATACATATCCAACATCCTTACCAATCACTCAAAGTTATTAGATTTATTTGAGAACTCTCCGCTTTCAAACAAATTTTAACAAAAAAGAAAAGTTATTAGGCCCATGCAATTTTCTAAGAGAATGGAGATAAATGATGACGAACCTCTCTCTTGATATATGCAGTCATGGACTTTTATTTTTCTATATTCTGCATCTTAATCCTCCATATTCTGATCAAGTAGTGCTTCTTCCTCCTCTTCGCTTATCAATGTCTCCTCAAAGAGCATCATGCAAGCAATTTTGAGCATCACTTAGCTATGTTTATATGTGGCTTTCTCGTTGCACTTGAGAAGAGGCTTAAAGTAAAAATTGTATGTTTGGCATGTGTGTTATCAGCAATGCAGAATATATATATTACTGAAAATTTATATCTCACATAAAAGTTACTTGCAATGAAGAAGAAAAATCATATGTAATCAACTTAAACAAGCATATCAAACGTATCCTTTAGAATTTACCTGTGATATGATGTCCTTTAGAAGTGATACACAAGAAGCTAATAAAGTTCCATATTCAAATACCAGAATTCCTAAGTAGAAAATTTGATGGTATAAGACCACATGTAAGTAGGAATTTGTGTTATTAATTTATCATAATATGAAAAGAGAACTTATTCTCAAAGAAGGATATTTTATTTTAACTTTTACATTGCATACTAGGAATACATCCACTAATATGCATGCTAGGAAAGGGCCAAAAAAACAATGGTTAAAAACTCAGTTGGTGGAACAGATTGCCTAAATTCATGAAACCTCATAGAGTGCACAGGTAGCTTCATTTCTTAACTTGCTTTAGAAAGGAACCAAGTAGAAATTTCTAACTGCCTACAAATAGGAAAAACATCTATAGGAAGACAAGCTAGGGGATGCAATATGGGCATTAAGTTCGAATTGTTGAACATACATCAATACTGGATAAGAAGTCAAGAACAAAAAAGGATGTCATTACAATCCAAATAAATTTTCATACAGCATGTTAGAATAATAGAAATAACAAGTTCATTTAGAGAGGAAATGCTACTCATGAGTTAGCTAACAAAAGAGAAAATGTCATATCACAAACAGATATATCAAGAGAAGAATCAAAGAGAATCCCCGCATAATTGTGAAGGCCAAAACAAACTGCATATTGGCATATAAGATATAAAGATAATATCAATAAGACTGTCAAGACAAATCCCTAGATATTTCTGATAACAAAAAGAGCAGAGGACAAGGTGCCTTTGTAGCAAGGTTAATTATTACAGCTGCTACTCTATTTTTTTTTTTTTTGGTTTGGTTCCAACTCTATCATGAAAGCTTGAAACTTGCATATTCTGAACTTAATTAAATGTTTCAACTAGAAAATGAAGGAAAATTCCACCAACTTTTCAATGATCTATGAAAAGGCTATCCCAGCAAGATCACGCCAACTATTTCTAAGTTTGAAAATGCATCTAAACCAGAATTTCAGAACTAACTTTCTTCTGTACATATCACCTAAACAAGAATCTAAGAAAGAAAAGGGCAAGCATACTCTAATGAGCTTACCTTCTTGGCAAGAGAACAAGACTTGTCTGGCGAATTCAAAATCTCGTCCTAGAACAGACCGAGAAATTTAGGGCCAAGCCTAGCCGAATGGGTGTGTCAGTGCTCATTCTGCCAAAGCAACGTCCAGTCATAACCAATTTAAATCAAGAAACCAATTCACTTAACCTATCTAGGAATAACACATGCAGCATCTACACTGATAAAACGATTACAGGTGATTAAAAAACAGCAAAAATAGTTTACAATGTGGGCTGGTCTTCCAGTCAAACGATAAGTTCAGATAAGAACTCTCCTCTTCAAATCCGAAGAGGAGAGGGGCTGCTAGCTAGTGATGAAGCTTTACTCTTCAAATCCAAAATGGAGAGGTGGAAGGAAACTAGTGGTGGCGAAGAAACCTCTACTAATCAGGAGAGGGTGATGTAGAGTTCGGTGGTGGCGTCTCTCCCAATTGGAAGAAGCTGTGGGCTAAAGATGAAGGCACCGTGAGATGGCTTTCAGATCTGGAAGTTCTGTGAGAAGATCTTGCCGTCAACGACGAGGAAGATGGTAGAGGAGATGAGATGGCCTGCGGATTCTTGGATGAAGCTCCTATTGTGTGCGTTAGTGTCGGCTGTAGATGAGATGGAGGCGGAAGAGGGAGCCTGTCCTCTCCCAATCGGGTAGAGGCTAGAGAATGAGGGACGTCGACAGTGATGGAGAAGGCGAGAGATGATCGAAGTTGTGAGAGGGGTTCGGGAGGTTTTCGGAAGATAGGTGGGTGTGAGTGAGTGAAACCTAGGGGTTTTTCAATTCCTTATTTGATCCAACGGTTTGTATCATTCTAGATTTAATTTAGACGAGAACTTAACAATAGATAACACTAAAAAAATGATAATAGACAACGCTTTTTACGAAGCGTTGTCGTTGACCCATAAAAATTACTAATAGACAACGATTTATAGAAAAGTGTTGTCTATTAATAAGAAAATAATGAAATAGACAATGCTTTTCACTAAAAGCGTTGTTAAAAAAAAATAGACAATGTTTTTTAAAAAAAGCGTTGTCGTTTAAGTGTTGTAAAAGCCCAATTTTCTTGTAGTGTTGGAGGCTCCCCCTTGAGTTGTGCTTCCTCTTTGAGCCTTGACTGCTTTCTTCCCCTTGGGACATTGACTCCGATAGTGTCCCCTTTGATTGCAAGAAAAGCACACAATGTGCTCCTTGCTCTTCTTTGTTCCGGGAGCGGTCTCTTTGGGCTTCTCCTTACCCTTTGGTGCCACTTGGCCCTTATTCTTGACCAATTTAGGGCACTTGCTCTTGTAATGTCCTTTTTCCTTACACTCAAAGCAAATAATATGATCTTTATTATTAACAATTGAAATTGGTATATCTTTGCTTGTAGGGATGACTTCTTCTCCTTTTGATCCGGATGTAGAGGCTTCTTCTTGATCCGGTAATGATGATCCACGCTCCCCCTCAAACTTAGAGGTGGAGGCTTCTACCTCTTCATCCTCGGACGTTGAGTATCTCTCAACCTCGGAATCCTCATGCTCATGAAATAAAGAGTAAACTCCTTTGCTTGTATCTTCGTGCTCCATAGAGGATGGATCTTCTTCTTCTTCCTCCGGTGTTGAGCATCTCTCAACCTCGGAATTCTCCTCCTCTTGGTCTTGATCCACCGAGTCGCCCTCTTTGAATTCTTCATTATTTTGTGCAGTGGAGGGGATCTCATGAATCTCGGCCAACTTTCTCCATAATTCTTTTGCATCTTCAAATTCTCCAATTTTGCAAAGAATTGTGCTTGGCAATAAGTTAACCAATAATTTGGTTACCTTGTCATTCGCCTCGCACATTTGAATTTGTTCTTGACTCCATTTGTTTTTCTTGAGGATCTTTCCTTTTGAATTTCTTGGAGCTTCGAAGCCTTCCATGAGAGCAAACCATTGCTCTATCTCCATCATAAGAAAATTCTCAATTCTTGATTTCCAAGAATTGAAGCTTGTAGATACATATGGTGGAGGCACCCTTGTGTCGAATCCAAGTCCATCTTGAAATTCCATGTTGAAGTTGAGCTTGAAGAAATCTTTGACTTGACGAATTTTGCTCCAACTTCTTCACCCTCTAGCTCTTTGCCCCTTCCGGCGATGATTCCGGTGAAGAGCGGCCTCGCTCTGATACCACTTGTTGGGACCGATTATGTAGCTAGAGGGGGTGAATAGCTCGGCGCGATCTCATGCTCGTCGTTGCTTGCTTCTTGCGATGATGTGCAGCGAAAAATACAAGAACACAAATACAGCAACGCTAACTTGAGGATTTACTTGGTATCCACCTCACAAGAGGTGACTAATCCAAGGATCCACACACTCACGCACCCTCCACTATGAAAAACACTCCTTTATGGTAACTACCAAAGGTGGAGAAGCCCTACAAGTTCACACTACAAGAAGAAAGGGAAAGGGAACAAAATACAAGCAGAGTCTTACAATTTCACACAAGAAAAACCCTAACCCTAGATTTCTTCTTCTTGCTGTAGATCCGTCTCTTGACTTGGAAGAGCCTCCAAGAACTTCAAGAACTAGCGGTGAGAACTCTGTGGAGAAGCTCTGTGAAGATCTGTGCTCGTTGGAGAAGAAGGCTGTGAGTTCTACCGAGAGAACAGATCGCCAACAGCTAAATATGACGCCAACGGTCGGATCTCGATCGATTGGATTACTCCCAATCGATCGGGGAGGCTTTGGATCGATCGGTCGATCGATCCAGAGTGCCTCTGTGCTCTCGAAAATTGCCTACATCGATTGGCTGATCGATCCAGGGCTTATCGTGCGAAATCGCACCTCCCAATCGATCGCCCGATCGATTGGGGGCTCTGGATCAATCGGTCGATCGATCCAGAGCTCTTCTGTTCGCATGACACTTCTCCCTAATCGATCCATTGATCGATTGGGAGAAGGCTTGTCACGGGGACTCACCCAATCGATTAGCCGATCGATTGGGTATGTGCCAATCGATCGGCTGATCGATCCAGCTTCTTGTTTTTTTCCCAAAAACAAGTCCAAAGTCCCCTAAACCAACATCTGGTCAACCATGACCTGTTGGTTCATCATGCCTAGCATCCGGTCACCCTTGACCTGCTAGGACTCGCTCACCAAGTGTCCGGTCAATCCCTTTGACCCACTTGGACTTTTCTCCTTGTGCCAAGTATCCGGTCAATCCCTTTGACCTACTTGGACTTTCCACCTCATGCCAAGTATCCGGTCAATCCCTTTGACCTACTTGGTCTTTCCAACACTAGATGTCCGATCAGCCTTGATCCATCTGGATTTTCTCGTGCCTGGCTTCACTCACCAGGACTTCCAACTGCCTAGCTTCACTCACTAGGACTTCCAACTGCCTAGCTTCACTTACTAGGTCTTTCACCTAGCTTCACTCACCAGGATTTCCATCTGCCTGGCTTCACTCACCAGGTCTTTCACCTGGCTTCACTCACCAGGATTTCTCTTCTGCCTAGCTTCACTCACTAGGACTTCTACCTGGCTTCACTCACCAGGACTTTCACCTGGCTTCACTCACCAGGACTTTCACCTTGCTTCACTCACTAAGGTTTTCCAGCTGCCTAGCTTCACTCACCAGACTTTCACCTAGCTTCACTCGCTAGAGTTTTCCAACTGCCTGGCTTCACTCACCAGGACTTTCACCTAGCTTCACTCACTAGGATTTTCCTGCTGCCTGGCTTCACTCACCAGGACTTTCACCTAGCTTCACTCACTAGGATTTTTCATTCAAGTATCTAGTCAACCTTGACCTACTTGACTCTCCTTCACAATCTCACCACATGAACAATTGCACTTGCAATCTCCATGTCTTGTCTCCATGTATTGTCAAACATTGAAACCCAAGCATCAAGACTCGAGCTTGAACCAATTCAAGCTCAGTCAACCAGGTCAACCTTGACTTAGGGAATATTGCACCAACAGTTATTATATTAGGATTAAGAGCACACACTTCCATAACAAATAAGGTATTGTTCTTTTATCAAGTCAGTATAAAAAGAACTTACCTTAAATGGTCCTACTCAATACACTCAGAGTGTAATAGTGTAATTTATTAGTCAAGATAAACTAATACTCAATTACACTACGACTATTCCAATGATTTGTTCCTTTCCATCTTAGTCGTGAGCTACTGTTTATAATTTATAAAGAATCGATAACATTAGCTTCTGTGTGTGACACCACACACCATGTTATCTACAATATGAATTAATTAAACAACTACACTTAGCATATAAATGTAGACATTTTTGACCAAATGTGATTCTTTATTTCAAAATAAATGTTTACAAAAGTTATGCTTTTAGTATACACTCTAACACACACCAGATCCTCTTGTACTACAAATTGACAAACTGCAACCTTTTTGTCTTGTGGTTTAAGAAGGAGACTTTATTTGCTCTTCTATTAACCTTCTTCTCACTAAAAGGGCACACCTGTCTTGAAAGCACGAGGAAGATTCATTTGTCATCTGTTATCCAAGAGGGATGCTAAGTTAAGGTACCACAGTAATGTTTGGCTTTTGTAATTCACCTTTGGCTCGAGGAAATGACTTCAATTGCAATGTTAAATACAAAAAAATAATAATTCAGGATGGTACTGATAGTTCTTGTAAAAACCTAAGCCGCATGAATTCTAGACAATCAAAATAAGAATTTGAATAGGAAAACCAAGAACATATGAGCATGGATCTTCGTTTCATCGAGAACAAGACATAAGAAAGTAAATACTGTAATTATAAAAAACCTGAATGTAGTGGAATTGTCATTGTTCTTCGTGTAGAGCTTGTCGATCCAACAATTCTATGGAAGAAGAAGAAGGAGAAGAAGGTTGGGCTTCCGGAGAAGTTAGGGTTGATGGCGTCGAATCCTCTTCGTCAATGGGGAACGAAGAGATGCCTCAAAGATGCCTTAATCCTCTGGGGGCGATTCCATTATATAGTGCACATATATTATCAGCCCATATATAATCATAGATATGGGACTATAAGTCTATATATATACTGAACATCTATAATTAGCATATAGATGATAATAGATGCGGAACTAAAGGTTCTACACATACATGGTCTACATCCAATAATCGAATCCAATAAGTATAAGTTAGATCACTTTAAAGGGTTCATATCATATTCACATATACAACTTACAAAGAAGTCCACCTGATAGGGATAATTATATTCAACAATCTCCCACTTGGGCTATATGTGAGTTGTATGTGGAATAAAAGTAAAACTTTAGTTGATATCAAACCTTATGGGCACAAGATGATAGATCGGATGCGAGCGATAGAGGGGGGGGTGAATATCACATTCTTTAAAACTTATTGTTTTCTTTGAAAACAAAATCATAAAGCAGAAAATAAGAAAAGGGGCAAAGTTGTTTACTTCGTTCGGAGCTTAGCTCGACTCCTACTCAAAGGCCCGCGGTCCTTGACCGCTCCGATGGGCAAAACACTATAACCCTTCTTTCTGAAATCCTCGGAAAGAAGTGGATCGTACAAATACAAAGATGTAAGATAGTAACACTCCTACTATCTTATATGAAATTAAGTGCAGTACAAAATAAAATATACCGACAAGAGTAGTTGAAAGTCAAAGCTTGGTCGGTACTATCGGACGAAGTGGCTTGCAGAATTGACAAAGATTTGTAGCACGAGCAGTTTCCAGAAGAGCACTTGCGTCAACCAGAAGTAGTCAGTCGTATTCAACCTCAGACTTCGAGCCTCATTTTATAGGTGTACTGGACGTTCGGTTGACTGATCCTCCTGTTCGGTCGACTGAACATGCTCCCCTCCTTTTTGGCTAGAGTCTGACGTTGGCTCGATCTCCGGCAATCAATGCTTTTTAAGGGTTTGGTCGACCGAATACTTTTTCTGGTCGACCGAACAGCTTCCTTCCCTGTTCGTCGTGATTTGCCGAGATCAACAGTTAATGCACCTTTAATGCTGATTGGTTCGGTCGACTGATCCATGGGTTCGGTCGACCGATCAGTGTGCTTTCCTTCTGCTCTGATCGTTGCTATCTGTGTTGAGTCATCTGGGTTCAGTCGACTGATCATAAGGTTCGGTCGATCGATCAGTATTCGATCGGACTTGGACTCTGTTCTGGTCTGGTCTGAATACTACACTGATTTTGCCTTGTTCGGTCGACCAATACATGGTTCGGTCGACCGATCCAGTTGTACCTACAAAATAGTGTTAAGCAAAAATCTCCTACAAAACAGATGTTAGAACAATAATATTAAAATGCAGGAGTAATATGAAAGACAGTAGAACTGTCTTGATCTCAACTTTGAAACCTTCCCGATTTCTTCAGTTGGATCAGTGACCTTAGGTTGTTCCCTTCGGGAACACAACCTCACTGTCGCTCCTCCAGTTTGTTTACCTCAACCTACCTGCCAAACTTTGATCCTCCAGATCTAGCTTGGACTTTTCACTCAGCCTTGATCGGCTCCCTAGGACTTTTCTCTTGATCTTCGGTCCTCCAGACCTCTTGATCACATTGCCAAGCTTCGGGTCCCCTCGACCTACTTGGACTTGCACCTAGGTTTCACGATCTGCTAAGATTTTTCCTGCCTAGTCTCCAACTAGGTCTTTCCCGGTTGAGTAAACATCCTGCACACTCAGTCAACTTGTTAGATCATAACAAGACTTAACTTGAACCTTTGATAACATCAAAACTTAGGTTTGATTCTGGTGCAGCTTGCACCAACAATCTCCCCCTTTTTGATGTTTGGCAACCAAGGTTCAAAGTTAAGTTAAAATATATAATAATTAAATAAACAAGCAATTTTAAATTTTAACTCTCCCCCTGAGTTAAACAACTCCCCCTGAATTCACTATCTCTCCCCCTTTGACACACATCAAAAATAGGGGAAGACCCAAAAACCAAGTAAAAGTAAGATTGAACTTTAAAGTGTGAAAAATTTAACACTTTAAAAGTTTAGCTAGGTTTATAAAGAGAGTTAACCTTTTATTTGTAAAAGAACACTAACAATCCAGTATAATTAAATTTTTTATCTGGATTTTTCAAAGATTTTAAACAATTTTAAAAGTTGAAAAATATGAAATCCAAGTATAAAATAAGAATTTTACTAAGTGTAAAAGGTTTTTGAAAAGTAGAAATCTAAAAATTGAAATATAAAAAGTTTTTTTAAAAAGTTTTTTTAAAAAGTTTTTTTAAAAAGTTTTTCAAAAATAATTTTGAACACTTTTAAAAGTCTAAAAATATGGAAAAATTGTACTAAGTGTAATAAACATTTTTTGAAAAGGTTTTCAGGAATAATTTTGAACACTTTTATAAATCTAGAAATCTACTAGATATAAAAAGTTCTTGTAAAAGGTTCCATTAAGTGAAAAATTATAGAAATATTTTGAAAAAAAAATTATTTTTAAATTTTTTTAAATTTGAATTTTCAAAAATTTTGAAATTAAGATACATAAAAATGTGAACTTTTTCAAAGAAAATAAAAAATATATATATAGTTCAAGGCTCCCCCTAGAAATGATGACAACCTAAAAGTCCAAGCATTGGCAAAAAGACTAAGGAAAAATTTCCTTATGATGAAATGTCCAACCTTTGTACAAAGCTAACTACCATAAGATAGTAGCAATTGACTCAGGTTGGTCAATTTGAGTGTATAGGACTAACTAGGTTTTTACTAGCTAGTTAACTCAAATTGATTCATGTATGTTGTTTAAAGCCCAGATTTATAGTGATTCATTGACATAAGCATCTGAAATCTTAGGCTAGGTCCTAAGCATCTCACACATTTTAAGTTATCAAGCAAGGAATCCTACTGTGCTTGTGAGATGCTGGCTCCTAGAACTATAGGAACATGCAGTTCTACAGTAGAACCTAGGCTACTCCAGAAAATTAAAATATTTTTTAAAAAAAGGTTTTGAAAACCAAAATTTTGAAGAAAGGATTTTTACAAAAATAATTTTGGAAAAATAAACTAAGTAATAATTTTCAAAAAGAAAAGAACCTATTCTATAAAACACATGCCTAATTGTCTTCTTAAGTGACTAAATTCTGCTTCAGGTAATGGTTTAGTGAAGATATCCGCTAAGTTAGATTTAGATTCAATATAGTGAAGTTCAATGTCCGCTTTTGAAACATGATCCCTAATGAAATGATGTTTTACTTCTATATGTTTGGTTCTAGAGTGATGAACTAGATTTTTAGTTAGATTTATAGAACTAATATTATCAATGTAGGTTTTTACCTTTTATAATTTATATTAAAGTCTTTTAAGGTATGTGACATCCATAGCAATTGGGCTACGCATTCGCCCATCACGATGTATTCAGCTTCGGTGGTTGATAAGGCAACACACTGTTGCTTACAACTAAACCAACTAACTAAAGATGATCCTAGTAATTGACATCCTCCACTAGTACTCTTTCTATCTAACTTACACCCAGCATAATCAGAATCAGAATATCCGACCAAGTCAAATTCTGAAGTTCTATGGTACCATATTCCTACATTAATAGTTCCCTTTAAATATTTAATATTTCTTTTAACCAATGATAAATGAGACTCTTTCACATAAGTTTGGTATCGGGCGCACATACTGACGACAAATAAAATGTTGGGTCGACTTGCCGTTAGATAAAGTAAACTTCCTATCATGCTTCGATACAATTTTAAGTCAATGGTTTTTCCACTTTCGTCACTATCAAGATTAATGTTACTTGCCATAGGTGTTTTAATTTCTTTTGAGTTTTCCATACCAAATTTTTTAATAAGGTCTTTTGTGTTTTTAGTTTGATGTACATAGTTACCATCTTTGGTTTGTATAATTTGAAGTCCTAAGAAGTAGTTTAATTCCCCAACTAAACTCATTTCAAATTCATTTTCCATTAAAGTCACAAATTCTTTTAAGAATTTTGAGTTGGTTGATCCAAATACAATATCGTCAACATAGACTCGAGCTATGAAAATGTCAGAATTACAAGTTTTAATAAATAGTGTAGGATCAATTTGTCCTTCTTTAAACCCTTTGGATTTTAGAAAACTAGATAGTCTTTCATACCAAGCCCTAGGTGCTTGTTTTAGTCCATATAAAGCTTTTTTTTAGCTTAAATACATAGGTTGGGTTTTCTAGATCCTCAAATCCGAGTGGTTGACTAACATAGACTTCTTCCTTAATATAGCCATTTAGAAAAGTTGATTTAACATCCATTTGATATAACTTGAAACCTTTAAATGTTGCATAGGCTAGCAACATTCGAATTGATTGAAGTCTAGCTACCGGGGCATAAGTCTCGTCGTAATCTAGTCCTTTGACTTGACTGAACCCCTTGGCTACTAGACGAGCTTTGTTCCTTAGGATTTCACCTTGATCGTCTAATTTGTTCCTAAATACCCATTTGGTGTCTATAATTGTCTTACCTTTTGGTGGAGGTACTAAATCTCAAACTTGACTTCTTTCAAATTGATTTAACTCTTCTTGCATTGCAATTATCTAGTCAGGTTCTGTTAATGCATCACTTATGTTTTTAGGTTCAATTTTAGATATTAATGCTATTTGACTTAGATTTCTAAAGGCAGATCTTGTTTGAACCCTTAATTCAGGATTTCCTATGATTTGGTTAATTGGATGATTAGGATTAGATTTTATTATTCTTGGATTAGAGTTTTCAGATTCTTTAGGTGGTGTTAAGTCTTCTTCTTGTTCGTGGTTAACTGGATGATTAGGATTTGAACCATGTTGAGTAATAGAAATATGATCATTTTCATTAAGGTTACATTGGTGGTTTCCTCAATTTTCAAAGTAGATTTATTGTAAACTCTATAGGCCCTACTTGTAGATGAATACCCAAGAAAGATTCTTGGTTAGTTTTTGAAGTAAATTTTCCTAAGTGATCTTTAAGATTTAAAATGTGAACATTACAACCAAATACTTTAAAATATTTTATGTTAGAAATTTTGTTGAAATAAATTTCATAAGATGTTTTATTTTGATCTTTATTAATTATAATTCGATTTTGGACATAACAAGCTGTATTAACAGCTTCAGCCCAAAAATATTTTGGTATATTATATTCATTTAACATTGTTCGGGCAGCTTCTTGTAAGGTTCTATTCTGGACATAACAAGCTGTATTAACAGCTTCGGCCCAAAAATATTTTGGTATATTATATTCATTTAACATTGTTCGGACAGCTTCTTGTAAGGTTCTATTCTTACGTTCTACTAATCCATTTTGTTGTGGAGTTTTAGGACATGAAAACTCATGATGATAACCATTTTCTAAATAAAAATTATTAAAGTTTTGATTTTTGAATTCACCTTCATTATCACTTCTTATTTTCTTAATTTTAATTTCTTTTTTATTTTCTACTTGTTTACAGAAATTCTTAAATGTTTCAAAGGTTTCATTTTTATTAGATAAGAATTTTACCTAAGTATATTTAGAGTAGTCATCAATGATTACTAAGCAATAGAGATTTCCATTCAAAGATTTTATTCCATGAGAATCAAATAAATCTAAATGTAGTAGGTCAAGTATTTTATTTGTTCTATTTTGATTTGTAAGTTTATGAGTTGATTTAATTTGTTTTCCTTGTTGACAAGAATTACAAAATTTATTTATAGGATTCCCTAACTTTGGCAAACCTTTTACTAAACCATTTTGCTTAATTTTAGTAAATTTCTAAAGTGAGTGTGAGCTAATCTCCTATGCCATAACCAAGTTTCATCATCATTTGCTAGAAAACATTTGGGTATTGTTTTAGGTAGATGAATGGAGTATATATTTTTATCTCTAAAGCCTTTTAGTAATATATTAGTTGAGTCATTATAACTTATCAAGCATTCAGAAGATAAAAATTTAACCTTAAATCCTAAATCACATAGTTGACTTATACTAAGCAAATTATAATTAAAATGTTCAACAAGTAACACTTTTTTAATTGAAATGTTGAGTAAAATACCAGAAAATAAGCGAATATTAATAAGGGAATTTTTCAGAATTTTTGGAAATTTTTCAGGAATTTTTCGGAACTCGTATGAACGAGTTAACAGGGACAAAAACGGGGCCCGGAAAAGCCTGTTTAGGCTACCCCGTTTAAGCGAGGAAATGTTTATATTTACATTTCCTTTATCTTTTATTTTTCTTTATTTCTTTTCTTCTCCCCTGCTGAAACTCTCACCCAACCCTTCTCGCGCTGACGCCTCCCCCTCGCGCCTCTCTCTGCCCTAATCGCCGGCCACGGCGGTTACCTTCTCCCTCTCCTCGCCAGCGACGCTCCTCTTCACTGCCGTCGGGACGCCAACCGCCACAGCACACAGCCGACGCCGCCGGAGTATTGCCGACCCAGCGACGCCGTCCTTGTGCCCTAGCGAGCCGCGAGCCTCTATTTTGTTCTTCTCTCCCGAGCCCTCACAGTACCCGACGACCTCCCTTCCTGCGACGCCGATCGCCGGCAGCGCACGTCACCGCCGCTGTGCCCTTGCTTGAAGTCGATGACCACAATTCGATCTCTCTGGCGGCCCTTTTTCGTTGCTTTCTTTTGCCCCAGCCTCAGCCAACGCCCCACTCCCGACGCCAACAGCCACCGACCCTTTCTCTTCGGGTTGTGGACAGAAGCATAGCATCCAACCTGTTCCCGTTGTTCCATTTTGCTATACTGTGCCCTAGCAGTGATTGGAGAGGTAAGGGAGACCAAATTTTGTTGCTAGATTGTAGTGGTGATTTGTGATCTCATCTTGTTCCATTCCGTGAAGGATTCCACCAAGAGAGGTTGTTCTGTGGACTTTCTGATACGGCGGCAAAAATTTATCCAGCAATAACAGTGCCGGAATCAAGGTAAGGTACTGGGTTTTTGGGTCTTAGTTGTAGATCTTGGTGTAAATTGATTATTTTAGATCGTGAGACATGCTGTAGAGAATTTGGTACCTTACTGTAAGAACTTCTGATTGATTTATTTTGAGGATTTGTTTTCTTATGGTTAGCAGTGGACGATTGGTCTGAAGGTGTTGGAATTGTGATTTAGGTTTATCAGTTTGGGAGATTGGCAATTTAACCTTGCTGCGACTGTTGATTTACAGTAGCAACGTTTCCAACCAGATTTGGACAAGTTGTAGAGGTAATTTTGTATATATACTAGATTTTATTCTAGTTGTGGACTTGTTAGGGTGCTCTAATTTGATTTAATCGTGATATGTGGCTTGAGTGGATTTGGGTTTTACCCTAATTTAGCCTTAAGGATTTTATTTAGCTATACATTTGAGTTAGCTAAATAAATTATGTTTATATTGGTGACACAGGACCTTGACGCGAGACGGATATCTCGACGTCGGAATTGGACCGGATACGATCCTTTCTATTTTCGGAGGCGGGTACTTTTGACTTATGTCATTTGATATACATAGTAGTGAATTTAACAAGTTGCATTAATTATGTCCTTTATTTGTTTCGGTTAGTCACTACCCAATATCTGATACATGATTAATTGATTGCTTGATTTGCATCCCATGTATACTTTATTTGTTTATACATGCTTATAGGGGGTAGTGATATACCATGCTTCACCATGTTCAGGACCTAGGTTTTTATATCTTCTGTGTACCTTTGATTCGATATGATTCGTTGACCTAGGGTGCACTTTTCTATATATATGGATTAGGTCAGGATGTTTTTATGGTTATTGCCATGCACCATTTGCATGATTGCATGCTGTGCGATAGTCCGCTCCATTATTGTTGAGCACATCGCCAGATACATGGATCTGCACACACCACCACTCATGGGTTAGTGGTCGATTCAGGCAGAGTGTGTTGCAGCAGGGACTCTGTTAGGCACCGTTGGTCCGCTCATGGGTAGTGTGACACAACGTGTTATCTGGCAGAGATTCCTCCCCGTCACTGTGTACCGGGAGATGAGAGCATTGCGCTCCCCCATTTATGATTTGGGGTAGGAGGATAGGTGTACTCCGACAGCATTCCGTCCACTCGGTCACTCATCAGGAGTAGTGACGACAGAGTGCACGGTTGTCATAGCCCTACCCACTCGGCCTCACTATTGTGTGAGATGATCGACTGGCGTCAGGGGTGACCAGGACGTATCATTGGCATCATATGCATGATGCATTTATTGCTTGTGTTTGTGTTTGCTGCATTTATGTGCTGCATATTGTTTGGATACCTATGTTTGACATGCATACAGGATTTCCCTATCTCTCGGACTGTTTGACCTTATACTCAGGTCTTGGTTAGTACAGTATACTCCTGTTATTTCAGTTTGCATTTACCTTTATTACATCAGGAGACTGTACGCATGATTAGTGCTAGGTGTTATTTCCTTACTTTGTATATCAATTGTACCTGCTGAGTGTTGGACTCACCCCGCCTCCATTGTTGATATTTTCAGGTTGATGCAGTCAGGAGAGAGTTCCAGTTGCTGGTCCCTGCAGACCTCGAGGATATGATTGGTTTTCTTTTGGTTTCTTTTCTGTTCTAGACTGTTTTGTTATGTTTTGGATTATTTTCCTTATGGACATTGTATGGATTTTATTATGTCGATGGATTTGGATTTGGATTTATTCTACTACATGCCTGCCTAGACGGCAGAAGAGGTGAGTTCATCGGATTTGAGCTTTACGAGTGTAGTGGAGTAGGGTTGATTTCGAGTCAGGGTATTATCTTTCTGTTTACTTGTTATATAAACTACGTGGAATGTGTGGTTGTATTTTTATTGTTTTTGTTATTCCAGCCGCCTGTGGCTGAGGTATGTGAGGATGTAGAAAAGTTTCAGATTGTCCTCCGTACAGGGGAGATGCTGCCGAAATTTTCTCGGACAGGGACTCCTCTGGGGCGTGACAATTTAGTGGTATCAGAGCCCAGGTATACGATCTTTTGTTTTCGTATGTTGGATGTTTGGGATAACCTGATACCAATTTATTTACTTGGTATCAGAGCGCTAAGTTTGGCGATACTTGTTGGATTTTTGTATTTTTGGATTTTCGAGATTTATCTAATACCAATTTATTGTTATCAGAGCAGGTTATGGATACCTGCTTTTGGTGTTCTGGATTTTTGGATGTCTATTTTGGTTTGTACGGATTTCCGTTATGGTTATGTTTCGGACTTCCGTTTGGGATTTATATGGATTTCTGGTGATTTTCTCGTTCGGAATTTTGAGGTCAGAAGTTGGGGACTGGATAGCGATGGAACATCTCCAGACGACAAATAGGTATGATGTTTATTTTATGATAGTTAGGACATCTATTAGCACTTTATCTTTATTACCTGTCTGGTTGTTGTAGCCATATTACATGTGATGGGTTAGCCACTGATCTTGGTCGACCCTAATAGAGATCAAGGATTATAGTCTCTGGTGATTTTTCATATCATACCATCAGTAGTTTTAGCTTCTGTTACTACTATTAGGAGATGGAGGCACATATCAGCCTCTGCTATTGTTAGCTGACTAATGGATGATACCTACATATTCCTGTTGACTTAGCCAGTAGAGTTTTTATACTCATATCTTTTGGATATTAGAGTATCCGATACGATGAAAATTGTTCATTGGGGAGTTATCATGTTTGATCATTTTGAGAATGATTTGAGGTTGAGGGATATTGTGAGATCAGATATTGTGATGTGTTGATTTCTAATGATTTATGAGAGTAAATGTTATGTGGTTGTTTGATAATCTATTACTAGATATTTGTGTTGATGATCTATTAGTGGATAACTATTTTTGATGATCTATTATTTGAGTTGTCTTTGATGGTGACATAGTGAGTGTCATGTATGATATGCACAGGTTTGATGATTATAGTTGGTGATCAGATATAGATCGGGTGCTAGAGAGTTTACGGTTGAGTGTGCCTATGAACTTTAATAAATCTGGTTAGTTATGGTTAGTTAACAGGATAATAAAATTGATATTTGCTTCCTCTGATATGGGACTATATGGATAAATAATGAGTTGATGTTTTGAAGATTAACTTGCTCTCATGGGGAGTAGAGAATTATTCATCTGATATTATATGGGCTGATATTTTTTGGAGGATAAAAAAAAAAGAGAGAATGGATTGATGATCTTGAATTCTGACTTTTTATTTTGGGTTGTACACATTTATACATATGGTATTATGTGGGTTGACATTCTCTAGTTTGAGTTGATGTAATTAGTGTTGAATTGACCCATAAACTGATTTAGTTATTAACAATGTAGTATACCATTTTATCTTAGTTAATTTTTATCAGTAAATATTGATTTACTCTTATTAGATCGGTCAGTAGAAGACTGATTTACGTTTGTCGAGTTGGGTAGTCGTGGTTTGATATACCTTAGTTGCTTGTGGAGGATTAAGGTATTCTTGATTAGTTAGTAGATGAATGATTTAGTTTTGTTGGTTGATCAGTAGAGGATTTCCATACTCTATTTTTTTAGAGGTTCGAACCTTTAGGTTATTTGTGCTTAGTTATGTATCTGGAGCACATTTGAGTACATGTTTTGTACTGACGTGGAAAGGACTGATTTAGCCATATACCATTGTCGGCTTGGATAGGTTATAGAGGATCGATGTATCATATTCCATGAAGACTTTGACCGTGGACTGTATATACCTGGTGGGATAACTTAGAGGGTGCATTGGGATATGTGACCCTGCTGATGTAAGGAAGTGTAGAGCTAATTGCTTAACACTTATGGGATACAATCGTTACTAGTGTATACCGGGAGAGTACATTTGGATTTATGATGATAAAATTTTCCCCATTAGATATGGTCTTGGTAGTGTATGACATTGACTTGCAATGTTATACCATGGTGTGTATATCTTTCTTGTCCGATATTAGTTCCTTTGAACCTAGAGCAGGGTTGTTACTGGATGATTAGACTGCTTATTTTGGGTTGCTTTTGATTGATATATTCATGCTTGATACATATGCATGAATTTTGTTTAGATATACCCGTAACCTATGAGTGTTGGTAGCATAAGGTTAGTCTCTTTGGTTGAGCTGGTATACTGATTTTGCATGTCTATATTGCATGTATATTATGATTGATATGTGTTGTAGGAGTCCTATGGTAGACTGTCCATTTGCAAGTAGTATATGTATCCATGTTCTGATATGGTTTGAAGGTTCCTTGTGGATCATAGATATGTAGTTCGGTGTATGTATCTGGATGTATTATTGAAGATATCTTGTCGATTAAATCCGAGTTGTAGTATAAGTACATCGGTGGTGTTTTGATGGAGGCATTTTGTCGATTTAATCTGAGTTGTGATATGTACATATGTGTTTGGTGTGGTATCTGAGGTATCTTTTTGATTATGTTTGATTGTGAGTGCACCTGGGTTTAGTATGTTTTATTGGAAGTATATGTTGGTTATACTATATGTTATGTGAGTGTTGTTTGAGGTGTATTGTTGATTTTACCTATGTTGATTTTGCACACGGGTTCGGTATGCATTGTTGGAGATATCACGATGATTTATACCTATGTTGTGAGTATGTTTGGTGTGTACTAATTGGAGGATTATGTCGATCATACATATGTTGTGTGAGCACGTGTGCCAGGTATATATTGGTAGCAGCATGATGATTCTACTTATGCTGAATGCAGAATGTGAAGTGACTGCATTATGTCATTTGTTGGATTAACTCATCAACTAATTCTCCTATCAGTGGATGACCCACTAGGATGCTGATAGAGTTGATGATGGATTTGATTAGTTTACTAGGTTGTTATAGCCTAGGCTAACCACAGTGATTTGTGGTAGAGAGATCTTGTACAGTCTTTAGCTGGATAGTTAGGTGCCTTGGGGTACTTATGTATTATTTTGTGGTGGAGCGTTGCTCCCACATATTACGGATTACTGGTAGCGAAGCATTGCTCCTATATTTATTGCGATACATATTCCAGATTATTTGTAGTGGAGTGTTGCTCTTACATATTGAGGATTTCTTGTGGTAGAGCGTTGCTCCCACATATGTGGTGTTTCCTGTGATGGAGCGTTGCTCTCACACTGGATAATTTATTCTTTGGTGATTTATGTTGTTGATGATCAGATTTTTCGATTTATTATCGGAGATCTTATGGATAAGAATGTCTGTGATACGGACATTATGTGTCTTGGTTTTTTTTTGGCCATATAGGTTTACAGTGCCTTAGATGTTTTCAGTGACATGATGGTTTTGGTATTCCCAGGATGATGGGATCAGTTTTCATTGTCTTTGTTGACAATGTTGTGGTCTATTTCGGATCCACGGTGAGTCACGCACATCATCTTTGCATAGTTCTAGAGATGTTTCGATGGAAATGTCTAGATGTGAAGATCAGTACTCCGTATTTTGGTTGTCTTCTGTGAGATGTTTGAGACACACGGTCACCAGTAGGAGTATACCGTGGTCCCACAGGAGATCGATGTAGTTACCGTTGGGAATAGACGGAGTCTATAGAAAAAGCTCGCAACTTCCTATGTTTGACTCGATATCTCCGGAGATACGTTGAGGGTTTCTCACGGATTGCTATGCTACTTACACGCTTGACCATGAAAGGTGTGAAGTTTACCTGGACTGAGGATTGCAAGACCAGCTTCTAGGAGCTGAAGCAGATACTAGTGTCGACTTTGATTTTTTTTTATTTTTACCTTCTGGAGAGGACGGATTTGCCCTTTACACCGACGCGTCTCTACAAGGTATGGGTGCCGTTCTGATGCAGCACGGTAGAGTATTCTCATATGTTTCTCGATAGTTGAAGGAGCATGAGAAGAAATACACAGTTCATGATATGGAGTTGGCCGCTATTATTTTTGCCCTGAAGATTTGGCGGCATTACCTGTATGATATTACATTGAGATTCTCACTGATCATCAAATCTCAAATATCTGTTTTACTTGGAAGGAACTTAATCTTCGACAGAGGAGATGGATGGAGTTCCTAAAGGATTATGAGTGTACCATTAGCTATCACCCGGGAAAAGCTAATGTGGTTACCGATGCACTTAGCCAGAAGTCCAGAGGGACTTTAACTTGCTACCGAGTTGTGGTTATAGAGTTGATTCAGGGTTTCTCTGTGTTAGACCTTGAGGAGCAGGGACAGACCGAGCAGGGTATTCTTGTTACCATAATTGCTCAGTCGTCGATCAGGATGAGAATCCGAGAGGCCCAATTGTTGGGACCTCATAGAGCTCAGCGAGGCAGAGTGGTCCTTACTATCGGACAGAGGATGTCAGAGGCATAAGACTGCTGGAAGTGTTATACTGACCGGAGTTGGAGACTCTTAGAGTTCTCCATTTACGACCATGTATTTTTGCGAGTTTCACTCACGAAAGGGGTGAAGAGATTGGCCTCAAAGGTAAGCTAGCTCCGCGATATATTGGACTTTTCTAGATCTCGGAAAGGATTAGAGCGGTAGCTTACCGGTTGGCACTATCGCCGTCTTTGGCAGGCGTCCACGATGTATTCCACGTATCTATGCTGAGGAGATACGTACCTGACCCGACACATGTGCTGACAGATATCTCAGTTCCCGTTCAGCCTGACGTCACTTAAGAGGTGATTCCGGTATGGATTATAGACCGGAAAGAGCGTCAATTGCGGAACAAGACTATCCGGCTGGTTAAAGTCGGATGGCAGGATCATTCGGATGAGGAGGCTACTTGGGAGCTCGAGGATACGATCCGAGCTCGATATCCCCATCTTTTCACTTGAGGTATGTGATTTATTTACCGTTCAGCATATATACTCTATATCTGTTGTTAGTACTTGCTGATGGTAGATAACGAAATTTGGGGACCAAATTTTTATTAGTGGGGGAGAATGTAAAATACCAGAAAATAAGCGAATATTAATAAGGGAATTTTCCGGAATTTTTGGAAATTTTTCGGGAATTTTTCGGAAGTCGTATGAACGAGTTAACAGGGACAAAAACGGGGCCCGGAAAAGCCTGTTTAGGCTACCCCGTTTAAGCGAGGAAATGTTTATATTTACATTTCCTTTTTCTTTTATTTTTCTTTATTTCTTTTCTTCTCCCCTGCCAAAACTCTCACCCAACCCTTCTCGCGCCGACGCCTCCCCCTCGCGCCTCTCTCTGCCCTAATCGCCGGCCACGGCGGTTACCTTCTCCCTCTCCTCGCCAGCGACGCTCCTCTTCACTGCCGTCGGGACGCCAAGCGCCACAGCACACAGCCGACGCCGCCGGAGTATTGCCGACCCAGCGACGCCGTCCTTGTGCCCTAGCGAGCCGCGAGCCTCTATTTTGTTCTTCTCTCCCGAGCCCTCACAGTACCCGACGACCTCCCTTCCTGCGACGCCGATCGCCGGCAGCGCACGTCACCGCCGCTGTGCCCTTGCTTGAAGCCGATGACCACGATTCGATCTCTCCGGCGGCCCTTTTTCGTTGCTTTCTTTTGCCCCAGCCTCAGCCAACGCCCCACTCTCGACGCCAACAGCCACCGACCCTTTCTCTTCGGGTTGTGGACAGAAGCATAGCATCCAACCTGTTCCCGTGGTTCCATTTTGCTGTACCGTGCCCTAGCAGTGATTGGAGAGGTAAGGGAGACCAAATTTTGTTGCTAGATTGTAGTGGTGATTTGTGATCTCATCTTGTTCCATTCGGTGAAGGATTCCACCAAGAAAGGTTGTTCTGTGGACTTTCTGATACGGCGGCAAAAATTTATCCAGCAATAACAGTGCCGGAATCAAGGTAAGGTACTGGGTTTTTGGGTCTTAGTTGTAGATGTTGGTGTAAATTGATTATTTTAGATCGTGAGACATGCTGTAGAGAATTTGGTACCTTACTGTAAGAACTTCTGATTGATTTATTTTGGGGATTTGTTTTCTTATGGTTAGCAGTGGACGATTGGTCTGAAGGTGTTGGAATTGTGATTTAGGTTTATCGGTTTGGGAGATTGGCAATTTAACCTTGCTGCGACTGTTGATTTACAGTAGCAACGTTTCCAACCAGATTTGGACAAGTTGTAGAGGTAATTTTGTATATATACTAGATTTTATTCTAGTTGTGGACTTGTTAAGGTGCTCTAATTCGATTTAATCGTGATATGTGGCTTGAGTGGATTTGGGTTTTACCCTAATTTAGCCTTAAGGATTTTATTTAGCTATACATTTGAGTTAGCTAAATAAATTATGTTTATATTGGTGACACAGGACCTTGACGCGAGACGGGTATCTCGACGTCGGAATTGGACCGGATACGATCCTTTCTATTTTCGGAGGCGGGTACTTTTGACTTATGTCATTTGATATACATAGTAGTGAATTTAACAAGTTGCATTAATTATGTCCTTTATTTGTTTCGGTTAGTCAATACCCAATATCTGATACATGATTGATTGATTGCTTGATTTGCATCCCATGTATACTTTATTTGTTTATACATGCTTATAAGGGGTAGTGATATACCATGCTTCACCATGTTCAGGACCTAGGTTTTTATATCTTCTGTGTACCTTTGATTCGATATGATTCGTTGACCTAGGGTGCACTTTTCTATATATATGGATTAGGTCAGGATGTTTTTATGGTTATTGCCATGCACCATTTGCATGATTGCATGCTGTGCGATAGTCCGCTCCATTATTGTTGAGCACATCGCCAGATACATGGATCTGCACACACCACCACTCATGGGTTAGTGGTCGATTCAGGCAGAGTGTGTTGCAGCAGGGAATCTGTTAGGCACCGTTGGTCCGCTCATGGGTAGTGTGACACAACGTGTTATCCGGCAGGGATTCCTCCCCGTCACTGTGTACCGGGAGATGAGAGCATTGCGCTCCCCCATTTATGATTTGGGGTAGGAGGATAGGTGTACTCCGACAGCATTCCGTCCACTCGGTCACTCATCAGGAGTAGTGACGACAGAGTGCACGGTTGTCACATCCCTACCCACTCGGCCTCGCTATTGTGTGAGATGATCGACTGGCGTCAGGGGTGACCAGGACGCATCATTGGCATCATATGCATGATGCATTTATTACTTGTGTTTGTGTTTGCTGCATTTATTTGCTGCATATTGTTTGGATACCTATGTTTGACATGCATACAGGATTTCCCTATCTCTCGGACTGTTTGACCTTATACTCAGGTCTTGGTTAGTACAGTATACTCCTGTTATTTCAGTTTGCATTTACCTTTATTACATCAGGAGACTGTACGCATGATTAGTGCTAGGTGTTATTTCCTTACTTTGTATATCAATTGTACCTGCTGAGTGTTGGACTCACCCCGCCTCCATTGTTGATATTTTCAGGTTGATGCAGTCAGGAGAGAGTTCCAGTTGCTGGTCCCTGCAGACCTCGAGGATATGATTGGTTTTCTTTTGGTTTCTTTTCTGTTCTAGACTGTTTTGAACTTGTTATGTTTTAGATTATTTTCCTTATGGACATTGTATGGATTTTATTATGTCGATGGATTTGGATTTGGATTTGGATTTATTCTACTACATGTCTGCCTGGACGGCAGAAGAGGTGAGTTCATCGGATTTGAGCTTTACGAGTGTAGTGGAGTAGGGTTGATTTCGAGTCAGGGTATTATCTTTCTGTTTACTTGTTATATAAACTGCGTGGAATGTGTGGTTGTATTTTTATTGTTTTTGTTATTCCAGCCGCCTGTGGCTGAGGTATGTCAGGATGTAGAAAAGTTTCAGATTGTCCTCCGTACAGGGGAGATGCTGCCGAAATTTTCTCGGACAGGGACTCCTCTGGGGCGTGACATGTTGGACTGTAATTGAAATTCACCTGTACTAATTACCTTTAGCTTGTCATTGTTTCCAAAGGTAACTGACCCTAAGTTTTTGAATTCAATGTTGGTAAATTTGTGCTGATCCCCAGTCTTATGTCTGGAATAGTCGCTGTCCAAGATCCATTTATCCAGAGCTTTGGATTCCTACAAGAAATAGGATTTAAACCAATGTTTGGTTAAAGGATGAAATTGAGTGAGCAAGTTTTTGGATTTAAGTTAGTTGAAATGCATTTAATACTTATGGTTTAATGAGTCTTTTATTTTAATTAATTAAGGTTAAAACAAATTTTTGAGAAGATTAAAATTCAGTTTTTAATTAAGTTTAAACAGTTTTTAATTAAGTTTAAAAATAAATTTTTTTCTAAAAAAATTAATTAAGTTTAAAAAGTTTTTAATTAAGTTTAAAAAGTTTTTAATTAAGTTGGAAAAGTTTTTAATTAAATTTAAAAATAATTTTTAAACAAGTTTTAAAAAAATATTTAATTAAGGTATTTTAAAAAAAAAATTAATTTTTTTAAATTAGGTTTAAAATAATTTTTAAATAAGAATTAAAATAATTTTTAAATAATTTTTAAATAAGTTTTAAAATAATTTTTAATTAAGTTTTAAAATAATTTTTTAAATAAGTTTTAAAATAAATTTTAAATAAGTTTTAAAATAATTATTAATTAAGTTTAAAAAGTTTTTAATTAAGTTTAAAAATAAATTTTAATTAAGTTTAAAATAAATTTTAATTAAGTTTAAAAAGTTTTTAATTAAGTTTAAAAAAATTTTTAATTTAAAATAATTAAGTTCTTAATTAAGTTTATAAAGTTTTAATTAAGTTTAAAATAATTTTTAATTAAGTTTAAAATAATTTTTAATTAAGTTTAAAAAGTTTTTAATTAAGTTTAAAAGTTTTTAATTAAGTTTATAAGTTTTTAATTGTAACACCCGCCCCTCCTGCTAGTAGGGCGGGGTTACTTTACTTACAAGGGGAGCATACATGCATATTAATATTTCTTTTTCTAAAGTAACACAGCGGAAGAATTTATTTATTTATTTTTTTTATATATTCTTTTTAATGAACGAGGTCACGATGTCATATTCTATCATAAACATGAATAAGTATCATGAAATCATGCGAAACATTAACATAAATAAACATAAGCAGGTCTTTTATTTGTCTTAGCCGAGCCACCACCACACACATCTCTTGCCTCTCCTGCGGCTCCCCTAGTTCATCCATTATTTGCCTTTATCTGCGGTACAAGGAAAGTAAGCTATAAGCACACAGGCTTAGTAAGATCCTTTCCTACTCACAAAAACGTATTTCATATCATAATCATATAAGCATATAACAATGGAACTATAATCATCTAACATCATATCGTGTAAACATAGCATCATAACATATCATCTCATAAAGAACATCATGCTATATTATATCATAATTCATAAGAGCATCATGTCATATAAATCATAAGAGTATATCTTATCATAAAGAAATATCATGATGTATCATATCATAAATAAAAGAGCATCATGTCATATAAATCATAAGAGCATATCATATCATAAAGAAATATCATGATGTATCATATCATAAATAAAAGAGCATCATGTCATATGAATCATAAGAGCATATCATATCATAAAGAAATATCATGATGTATCATATCATAAATAAAAGAGCATCATGCCATATAAATCATATGAGTATATCATATCATAAAGAAATATCATGCAAGATGTCTTTTAAAACATGTGTCATGTCATGTGCAAGATGTCTTAAAACATATCATATAGTACTTGAACATAATATCATCATGAGGGCCTGGCTTGTGCCACATACATACATAAATGCGCGCAATCCCTAGGGCAGGGTAGCTAGCCCCGAACCTACTAGGGAACTAGGTTCGTACTACGACTGTCGACCTAGGGGCGTACTAAGGAGCCCATCCCTTTTTACTAGACCCGTTCATAGTCCGTCGGCCTAGGGGCACTTATGGAGCCCACCCTTAGTACAAGCCATACAAAGTAAAATAGCATATCATGGTTCATGTCATAACATAGCATATCATATCTTGTCATATCATGAAGAGTGCTCTTAGTCCCCAAGGGGAAGCAACTCTTAGGCCTTCACTTGTCATATCATAAAGAGTGCTCTTAATCCCAAGAAAGGGAAGCAACTCTTAGGCCTTTGCTTGTCATATCATAAAGCATGCATACTTGAGCACATAGCACATCATAAGAGACATTATCATGCATGGATCATAAGCATACATAAATGAGCATATTACTTGTCATGTCATAAAGCATGCATACTTGAGCATATAACACATCATAAGAGACATTATCATGCATGGATCATAAGCATGCATAAATGAACACATCACCTATCATAGAAAAACATAATCATGCATAGGATCATTAAATAACATCTCTTAATTCATAACGTAGCATGTGAGGCACATAATGATTCATAATTGGATCTCAATCACCAAATTCTATAGGGAGGCCGAAACATTTAAGGTATTGCCCTAAGGTACAAGCAACATAAAAGCATATGAACCTTAAATCAATTTCATAGCATTTATCGTAAAGAACATCATGAGTATGTTTTGTTTAGGTTCCAAGCTTCCTAGGTATTTAAATCTTGTTCTGGATGAATATTAAGGAGCATGAAACTAAGTTCTAAATAACATACAAGCATGAGAATATCATGTTAACTTCATATCATATCATAAGGAAAGTCATGAGCATGTTGAATCAACTTTTAAACTTTCCTAGGCTCCTAATCCCATGATGGCCGAAAGTTCAAAGAGTATGAACTTAAACTTTAAACAACATACAAGCATAAGAATCTCATGTTAACTTCATATCATATCATAAGGAAAGTCATAAGCATGTTAAACCAATTTTTAAGCTTTCCTAGGTCATCATGGCCGAAAGTTCATGAAGAAGGAAATTAAGCTCTAAACAACATACAAGCATAAGAATCTCATGTTAACTTCATATCATATTATAAGGAAAGTCATAAGCATGTTAAATCAATTTTTAAGCTTCCCTAGGTCTTTAATTCTATCATGGCCGAAAGTTCATGAAGAAGGAAATTAAGCTCTAAACAACATACAAGCATGAATATCAAGCTAACTTCATATCATATCATAAGGGAATTCATGAGCATGCTAGATTAAATTTTAAGCTTCCTTGGACCCTAAAAATTGATCATGGTCGAAACATAAGGAGGCATGCATCTAGGTTTCAAGCAACATTCAAACATGATAACCCTAAGTTAGCTTTATATCATGTCATAAGAAGAGTCATGAGCATGTTGGAGTAAGTCTTAAGCTCTCCTAGGTCTTAATTCTCATTATGGTCGAAGCCCTAAGGTGCAACATATCAAGGTTCCAAACAACCTACAAGCATGAAACCCTAAGAAATCTTCCTACTCTTTTTCATAAGAAAAGTCATGAGCATGATAGCTTAAAATTTTAAACACTTCTAGGTCTTCATTTCTATCATGGATGAAACCCTAATTCCCTAAGGTGGCATGCATTTAGGTTCCAATTAACATACAAGTGTGAAAACACTAAGTACTCTTCATAACATATTAATAAGCAAGTCATGATCATGGTAGACTAAATTTTTAACCTCTCTTAGTAAATTTCTCTATCATAGCCGAACACTTCATGAGCATGTATTTAGGTTTAAAGCAACGTACAAGCATAAAAACACCAAACTAATCTCTTATCATAGGGTACATATCATAAGAACATAGTGAGCATGTTTAGTTTAGGTCTTAAGCCTTCCTAATCCTTTATTCATACTTTGGCCGAAGGTTCAAGAGCATGGATCCAAGTTTAGGTAGGCATACAAGCATAAGAAAGCATTAACTAACTCCTATACTAGGGCTCATATCATAAGAACATAGTGAGCATGCTTAGTTAGGTCTTAAACTTCTCTAAATC